>NC_141545.1:2799389-3105014 GCF_021556685.1 Rattus norvegicus
CAACAAAGGCTGGCTAATTCTCTAAAGTCCCTGACTCTTACATCTGAGATTACTAAGAATTTACTTCCTTTCATTTTTCCCATTTTAGGCACAGACTGAATTATGTAGCTGAAATGTGGAATAAATTATTAATACTAAAATTATTAAGTGTTTTTAAGTTAATTAGGGCACAGGCCAAACTATTGAAAAAGACTGGATCTGGTGCAAATATTGAGAGTTTTCCCTTGCCTGTGATAGTCCAAAAGTAGGCAGCCAATCCACAGAGGGCAGCATTTCTCTGGCTATTCAGGACCACAGGTCCCTCTGTCTGCTTGGCCATTCTCTAGGGATTAGGGTTGACACTATTTTTCTTTAATTTAGAGAAATGCCGTGAGGCGACTGCTCCTAGCTTGCCAGCTGCAGGGCACCCTCGGGTGGTTCGGTCACTCTCAGCACACTGAGATACAGAGAAGGAAACTTCCTCAAGCAGAGGATCCTGGTGCTCTGTCTCCCAAATAAGCTGCGAACCTGAGGACGTGGACTTCATGGTCATTTTCTAATGAGAAAGTAACTTTGTTTATAGCTTAATTAGACAGCAGCACCTCTAACACATCTAAGAGTTGGGCTGCTGACAGATTTCTCAGTCTGCAAGGAGGTTTGGGTCACTTTGATCCAAGATGTGCTATTGCTAGAGAAATAGCAGCTGGTGAAAACTAGAAATGGTGGAAAACTTTTATCATGCTTTGCATTTAAAAGAAGTTGAAACTGAATAAACTGTTTATTGGCTAACTGAGCTGTGTAACCCGTGTCCAGGGTAATGCGACCCTCACTTGGGACCTAAATGTACCAGACTGTACCAGTGAATTAATCAAACAACTTTGGCTCCTTAGTACAGTCATGGCACCTGCTCAAGAGTTCTCTGGTTCCGAGAATGAAAGACACAATTCTAATTCTCCTGACAGCTACCATACATCTCCCTTCCACCCAGCATCCCAGGTTTCACACCTTTAAATGTATGTTTTATCTTTGCTGCCCTGTTACCTTATGGGAAACACCCCACTCCCCCAATAGGGTCCTATTCCCTTCTACCTACATCATAGGCTGCTTTCTCTCATGTAGCTCTTTTATCTGATCCTTCTAACTCTGGATCATGGTGACTCTGTTCATACTCTCCTCCCTCCCAATCCCTTGACCTGTCTTTCTTACTTTCTGCTCAGCCATTGGCTATGGCAACTCTTTATTATCAGTTGAAGCCCACAGGGGCACTCAGGTCTAGAAGTGAGGCTTTGGGGGGACAAAATGAGACAATCCCCAACACCAGATGTTGACACATTGAACATACATTCTTTTTTTATTATTATTATTAACTTGAGTATTTTGTATTTACATTACGAATGTTATTCCCTTTCCCGGTTTCCGGGCAAACATCCCCCTAATCCCTCCCTGACCCCTTCTTTATGGGTGTTCCCCTCCCCAACCTCGCCCCTTTGGCACCCTCCCCCCAACAATCACGTTCATTGGGGGTTCAGTCTTAGCAGGACCAAGGGCTTCCCCTTCCACTTTTGATCTTACTTGGATATTCATTGCTACCTATGAGGTCAGAGTCCAGGGTCGGTCCATGTATAGTCTTTAGGTAGTGGCTTAGTCCCTGTAAGCTCTAGTTGCTTGGCATTGTTGTTCATAAGCGGTCTCGAGCCCCTTCAAGTTCTTGGCTATTATAAATAAAGCTGCTATGAATATAGTTGAGCAGGTGTCTGTTTTATATGTTGGGGCATCTTGTGGGTATATGCCCCAGAGAGGTATAGCTGGATCCTCAGGTAGTTCAATGTCCAATTTTCTGAGGAACCTCCAGACTGATTTCCAGAATGGTTTGACCAGTCTGCAATTCCACCAACAATGGAGGAGTGTTCCTCTTTCTCCACACCCTCGCCAGCATTTGTTGTCACCTGAGTTTTGATCTTAGCCATTCTCACTGGTGTGAGGTGAAATCTCAGGGCTGTTTTGATTTGCATTTCCGATATGAATAAAGATGTTGAACATTTCTTTAGGTGTTTCTCAGCAATTCGGAATTCCTCAGCTGTGAATTCTTTGTTTAGTTCTGAACCCCATTTTTTAATAGGGTTATTTGTCTCCCTGTGGTCTAACTTCTTGAGTTCTTTGTATATTTTGGATATATGTCCTCTATTTCTTGTAGGATTGGTAAAGATCTTTTCCCAATCTGTTGGTTGTCGTTTTGTCCTAACTACTGTGTCTTTTGCCTTACAAAAGCTTTGCAGTTTTATGAGATCCCATTTGTCGATTCTTGATCTTAGAGTATAAGCCATTGGTGTTTTGTTCAGGAAATTTTTTCCAGTGCCCATGTGTTCGACATGCTGCCCTAGTTTTTGTTCTATTAGTTTGAGTGTATCTGGTTTGATGTGGAGGTCCTTGATCCACTTGGACTTAAGTTTTATACAGGGTGATAAGCATGGATCGATCTGCATTCTTCTACATTGTTGACCTCCAGTTGAACCAGCACCATTTGCTGAAAATGCTATCTTTTTTCCATTGAATGGTTTTGGGTCCTTTGTCAAAAATCAGGTGCCCATAGGTGTGTGGGTTCATTTCTGTGTCTTCAATTCTGTTCCATTGCTCTATCTGTCTGTCTCTATACCAATACCATGCAGTTTTTTTCAATATTGCTCTGTAATATTGCTTGAGTTCAGGGATAGTGATTCCCCCTGAACTCCTTTTATTGTTGAGAATAGTTTTAGCTATCCTGGGTTTTTTGTTATTCTAGATGAATTTGCAAATTGTTCTGTCTAACTCTTTGAAGAATTGGATTGGTATTTTGATGGCGATTGCATTGAATCTGTAGATCGCTTTTGGTAAAATGGCCATTTTTGCTATATTAATCCTGCCAATCCATGAGCATGGGAGATCTTTCCATCTTCTGAGGTCTTCTTCAATTTCTTTCTTCAGAGTCTTGAAGTTCCTATTGTACAGATCTTTCACTTGCTTGTTAAAGTCACACTGAAGTACTTTATATTGTCTATTATTTATATTGTCATTTATAGTCTATTATGAAGTGTGTCGTTTCCCTAATTTCTTTCTTGGCTAGTTTCTCTTTTGTGTAGAGGAAGGCTACTGATTTATTTGAATTAATTTTATACCCAGCCACTTTGCTGAAATTGTTTATCAGCTTTAGTAGTTCCCTGGTGGAACTTTTGGGATCACTTAAATATACTATCATATCATCTCCAAATAGTGATATTTATACTTCTTCTTTACCAGTCTGAATCCCCTTGATTTCCTTTTGTTGTCTGATTGCTCTAGCTAGAACTTCAAGAACTGTATTGAATAAGTAGGGAGACAGTGGGAAGCCTTGTTTAGTCCCTGATTTTAGTGGGATTGCTTCAAGTTTCTCTCCATTTAGTTTAATGTTAGCAACTGGTTTGCTGTATATGGCTTTTACTTACACATACATTCTTGATATTGAATAAAGCAACTATCTTTAAGAATATAGGAATTTGGGGTTGGGGATTTAGCTCAGTGGTAGAGCGTTTGCCTAACAAGCGCAAGGCCCTGGGTTCGGTCCCCAGCTCTGAAAAATAGAAAAAAAAAAAAAGAATATAGGAATTTGGTCCTAGTACTAGGGAGGGTAAACATAAAGAAGAAAATTGCAGACATTTTGCCTACGGACTCTGTTCATGTGTTTCTGGCTAGAAGTTAGTCACATGCAAACTCTTGGTTTGAGAGAAACCTAGGAAATATAATTCATAGTTACCAACTCTGTACTCTATTAAAGATGTAGGAATTGTGAAGGGAAGATAGAAAATAATAGTACAGACTCTCTCAAATTTCTCTGAGGCCTGTTGGTTTGTACTCCAGGGACCCTGGAGGCCTGCTCTAACCAGAGACACAGGAGGCCCACCCTAAACAGAGACAGTACTACCTGACTCCCAGGAGACAAGCTGTCACCCAGCTCACAGAGCTCTACATTCCTCCAGTGAGGCTGAATCCAGTCAGAGACATGAATGACAGTTAACACCAGAGATAAACATAGGGGAGAGGCAAACTCCAGGTCATAAACACCAGAACCCAATGCAAAATCTGCTGCTCAGTCAGAGGACCTATAGTGTGCTTAACCATCATATGTAACAGGGTATCTAGAGCCCTCCGCTGGCCACTGAGGGAACTGCATGCAGGGGGACCACAGACAAAAGTCAGTCAAAGAAAAATTCATCAAAATAAATACATTTTTTTTTTTCAAAAAGGCATACAAATGTATGGTCAAGGCAAACAACACCCAAGAATACACAATAACGAAATATTTCATAACAACCCCAGAGTACAAAGAAACAGCATAAAAACAATCTCTTAAACCTATAATAATTCTATACGTATTTCTTGAAATATCAGTTGGAGTAAGCAACCAGGCTGTAATGCTTTTATAAGTTCCATAGCCTCATCAACCCTTCGTAACAATCTCCACCTATTTGATTTTTCCTTAATTGCAAATGTGTGTGAGTTAGAATCCCGCGTCTCTTTGTGACCGAACTGTAAACTGTAGTCAGTGTAACACTGGCAATCATTAACCACAATCTTTAAGTTTCCCTTGTAACACAAGGGCACAGCCATAACTTTGGAAAGCAAAACTCACCTTCCAACAAACAATCTATTCTCTAAAACTCCAAATCCATTCCTCGTGCTATAAAGTTTGACTGCCAAGTCTTGCATATGAACGAACAATGGTGCAGGCTCTAATACCTCACCAAAGAGAAATTGCCCTAAATTCTTTTATAAGTATGGTTTCTATGATAAGAGTTCTATTAAAATATTATCCCAATCTAGACCTGTTTCCCTTGGTTGGCTCATGCCACATGTTGTCTAGAATGACTCCAGTTTTAAGCCAACTTTCTGTTTCCAATGTTACAAATTTTTAACCATACCCAGTAACTTAAAAGCCAGTAACCTATAGCCAAGACATGTAGAGCGCATTATACATTGAAAACCAAACAGAAAAAAAATGAAGTGACAATACATATCTATAGTATTTAGATCAAACACCATTTTTACTTTTTCTAGCTGTCATTTTCTTTTAAGAAGCACCTTGTTACGTGTTGAATCCAATAATCACAGTCAAAGATTTCAAAGATTTTCAAAGAGAAACAGCTAACAGCTCCATTACCATAGAAGCTTTGAAGGTGCTGGCACCTTTAAGATCAGCTAGTGTAAACATTTAGCCAGCCCCCTGGGGAGCTTCCCTAGTGGACAGACCTAGGCTCCAAGCTACATTCCTCCATTGATGCCAGATCCAGTCAGAGACATGCATGACTGTTGACATCAGAGATAACCAGTTATCTATGATGCAGGTCTTCAAAGGTCAATTTAAACTGCTTTTTATTTATTTGTTCCTTTCTTGAAAGGACTTAAAACTAAATCAAGGGAGGAATCAACCAGCATTTAGAGTTTCAACCATTTTTTTTTTCCTTTTAAACATGAAACAGAAAACATTCAAGCAACTAGAAGCAAAACCCAGCCATAAACTGACATACATGGACAGCTTGGAACACGAAGGAGAGACAATAGATATAGAGGGAAGGAGCTAGATGGTGTCCCACCAAAAGGTCCCAGATATCCTACTTAAAGGACCCAGAGCCAGACATAAGCACTTCTCCAAAAGGAGAAAGCAAGGAGGCAAGAGGTTTCCCACCTACTTCTGTCCCCAGGAGAGCTCCAAAAAAGCTTAAGCTCATTTTCCTTCTTTCACCAAAGCATTTGTGGAGAGTCCAGAGGACTGTTTTTCTCAAACTCATTTTCTCTCTTGTCTAGTGTGTAAAATGTCTCTAATCAGGGTCCAAAGACTAAAAGCATCTATGAGCACAAGGGTGGGAGCCAGGGTTCTTATCTGAGAGATGAGCAAAAGGTGGTTCAAGGTCACCGCAAATCTTCTCCACATCTATCCCAAACACGAGCTGGAGCACAGACAAACGCAAACATGTGAGACTACATCTGACATTTTCACACTTAACAAGTTCTTAAAGGTCAGAGAGACACAAAACCCAGGAATGTGGACAGAGGACGTCAGACCCTTTTATAAGGGTCACAGGACAGAGGTCATTGTGACAGGTTTCATCGGATTATGGTGATACACTATCACCACATGACAAAAGTGTAGGACTAACACACACAGACACACACATCCACACACGTGCACACACATGCACAGACACACACATGCACAGACAACACATGCACACATATGTACACACACATGCACACACAGATGCAAACACACATGCACACACATGCATACACTGACACACACACATGCACAGACACAGACATTCACACACACATGCACACACAAACACACTCATGCACAAACACATAGACACAGAGACACACAAACATGCACACACACATATACACACAGATGTGCACACACAAGTGTGCGCACATACACACACACACACACACACACACACACACACACACACACACACAAGTGCTACTCAGCTTTAATTCTCTTACCCATCTG
Source organism: Rattus norvegicus (assembly GCF_021556685.1). Classification (NCBI taxonomy): domain Eukaryota; kingdom Metazoa; phylum Chordata; class Mammalia; order Rodentia; family Muridae; genus Rattus; species Rattus norvegicus. Next base: position 2,805,892 of record NC_141545.1, read on the forward strand.
TACTGTATGACAAATCAGGAACTGACTTAAACCGAGCTATGTGGCTCTAGCATCACAATGGCTCAGATGTCACAAACTTCATCCCCCTTTGGCTTCTGAGCTCCACTCACTTTTCCTCCATATTGGCTTGAAAGACCCCAGGAGTGGGGAGACCCTCACTCAAGTCTTGGGGTGACGCAACCCCCGAAGAACTCACACAAGACCGTCCTTGTAATCACATGAGGTTTATCGATAGCAACCAGTGCACTGGGGTCGAGACTCGTATCCCACGCAGGGGCAGTGGAGTTCGACCCCGAGAGGCTGGGAGAAGAGGTATTTAGGGGAGAAACCACAACTCGAGGGGCAGGGATGGTGTCATTGGAAAGTGTGTAGAATAACAGTGAAAAATCACAAGGAAGAACTCTCTGTCCCCCAAGATTGTTTCCTAGGAGAAGCTGTCTCCTACTTCTCAGATTGCTTAACTTCATGCTCTGCTAGTTCCTAGGAGAAGTTGTTTCCTGCTTCTCAAGATTGTTCTCTAAGATTTATGGTCAGCTAGTTTCTGGGAGAAAGCTGTTGAGCTGGCCAATGTAATTATCCATTCTATAGCCCTAGGAGAGGCTTCTTGGAACATACAATTCTGGGGCCTAACCTGTTTTTTTTTTTTTTTTGTTTTTTTTTTTTTCTGCTCTAAACTTTGTGTCTAGGGGGGCAAATTTAAAACATTTACCTTTCATTCCCTACTTCTTCTAGTGGCTAGTTCTAATCTTAGAACTAAATTTTTGTATCTTTATAATATTTTTTAACCTTGTAAAACATGATATTGTTGACGTAACATCAAAATCTGAACAGTACTCCTCTTTTTTTTAATAAAGGTAACTAGCTTATTTAACACACAGGGACCTATAATCGAAAACAGAAGCAAAATTAAGAAGGGTCCCATAAGGGAAGATATCAGAGTAGTCATCTAAGGAGATCTACTAAACCAGCTCTCGAACCATCTCTGATGTGTAAGTCTAGGGAGCTTTTTGAAGATCTGAGTGTCTCTCTAGGTCCCAGCTCTCAGCCCCAACGGCTAGTATGTGGCTAGTGAAGGCTGAGACTTGACAGCTGTCAGGGTGGTCAGCAGTACCAGGTACGGTCCTTTCCAGCGAGGCCCGAGTGTCTGGGCTCGGTGTCATTGTATGTAGCTGCAGTCTCTGACCTGGAACTGATGAGATGTCTCGGGGGGTCCCCGGGGCATAGGCTGCTGCCAGCTGTGAGCAGATTTCTTTCTGTATCAGCTGTAGGTCTTTAGCCTGGTATACAAATCATTATTACTATGAAATGTTGGCTCAGTAACATCATCTAATACAGTCAGAGGAGCTGAGGCCCCATATAAGATCTCAAAGGGGGTTAAGCTGAAACTAGAAGGGAGATTTCTTGCTCTGAAGAGAGCAAGAGGGAAGGAGTATCACCCAGTCTGTACAAGTCTCCATGGTTAATTTGGTCAGGGTCTCTTTTAGAGCTTTATCTATTTTTTCTATCTGTCTTGAACTTTGAGGTCTGTAGATATAATGTAATTTTTAATCGAACTCTAAATACTTGGCCACACCCTGGCTTAGCTTGGCAATGAATGTAGGGCCATTGTCTGACCGGATTACCTTGGGCATTCCAAATCAGGGGAAGATTTCTTCCAGTATCTTCTGGATGACTATCGAGGCCATCTCTTGTTTGGTGAGGAAAGCTTTTATCTATACCTGGAAAGGTATCTACAAACACTAGGATATAAGCAATTTGGGCCTTTTCTTCTGTTGTACATTCTAAGTGAGGCCATCCCTTAGTCTAATCCCAGTTCACAGTGGCTGTCTCTTGTAGGCCTGTAACCAGGATAGGATCCTGCATAGCCATTACCCGAGCCACTTTATCTGTTTTGTTACTGTCCCATGTCACTGAATCTCTTCTTTCCTGATGTCCTGGGCAATGAATAATACTCTCAGTTGTTGGCTTCATCAGGGCATCCAAGACACTGTAAGGCATCTGTGGCTCTGATGTGCTGGGGGGTAGAGGTTTGTCCATCCCAGATGACATTTGTGTTGTCCTTCATTGTAGCATGTACTTATCTCTGACCTTTATGAAGAGAACTGTTTCCATCGGTAGACAAGGTAGCCTCGGCTTTCAGCAGGGATCAATCAGCCAGTCGCAGAGGTCTCCCCCCCCATTGGCTTCTGCCACTACTTGATACTCATGCTAGGCTCCGGGTCAGGATTGGGCAGCAAGGTGACCAGATTGCCCCGAACCGGTGGAGAATCTATTCCATGGCAGCTGACCAGTGGTCCCATCTTTTGGGACGTTTTATTCAGAGGCAAAACATCAGCCACTCTATCACCCTGGATTGGGTGACAGTTGTTAGTGCCCGGCTGGCAGGAGTGATGGGTTCTAGGCAGAACAGCACTAAGCCACACATCTCCCAGCATCAGGTACTGGTGCACTGAGACAGTCTTAAGCTCCACATATACAGTCTACAGATATGCATATACATGGCCTCACCCAGACATTTTAGCCCACACAAGCCATCTTGGAGAGCAAATTTTTCATGAGCAAGGGATAGGGGCAGTCAGGGATGACCATGAGCTAGTGGGTTACCCGGCCCACGCCAAGGTCCACTGTTCTTCAGGTAGTACATAAGTATTGTTTGTTGTCAGTAGCCCCCTGTACCCAAGGTCTTTGGATACTGGCCCACTGGGGCATAGGAGCACAGAGCGTTGGGTCTCTGTATCCATAAAACAACTGGGCAGACTTCTTTTCTATCTCTGCGCATAGCCAGCACTCTAGGACCAAGAGGCTCTCCAGTGGCCCCTCTTATTCTTTCTGTGGCAGTCTCTGACCCAGTGTCCTTTTTCTTTGTATTAGGCACACTGATCTTTAGCCAGGAATTCTCTTCTGTTGTCAAGTACTGTCTTCTTAGGTTCCCTAACTACTGTGGCCAGTATATGTTCCTCTCTTGTCTTTTATCTCTCTTTAGCTCTCTAACTTCTTAACCCTTTAAATTTCTGTAACTTTCTCTTCATATATTTTCCTTATCATAGACAGATTGGTGGGGCATTTTTTAGCCCCTCGGAGACCCACCTTTGGAGCCTGGGGGCAGACCCGGAGCACTCCCTACCTTCAGGCATATTGAATCCAACAGGCAGAAGTTAGGGTCTTACATCCATGTCTGGAACATTTTTTTTTCTGGCCTCTAGTAGGATTTTGTATTTCCTGTAACAGCTATTAACAAGCATCTCAAGTGGGATGGTGAGAAAACAAGAAGAGAGTCCAGAAAATAGAGGTCCGCCAAAAAGGACAAAAGCATTCAGTCACACAGAAAGACAATCAAAAGATTAACAGACAAAAAAAAACAGAAGTGTGCACAAAAACAAAAGACAAGTGGCCGCAGCAAGATTACCACAAAACCGAACTGATTCAGATAGGAGCTTCTGTGAGCTCACCAAAAACAGATGAAGGGGAGCGGATTCCACATCACTCCTCTTTCCCAACCAGAATCTCAACTGACAAGTTGTGTGTTCAATTTAGTGGTAACACAAAACAAAGACCTAAGACACACAGACAAAAACCACTCTGGAAATACAGATGGCCGGTAGGGCAGGTCTTTTCTCCAATCCAGGAGAATCACCGAATCCTCACAAGCACCCAGATGGGAATCTGCCAGGTGTCCCTGGGGTCCCTCCTCACCTCCTGGGACATCTCCCAGGGCAGTGCAATCAGTGAGCCCCAGGCACGTCTACCGCTCACACTTGCTTCTCTCCTGAGACACGAGCCTCCCTCTCAGCCCGAGATGGGAGTGACTGCAAAAGCAGAACTCCAGAACTCGCGAGCAAATACAGACCCAGAGTAGCAAATACAGACCCAGAATTTAGCTGGCACAAAACTCAGACACAGACAAAGACACACATGCTATCTCACCTCCAAGTGGGTCTTTGGAGACGAGGGTGGTCACCCATCCCGGACGAGCCCCCAAATGAAAGACCCCCGGAGTGGTGAGACCCTCACTCAAGTCTCGGGATGACGCAACCCCCCAAGAACTCACACAAGACCGTCCTTGTTGTAATCACATGAGGTTTATGGATAGCAACCAGTGCACTGGGGTCGAGACTCGTATCCCACGCAGGGGCAGTGGAGTTCGACCCCGAGAGGCTGGGAGAAGAGGTATTTAAAGGGAGAAACCACAACTCGAGGGGCAGGGATGGTGTCATTGGAAAGTGTGTAGAATAACAGTGAAAAATCACAAGGAAGAACTCTCTGTCCCCCAAGATTGTTTCCTAGGAGAAGCTGTCTCCTACTTCTCAGATTGTTTAACTTCATGGTCCGCTAGTTCCTAGGAGAAGTTGTTTCCTGCTTCTCAAGATTGTTCTCTAAGATTTATGGTCAGCTAGTTTCTGGGAGAAAGCTGTTGAGCTGGCCAATGTAATTATCCATTCTATAGCCCTAGGAGAGGCTTCTTGGAACATACAGTTCTGGGACCTAACCTGTTTTTTTTTTTTTTGTTTTTTTTTGTTTTTTTTTTCTGCTCTAAACTTTGTGTCTAGAGGGGCAACTATAAAACTTTTACCTTTCAGGCTGAACCCAACCACTTTAATGGTTTGTACTCAGCCCGGGGAGTGGCACCATTAGAGGGTGTGGCACTGCTGGAGTGGGTGTGGCCATGTTGGACTGGGTGTGGTTGTGGCCTTGCTGGAGTAAGTGTGACCCTGGCTGGAGTGGCTGTGACCCTGGCTGGAGTGGGTTTGGCCATGCTGGAGAGGGTGTGGCCCTGCTGGAGTGGGCGTGGCCCTGTGGGTGTGGGTTGTAAGTCTCTCAGTGCTCTGCTAGCAGCCTTCAGATGAGGATAGAGAACTCTCACCTACTCTTGCACCATCCTGCCTGGACAATGCCCTGCTCCTGCCATGATGATGACGGACTGAACTTCTGACCCTGTAAGCCAGCCCCAGTCACATGTTGTCCCTGTGAGAGCTGCCTCGGTCACGCTGACTGTCCGCAGCAGTAAAACCCTAAGTAAGTCAGAAGTTGATACCAAGGCCTGGGTATTAATGATAGGCCTGATCATACTTTTGTTTGGAAGAATGTGAATTTTGGGACTTTGGATTTGGAAAGCCATAAAATGGTTTGAGTGGGGCCCAATGAGCTATCCTGGCAGGAAGACTTTGTGGCTGTGAGTGAATTTAACTGCATAGACCTGGCCCAGGAGGCTTCAGGGGAGAAGAATTTCAGTGTGTGGCCTGGAGATTGTTTTTGTGGTGTTTTGGTGAAGAATGTGGCTGCTTTTTGCCCTTGTCTGAAGAGTCTGCCTGAGGCTAAGGTGAAGACTCAGATTCATTGCAGAGTCAAAGGAAGTCTCAGAAAAGCCCAGCAGAGACTTTGTTCTCTGGTTAAGTCTCAAGAGGAGAAATTTGGGCAAGTGCAGTGAGATTAGTAAAGAGACAATATATAATATATTGTTCGGGTATTAAAGGGCCACCCACAAGTGAAACGGAGCCTTGTCTGGACCAAGCACAGAGACCCTAGCAGATGCTGAGCGGATGCCAATGCCCACATGTACTCAAGGCACTTAAAAACTATGCCTGTGTGAAATCTTCTATACGCCCATATACAGATGTTCACAGCAGCACAGTTCTTTCATGACGGCCTTCGGTCTGGCAGTCCACTGACAAATAGCAAATTAAAATGTTTGGTAATATATGGAAAAGGGCTCGGTGATATAAATTATTATAAAAGGATGAGGAGAAACTGGATCAAGGGCATGAACATGAGATCACGATGTATACCGAATTTCTAAAAACACATGTATTAAAAGACATGAAACTGCGACCAGGATAAATGCCCTGTTCTGATTGTATTTGCAAAGATTACAAAACTGTGATGCTTGCCCGATTGAGCTTACAGGGACCTTGTCGCTATAGCAACCACCTTTACTTGGGTGGACCCTATAGAATAAGAGGGATTATTTCAGTGAGGAAGTTGTGCTCAGTGGTTTGAATAAATCTTGTCCCCACGGAAACTTGAGGTAAAAAGCGTGATGCTTCCATTCGGTGCCACAAGAGCAGGCTGTGTTGCCTTATGGGTCTGTGCCCATTTGCCCTTTTGTTTTCTGCCATGTTAGGGTACAACGTGAGTCCTTCACCAAATATAGCTACCCATCTTGGTGAAAAGCTCTCAGGGAGAACTTTCCCTCGGGATGGAGACCCTCCAACTTTAAAGACCAGACCGAGACACCACAGGATGCAATCAGCAAGAGGATTTGGTTTATTGTCGGGATACACAGGCACAGGCACCTGCGGGCGCTTCAGTCACTCGGGGGACTGGCGCACCCCACGGAACCAAGGATGGGCTTTTATAGGATTTTGGGGAGCAGAAGCAAGCATACAGAAGCAGATGCATGGTTACAGGGATATAATTGGTGGATTCTAATATGGCAAGGGTTTAGCCCGGGGGCAAGTTTCCTAGCTACCTTCCTGAAACATAACGGCTGACTCGGCCCCCCAAGGGTTCAGCCCGGGGGCAAGTTTCTTAGCTACCTTCTTGGAACATAACGACTGACTCGGCCCCCCACCAGGGTGTGGGACCTCTCTCGGGGCTTTTTTTTCATTGTCAGGTGCTCAACCGAAGTCGTCCTGTTGCCAGGCCTTCAACCAAACACATCCTGCTTGGCAGCCGCTGTGTACTCAGTGTTCTAACCTTTCCCTGAACCAGTCATCTTAAGTACAGCCTTGCAAAATGGCGTTACTGCTGCTAAGCTGGGGTCTTTCATTGGTAACCCGGCTCCCAGAACATGGAGTTAAATAAACATCTTTCCTTTATTAATATTACTATTAATTATTATTTATTATTTTCTATTCTTATAGACAATGGGTTAAGAAATTATGCTGTTAAAAGAAGTGTCAGACTTTCAGCAGCTCAGAAACAAAGATGACAATGCACACACACACACACACACACACACACACACACACATGTCAGCCTCCAGTCGTTTGGAGGCACTTCCTGGGAGAGGCAGGGACATGAGGCAGGAGTCTGTCCCTCTCTGATGGCCACCTAGCTTGTGGCTCCCATCGAGTGCCTGAGACATCTGGTTGCCAAGGACACAGAGAATCATGGGAGGGTGGAGTGATTATGTCGACAACTGCTGGGGACCTTGTGAGTGTCCCAGGCTTCCAGCAAGAAACAGCAAGGGCTTTTAAATATTTTTCAAATGTGCTTTTATTGTATCAAAAAATAGCAAGAGAGGTATGGTGTTTTTAAAGTCAATAAATAAAGTTACGCCAGGTGGCGCCACCCTTGAACCTAGAGGGCTAAGTCAGAAAGCTCTTGACATCCAGGCAAGCTGGGGCTGTAAAACAAAACCCTGCTGAGAAAAAAAGAGCAGATCAACATCATCCCTATGTTCATGCTGCACTCCCTGATCTGTTGGAGCGACTGTGGGTGTCCAATGTGTCTCCTCACCATAAAACAGTATTTCCCCACGTTAAAGCCAGAAATATTGTGGAAACGACTCCAAAGACACCTCTTTGGACCTTCTCTCATCCATACTACGAAAAGAACAAGGCCATTTGCAAAAAAAAAAAAACTGGCAACAGTGTGAGTCCTGAAATGTCAAAGGAAGAGGAAGAACAGAGGGTTGGCAAGCCACTCACTTCAAGAAATGCTCGAGGACTCAGGTACACACTCGCAGTGTGTCAACAATGTTGTCTTGAGGAAAAAATACATAACGGATAACATATTACTTGATAAATCCACGCCAGAACGACTGAAGCTACGTCGTAAAGACTCAAGTCGAGAAAGTGTGCTAACTGAGTTTGTAATGTAAGGAAATTATGTGATGCTTCCCCTTTGCTCCTCATCATGAGCTTGGTGTTCAGTGGAAGGGACGGTGTCTGTGAATGTCACCCGTGTTCCCCTTGTCACCCTTTGATCTTCTTTTCTGACACCTACAGTGATGGGTGGCAGAGGGAGTAACCGTAGCCATCAATTAATTATTCTTTACAAGATGAGCTCCAACGTGAGCCCAATTAAAGAATTTCCAGACATCTCTTCCTTGCTAAAACAAGTACATTAAATGAAGAGAAGCCCCCGGCTTGTCACTCAGGCTTTCGTTCCCCTGCATGCTTACCAGAGGTAAACACTGCCTTCTCTCCCCATCTGGAAATACCAATTATGACCCTTTAAATGCTCTGTGTCCTCCTGACCCCTGGGCTTTTTCCTCGAGATGATACCATCTGGAAAGGTGTTTCTGGGGACAAACATGACTGTGGGGCATTTTAAGCAACAGAACACTGTTCCCATATGCAAGGCACAGTGCTTGCAAGAACAAAGCAAATGCTCAACTTCAGCCTGGACTCAGAAAGAGGGGTCTTGATGGACTCAAAGCTTGAATTCTTCGGACCCTGCTACAATTTCTCCATCATAACTTGGAATAATAAACAACGGGTTTCAAACACCACAACATTCCAACATCTTGTCAAAAGTGGTTATTTGAAAGGTCACAACTGTGACATGTGACACCTATGGGTTCCAACAGGAACGTACTTCACCACACAAGACTCAGACATCTCACCCCATCCAAGCTTAAGGTCCCATCTGACAGATGTGTGAAGAAAGGTTTCAGTCATGAACAGCTGTGAAAACTGCAAACATGAGGCTTGGGAAGGACATGACTGTTCAAGGGGCAGCATGCAGAAGAGATTTTATGATAATCTCTCCCTGGTTGTGTTAAGGGCTATTGAAATCTAACATGTGAGAAAATTTCACACACACACACACACACACACACACACACACACACACACACACAGGCACACATGCATATAGATACACACACAGGCATACAAACACAGACACACCGACATACACACACACACATAGGCACACACATACACAGACATAGACACACACAGACACACACACACACACACATACACATACACACACAAACACACACACACACACACACACACACACACATACACACACAAAATGAGATCTAACATAATTTCCAAAATGTCAATAGGTGAATTTATTTCACAGATAACAACTTCCGATTTAGAACAACCAACTCTATGGTTCTACAATGGAGATTCCTTGGGCGAGGCTGGATGAAGATTCCGTAGTTTTCCTGAACCGGTGCCACTTTATTTTTTTTTTAGTATAAAGGGCTTTTTTTTTTTCCCAGTTGGTTGTTTTTGTTTTGTGTTTTGTTTTGTGTGTCAGACTGGATTGAAACCTCTAGACAGTCTGATCCTGTGGTTTAATTTTCCTAATTAAAACTCAGGGATCGCTACCTTGAAATTATGTTGCAAAGTAGCAAAGCTCTCATGATCTTTAAGGTAAGAATGGACTGTATCAGCTGATAAACGGGACTTGGGCCTCAGACCCAGGAAGGAACGATGTGGGACTTTTTGTCTTTCTTTTTTTTTTAATTTTTCATTAGATATTTTTTTTATAAATTGCTTTTTGTATTAATTTTTCTTTTTTTTTAATTTCTTATTAGATATATTTCGTTACTTACATTTCAGATGTTATTCCCCTTCCTGCCTTCCTGTCCATCAGCCCCCATTCCCACCCCTTCCCCTCCCCCAACTTTTTGTCTTTTTAATTGAAAATAGTTTCTTCGCTCACACACTACACCCCAAGGAGAGTTTCCACTTCCTGGGATCCAATAGGAGGGAAGTGTGAATCTTCCTGGGAAGGGGAAATGGAATCCAAAGGAATTTTGTAAACATCTGATTTGCTAAGGGCTTCTTTAAAATGTATGCCATGCTAAGTTTGAACCCTCGCACTGCATGGAAAACTGGCTTACGAGGTGCATCTAGGTAGTGGGGACACCAGCTCAGGCTTAAAGAGCAACAGAGCAAATGGGTAGCATCTCAGGATGGCTCACAAATGAGCCCCCACCCGCAAGAATGAGAGCCCACTGCACACGACAAGTGCACATGTCGAAGCCTGATTTGCCAGAGGCTGAGAGTGACATGTTTACCTGGCGGCCGGATGGTTAGCACTTTAAGGAGAATCCATGTGTTGCCAGACAAAGCAACATTCCTACCTTTATTCTTGTCAGGTTTGTATCCCCCGCCTCCCAAGATATCTTCGAGAACCTTGTCTGACCAACCTATAGAAAAACCACACATTTCAGTGGCCAAAAGAAAAAATCTCAGCAGCAAACATTTGGATTAGTCAAAGTTGACCATGACACGTGAGTGTTCTTCATGGAACTGAGAGTGTGGTTCAGTGGCACAGCAGATGTAAGGTCTCAGAACCATACCTTGTGCTCATACTAAGTATCGATGGGGAGGGGGAGGAGGAGGGGGAAGGGAAGGATGTTGAGGGAAATGAACAAGGAAGAAAGGGGGTAGGCAAAATTTCAACCAGCCCCTCAGACAGCTCACTGCCGATGTATATGTTATGTAGAACGTCCAATCATCTTGAGTGTTTTTGTGACCACAGAGAGAAGAAATGCAATCCTATAATTAAGTTCAGATGAGACGCCATCCCCCTGCCTCGATGGCAGCTCTCTGAGGCTCTGACTCTATAGAAGACTCTGCTTCTTAACTGAACCAAGGAGATTAATGCCTTTCTGCAAAAATAAGTCTCAACTTTCTCACGATCTGCGACACAATCACAGATGACTAATACAAGAAGCAGAATCATTATTAACCATAGTTCAGTGATTAAGTACACATCTTCCTGAATGTCCTATGCTCTGTGTGCAAAGTGTGCTTAGAGCCATCCCACTGTATTCCAGAGGACAGGGGGATGATTTGCTAAGCCCCTGGTGTCACTGTTCCTTCTCTTACTTGGCTTTGTCTGCTTTGTGTCATGAGACCACTTTTGCCAGGCAGAATGAACGTCGTACCAACTGGATGAATTGGGAAGCATTTCTTAAAACTGAATGAAATGAATCCGTTTTCCAGGACAGCCACTGATGGTGCTTGTCGACAAGATTTCGGGTGAAGCCTTTGTAAGCTACCGTGAGTCTTTTCCAGTGGTATGGGTGGTGTTAGCAGCAAGTTAGATTTTTTTATTCTAGCACGCAGCATTACACTGAACTTTTATAAACCATAAGAGAACAAGGTTTTCCAAAAGACTAACCTGCAATGCTAGAAAACTACAAATGGGCACAAGTCCATTGAATGGGTGTTGTAGTTCAAACGTGAAATTTTACAACACGAGTAGCAGAGTCATATCAGGGCCTCATCAATTCTAAAATGATAAGCTGAAAGAATCCTTCCTCTCCTCTTTGCTTGCTAGGTACTTGGTCAGGGCAACCAGAAAAGTAATGAAAGGAGAACTAAGTGAGGAAAGGTTACTAAACACTTTTTAAAATGTATTATTCATTTATATGTCTGTTTTAAATCCTTTTGAATTTAATTGTATTTAAGTGTGTGTGTGTGTGTGTGTGTGTGTGTGTGTAGGTCAGAGGACAGCTTTCAAGCTGCATATCTCAATATGAGAATCCAGGTATCTCCTAGCAAGATTGACATTCTAGAAATTTCTAATAAGTATAAAGTAATGCCACTCTCTGACAAATTGTTTTTCTCTCGACACACAGACTCATACAATGTGCTATTTATGTTAATATGTATTGGTTTTGTATTATCATTTTATATGAACAATACTGATTTTTTAAAAAATTAAATATATAGATGATAAACAGAGATAGATATGACACACACAGACAATAGTTATTGAGATTCCCAATAATTCGGAGAATCCTAAGACCAAAATATATCAGTACTACTGTTGTGGGGTTCTCCTACAGCTAAACGTGGCCCAGATCTGGCCCAGATCTACAGTACTCTGGACGTCTCAGAATGCCATTGCAGGTATAAGACAAACCATACCAGGAACTATAGCACTGGCCTGTGATGTTGAGCATCTAGAACTTACCTCCTCCCTCTCCTGTACTTTTCTTTTTGGGGCCATCTAGATCGTTCCGATCATCCAAGGCATCTTCCAATTCAAACCCATCAAGTTCTGGGGACCACAGAACAAAAGAGATAATCACTGCTGTACTGGGTAGTTTTTATGTCGGCATGAGCTAGAGTGATCTACAAGGAGGAAACCGTGTTTAGGAAAAGGCCTCCATAAGCTCAGGCTGTTAGGCATTTTCTCAGTGATCGGTCAGTGGGGAAGGACACGGTACACTGTGGATGGTACCATCCCTATGCTGGTAGTCATAAGCCAAATAAAATAAACCCTTTCTTTTCTATGTTGGTTTTGATCATGGTGTTTAATTATCACTTTAGAATCACAAAATAGGATACCCACTGAGACAGGTAGCTGATGTGGAAAATCCTTTCTTCCTTTTTAACTCTGAGAGCTTGTCTTACCCATAGGATTTGACAATGCTCTAGTTGTTCCTGGCCTTCTTGTTGTAGTAGTGGTGATGTGGTCCCCTCTCTCTGAAAGTAGGAGGGAAAACAGCAATAAAAAAAATAATAATAAAATGTATATCTACATCATAGTTTAAGGAAGTCACACCGTGAATAGACCATCCTTAGTACTTATTAAAGCTCCTATACAACCTCATGACTACCTGGAAAATGATGGCAAAGAGATGGAACAGATTTAAGTGAGGTAGATTCTAACCATTCTTCATAGGTTGGGGACCGAGAGACCCACATTTCACCACTTGACCAGAGCTAGAACATGAGTCCAGATCTGCTGCACACATGAAGTAGGGAATTCTAGACAATCCCCAAGACCTTTGAGCTATGGTTTCCTCCACTGTTAGTGCAAGAACTGAACAGCAGATTACGATGCCCAGAGATGAATGTGCTGGTGTTGTCTGTAATGTGCAAAGAATTGTTTTATAAGCTAGCAATTATGTGATGTACAGAGAACTGCTTTACAAACTGAGCGTGGTTAAAGAAGCAAATTTGATCATCATGCTATACTGTACATTAAAATCAACTAAAATGGATCAAAGATCTAAAAAGCTAGTTTCTAAATACTCAGCAGAAAACATTTTGGAAAAAATATATATCCGGTTCCTGTCAGCCTGCACTTCTTTGCTTCACCCATCTTATCTAGTTTGGTGGCTGCATATGTATGGGCCACATGTGGGGTAGGCTCTGAATGGCCATTCCTTCAGACTCTACTCTGAACTTTGCCTCCCTATCCCCTTCTAAGGGTACTTATATTCCCCTTTTAAAGAAGGAGTGGAGCATCCGCATTTTGGTCATCCTTCTTGAGTTTCATGTGATCTATGGCGATGCACTCTTTTAATCACAGCTCTCATAGGAACAGCGGCAAGAGGATCTCTGAACTTGAAAACAGCCTGGTCCACAGAGTGAGTTTTCAGGACAATCCAAGAGAAAACCTGCATTAAAGAAACAACAACAACAAAAACAACAACAACAACAACAACAACAACAAAAGAGAAAGAAATGAAAAGAAAAAACAACTAGGATTTCCAAACAACTCACTTGCACGGTCACAGAAGAAAAAACAAATGGGTGTTGTAGTCAAACGTGAAATGACCCTACAGGCCAATTGTTGGGAATACGTCACTGGAAGGTGACATGTAAGTTTTACTAGTCCACTTCCTGTCTCTATCTCTGTGCTTCCTGCGTGTCACTCCAACATGAGCAGTGGGGTCATATTGGGCCCAGGTTAAAAGTAAAGGAGAACTACTATGGCATTTTGTAAGTGATGGACGGGACGCTGCCTTGTCATCACTATTACATGTCGATGCTACTGAACTCATTTCAGCAGTGTCTCAGAAAGCAAAGTATTTAAAGCAGAGGTGAGGGAAATTACTATAAATGTAAAGTAAACCTAAAGGTATAAAACCAAGAAGATCCAAATAAAGACACATACCAGAAAACACACCAGATTGGCAACATCAGCTCCCACACTCTCTATGTTCAATGAAAGCCTATAGAAGTCCCACTGATTGTTTCTTTCCAGAAATAGTCAAATTTGATCTAAACTTTTTGGGGAAGGCAGAACCTGAAATTGTCTTTTTTAAACCTTAAAAAGAATAAAGTGGGATGAATCACTCTACGTAATATTTCGTAGTTAACATTTATCAAAGATGTGGCAGATAGATACAGGTAACAGAACAGAAGGAAGAGCTCAAAAGACCTCAGATCTGCTCAAGTGATTTTTGTTATACATATGCAAAGCAACTCAAAGGAGGAAGAAATCTTTTCAGCAAAAGGTGGTGGAATAATTAAACTTCCAAAACAAAAAGCAATTGGTTTCATTTTATATAATACTAACTGCAAATGGATAGGTTCTATTTGCTTAAATATTAAACCATTAAATTTTCAGAAGGAAATATTTCAGAATTGAATGCTTAGTAAAGAGTTCAGATATTCGTCAACAGAAACAAGACCCATAAGAGGAAAAGTTGTTGGATACCCAATGAGGACCCTGCATTCTGCTGCCTACAGGAAACATACTTCAGAGACAAAGACAGACACTACCTCAGAGTGAAAGGCTGGAAAACAATTTTCCAAGCAAATGGTCGGAAGAAGCAAGCTGGAGTATGCATTTTAATATCAAATAAAATCAATTTTCAGCTAAAGGTCATCAAAAGAGATAAGGAAGGACACTTCATATTCATCAAAGGAAAAATCCACCTAGATGAACTCTCAATCCTAAATATCTATGCCCCAAATACAAGGGCACCTACATACATAAAAGAAACCTTACTAAAGCTCATAACACACATTGCACCTCACACAATAATAGTAGGAGATTTCAGCACCCCACTCTCATCAATGGACAGATCATAGAAACAGAACTTAAACAGAGACATAGACAGATTAAGAGAAGTCATGAACCAAATGGACTTAACAGATATGTATAGAACATTCTATCCTAAAGCAAAAGGATATACATTCTTCTCAGCTCCTCATGGTACTTTCTCCAAAATTCACCATATAATTCATCAAAAAACGGGGCTCAACAGGTAAAGAAAGATAGAAGTAATCCCATGCGTGCTATCAGACCACCACGGCCTAAAGCTGGTCTTCAAATACAATAAGGGAAGAACGCCCACATATATGTGGAAGTTGAACAATGCTGTAATCAATGATAACCTGGTCAAGGAAGAAATAAAGAAAGAAATTAAAGACTTCTTAGAATTTAATGAAAATGAAGGTACAACATACCCAAACTTATGGGACACAATGAACGCTGTGCTAAGAGGAAAACTCATAACTCTGAGTGCCTGCAGAAAGGAACAGGAGAGAGCATATGTCAGCAGCTTGACAGCACACCTAAAAGCTCTAGAACAAAAAGAAGCAAATACACCCAGGAAGAGTAGAAGGCAGGAAATAATCAAACTCAGAACTGAAATCAACCAAGTAGAAACAAAAAGTACCAAAGAAAAAATCAACAGAACCAAAAGTTGGTTCTTTGAGAAAATCAACAAGATATACCCTTAGCTAGATTAACGAGAGGACACATAGTGTGTGTCCAAATTAACAAAATCAGAAATGAAAAGGGAGACATAACTTCAGAATAAGAGGAAATTCAAAAAATCATCAGATCTTAGTATAAAAGCCTATATTCAACAAAACTTGAAAATGTGCAGGAAATGGACAATTTCCTAGACAGATACCAGGTACCGAAGTTAAATCAGGAACAGATAAACCAGTTAAACAACCCCATAACTCCTAAGGAAATAGAAGCAGTCATTAAAGGTCTCCCAACCAAAAAGAGCCCAGGACCAGACGGGTTTAGTGCAGAATTCTATCAGACATTCATAGAAGACCTCATACCAATACTATCCAAACTATTCCATAAAATTGAAACAGATGGAGAACTACCAAATTCCTTCTATGAAGCCACAATTAATCTTATACCTAAACCACACAAAGACCAAACAAAGAAAGAGAACTTCAGATCGATTTCCCTTATGAATATCGACGCAAAAATACTCAATAAAAATCTGGCAAACCGAATCCAAGAGTACATCAAAACAATCATCCACCATGATCAAGTAGGCTTCATCCCAGTCATGCAGGGATGGTTTAATATACGGAAAACCATCAACGTCATCAATTATATAAACAAACTGAAAGAACAGAACCACATGATCATTTCATTAGATGCTGAGAAAGCATTTGACAAAATTAAACACCCCTTCATGATAAAAGTCCTGGAAAGAATAGGAATTCAAGGCCCATATCTAATCGTAGTAAAAGCCATTAAACTAACATTAAACTAAATGGAGAGAAACTTGAAGCAATCCCACTAAAATCAGGGACTAGACAAGGCTGCCTGCTCTCTCCCTACTCATTCAATACAGTTCTTAACGTTCTAGCCAGAGCAATCAGACAACAAAACGAGATCAAGGGGATACAGATCGGAAAAGAAGATATCACTATTTTCAGATGATATGATAGTATATTTAAATGATCCCAAAAGTTCCACCAGAGAACTACTAAAGCTGATAAACAACTTCAGCAAAGTGGCTGGGTATAAATTTAACTCAAATAAATCAGTAGCCTTCCTCTAGACAAAAGAGAAACAAGCGGAGAAAGAAATAAGGGAAACAACACCCTTCATAATAGACCCAAATAATATAAAGCACCTCAGTGTGACTTTAACCAAGCAAGTAAAAGATCTGTACAATAAGAACTTCAAGACACTGAGGAAAGAAATTGAAGAAGACCTCAGAAGATGGAAAGATCTCCCATGCTAATGGATTGCAGGATTAATATAGTAAAAATGGCCATTTTACCAAAAGTGATCAACAGATTCCATGCAATCCCCATAAAAATACCAATCCATTTCTTCAAAGAGTTAGACAGAATAATCTGCAAATTCATCTGGAATAACAAAAAACCCAGGATAGCTAAAACTATCCTCAACAATAAAAGAACTTCAGGGGAACCACTATCCCTGAACTCAAGCAGTATTACAGAGCAATAGTGATAAAAACTGCATGGTACTGGTACAGAGACAGACACACAGACCAATGGAACAGAATTGAAAACCCAGAAATGAACCCACACACCTATGGGCACTTGATTTCTGACAACGGAGCCAAAACGATCCAATGGAAAAAAGATAACATTTTCAGCAAATGGTGTTGGATCAACTGGAGGTCAACATGCAGAAGAATGCAGATCGATCCATGCTTATCACAGTGTACAAAGCTTAAGTCCAAGTGGATCAAGGACCTCCACAACAAACCAGATACACTCAAACTAATAGAAGAAAAACTAGGGCAGCATCTCTAACACATGGGCACTGGAAATAATTTCCTGAAAAAAACACCAATGGCTTATACTCTAAGATCAAGAATCGACAAATGGAATCTCATAAAACTGCAAAGCTTCTGTAAGGCAAAGGACACTGTGGTTAGTATAAAATGGAAACCAACAGATTGGGAAAAGATCTTTACCAATCCTACAACAGACAGAGGCCTTGTATCCAAAATATACAAAGAATCCAAGAAGTTAGACCACAGGGAGGCAAATAACCCTATTAAAAAATTGGGTTCAGAGCTAAACAAAGAATTCACAGCTGACGAATGCCCAATGGCTGAGAAACACCTAAAGAAATGTTCAACATCTTTAGTCGTAAGGGAAATGCAAATCAAAACATTCCTGAGATTTCACCTCACACATGTGAGAATGGCTAAGATCAAAAACTCTGGTGACAGCAAATGCTGGCGAGGATGTGGAGAAAGAGGAACACTCCTCCATTGTTGGTGGGATTGCAGACTGGTACAACTAATCTGGAAATCAGTCTGGAGGTTCCTCAGAAAAGTGGACATTGAACTACCTGAGGATCCAGCTATACATCTCTTCGGCGTATACCCAAAAGATGCCCCAACATATAAAAAAGACACGTGCTCCACTATGTTCATAGCAGCCTTATTTATAATAGCCAGAAAGTGGAAAGAACCCAGATGCCCTTCAACAGAGGAATGGATACAGAAAATGTGGTACATCTACACAATGGAATATTACTCAGCTATCAAAAACAATGACGTTATGAAATTCATAGGCAAATGAAGGGAACTGGATAATATCATCCTGTGTGAAGTAACCCAATCACAGGAAAACACACATGGTATGCATTCATTGATAAGTGGCTATTAGCCCAAATCCTTGAATTACCCTAGATGCATAGAACACATGAAACTCAAAACGGATGATCAAAATGCAAATGCTTCACAACTTCTTTAAAAGGGGGACAAGAATACCCTTGGCAGGGAATAGAGAAGCAAAGATTAAAAAAGAGACAGAAGGAACACCCATTTACAGCCTGCCCCACATGTGGCCCATACATATACAGCCACCCAATTAGACAAGATGGATGAAGCAAAGAAGTGCAGACCGACAGGAGCCGGATGTAGATCTCTCCTGAGAGATGCAGCCAGAGTACAGCAAATACAGAGGAGAATGCCAGCAGCAAACCACTGAATTGAAAACAGGACCCCCGTTGAAGGAATCAGAGAAAGAACTGGAAGAGCTTGAAGGGGCTCAAGACCCCATATGAACAACAATGCCAAGCAACGAGAGCTTCCAGGGACTAATCCACTACCTAAAGACTATACATGGACTGACCCTGGACTCTGACCTCATAGGTAGCAATGAATATCCTAGTAAGATCAAAAGTGGAAGGGGAAGCCCTTGGTCCCACTAAGACTGAACCCCCAGTGAAAGTGATTGTTGGGGGGAGGACGGCAATGGGGGGAGGACAGGGAGGTCAACACCCAGAAAGAATGGGAGGGGGAGGGGCTAGGGGAATGTTAGCCCGGAAACTGGGAAAGGGAATAACACTCAAAATGTAAATAAGAAATACTCATGTTAATAAAAAAAATTAAAAAAAAGAGGAAAAGTAACAACGAAGCTGGAAAGAGCAGGCCGCCTGGTGCACAGCCACGATCCAGGAAGCTGAGGTGGGAGGACCTGGCATATGAGATCCAGCTAGAACTGCTTGTCAAGATAGTAAGATTCAGTCTCAAAAGAGGGAGAAAGAGGAAGAAGTGTCACAGGAATAGGATGTGTACAAAGGAGGGAGGACAACGAATTCTAGAGAAGAAAACCATCAGGAAGCTTTAAGGAGCTAAGGTTCTTGAGGGATGGTGGGGTAGCTCAGAAGCAAGCATGCATTTACTTAGAGGTCCTAGGTTTTTCCTCAGAACAAACGGGGAAAAACAAGGGGGAGGAGAGGAAAGAAAGGAAATCTGGAATTGTCTTTTTGAGAAAAGAAAACAAGATTCAAAACTTGTTCTAATGACTCAAAGTTATAAATGGGAGAGGAGGCATTACAAATAATACTAAATAGGCACAAAGGAAACTGCAATGGACAATGTATTCCAACAAATCAGACACGCTAGAGGAAATGGATAGAGTTCTAGAAGCACACAAACTATTAAGGTGATTATGAAACATCAAAATATAAATGGATGAATGATAATTAGAATAATTAACAACCTCCCAACAAAGAAATATCCAGGTAGGAGAAGGTTATAAAAATGAATTCAAAGAAAAGTTAAAGCTAATCCTTCTCAAATCCTTGCAGATCTGAAGAGGAGGAACTAATTCCAAATTCACTTCATGAGAACAGCATGACCCTCACGCAAAGCCAGAGGACAGTGCCAAAAACAAGCAAAACTACATGAATAGAGACAAAAATCAAGGAAACATTACATTAGCAAAGAGAATGAACGGCACATTTAAAAGATTGCACCCTATAATCAAAACTGGATTCATGCCCGGGACACAGCATTGCTCAACATAACTTAAATCATTAAACATTAAAAGTATGAAGCATAAAAATCAAGTGATCATGTCAGTAGGTATAGAAAGAGAAATTGACAAAATTTAACATCTTTTTGATGACAATTCTCCACATATCAGCCATAGAAGCTAGAGTGGTTAATGGGAGTTGTCAACTCAATGAGTTCTAGAACCTCCTGAGAGAGAGGCCTCCAGAAATATGGTAGGAGATCATCTTGACTTGGTAAACTGTGTTGAAAAGAAGCACCTACGGCAGATGACATGGTTCTTCGGTCTGAGATCCTAGCCTGTACACAGGTGATGGAGTGAGCTGAGTGTATGCCATCATCGCTCAAACTGGGCAAAAATAACTCTCCCTTAAGCGGCTTCCACCCTGGTGTTTTCTTACAGCAACTAGAAAAGTAACTAAGATGAAAGCAATGTCACCAAACGGAATGAAGACCACACAGGATGAGGCACCAGGGTACACAATCAAGGGGGAAACACTGAAAGATTTCCTTCTAACCCGAGGAACAAGACAACCATGTCCAATCTACCAATTCTATTCAATGCAGTACCAGCAGTCGTAGCAAGAATGAAGAAAGGATATTGAAAACGGTCTGTAGGTGACAGGACTGTATGCACAGAAGATCCACGAGAACCAAGTGTGGTGGTGCCCACTTATGATCCCAGAATCTGACAGGCAGACTCAGGAGGAAGAGGACTTGGAGGGCCGCCTGAATTATATAACAAGTTTCAAATCAGCCTGGGCTACAGATACGGAGAAATAGACAAACTGAAAAAGGAAACACTGGCATATCCATGGTTTTGAAGATGAACGAAGTAGTCATAAGCCAAAGAATGTAGATGGCAAAAGGAGAGAAATCACTCCCCCGCAGAGCCTCCAAGAGGAATGCTGCCACACAGGCACTAGTGCTTTGTGCCACTGAACTATCCCTGCAGCCTCCCTGATCATATCTGCTGCCAGTAAGGAAACTTGGAATTTAAGACAGAGTTTTCCGAAAACTTGCTGGTGGTTGTGATATGAGCAGCTTTTCAATATCTAGATGGTTTTTTAAATCATTGTTTTACTCATCATTTATGATTATTTGTTTTTGGACAAGAGAATCTTGCTGCTGTAACCCTGAGTACCCTGGAACTTGCAATACAGAACAGGATTATCCTCAAACTTTTGGTATTCTCCCCACCTCTGCCTCCACAGTGCTGGGATTACAGGTGGTGCCACCACGTATGACTTACTGAACCCTTTGTTCAATGAGATAGGTGGCAACAGGAATTGGTGTGATTCTGTAATATATTACATTGTGCATTGGTTGGGGTATCAGTGTTTCCAAGTGACCAGTGCACAGTGCTAGCAAACTGTGAATGATCCATTCAAAGAATAAGAGAGTCCAATGGAAGAGCTGGAGGAAGGACTGAAGGACCAGAAGAGGACACGGACTGCAAAGGACCATGGACAGAGTCAACTAACCTGGACCCTTGGAGCTCTCAGGGTCTGAACCGCCAACCAGGGAGCATGCACATCTGGCCCTAGGTCCCCACACATATGTAGCGGATATGCAGCTTGGGCATGTGGGTCCGCAAACAACTGGAGCAGGGGCTGTCCCTAAAGCTGTTGCCTGCCTGTGAATTCTGTTTCCCTGGCTGGGCTACCTTACTAGCCTCAGTGGAAGAGGATGAATTCATCCCCAAAGAGGCTAGATGTGCCAGCTAGGTGTGGGGGTTGGGGAGTGGGGGAGGATACCCTGTGGGTACCACCCTCTCTGAAGAGAAGGGGAGAGATAGAGGGAGAGACGGTGTAAGGGAGCAGGGAAACTGGCAGCAATTTGGACAAAAAGGGAGTAAATAAATAAGAAAATACTAAAGAAATAAAGCACATTCAGTTCTTTCTTCTTTTCTCCTACACATCTGCATGAGTCTGGATTTTCTCCGCATGTTGTACTGAACCTCAGGAACTTATAACTGCTCAGTCCAGATGCAGATATTAAAAATCCAGGTGGAGTGGTAACACACATCTGTAGTCCCAGCACAGGGGTTGGGGGGTGGGAAGGTGGAGGGAGATAGATAGATCTCTGTGAATTTGAGGCCAGTCTGGTTTGTCTAGTAAAGTGTGGTCTACATAGTGATTCCTAGGTCTGTCTCACAGTAACACACACACACAGACACATATACACAAACAGACTCACACATACACACAAACACATACACATAGACACACACAGACATGCACACACACACACATACAAACACAGACACACAAACATACACACACACATACACACACACAAACATGCACGCACACACAAACACACACAAGGAATCCAGAAGCATTCTACTGAAGCCAGACATTACAGAAAACTATAAAATAATGTCATTCATTACTCTAAATTATGTTGTCACCTTATAGGCACAGTTATTTCTCATAAAAAACCCACCACATATGTGAATGCATATAGCTTTTTATTTTCCTCAGATTAATATCAGTTTTTAGTTCTAAGATCTCAGATGAGAAGTATTTATAGTTATTACCCACATACACAAACTCTCCCGAGATCTTCAAATACTTAGAGAATTTCAAGAAAACGTCTGAATATCTTCATTGAAGACTTCTCCTTAGGCCTCAGGTTGCCCCACTCTGCTTGACTATGCATGACTCATGTTTAACCTGCGAGTTATGGGGATAGTCTGGGGCTTCAGTCAAGTCCAGCTCACCCCTTCTGCCTACTATACCTGGATTCTGGCAGCCATCATCACCCAAAGCAATAGGGAAGTGGAAATGCTCGGCTTTCAAGTAAGGCACAGTGACCAACCAGATGGGATTCTGTTGAATTAAATCTAACATACACATGGGTGCCTTTGCTAACTTTTCATATGTGCAGCTAAAAAGTCTACAAGGCTCCTTTTGACCCTGTCCCAGATGGAGTTCCAACAAGTCACTCCTTGTGTCCTTCTCAGGTGAGTCTGGCCTTCCTCACTTCCCACACCTCGTTACCTACTGGATTTGATGGGGCTCTGGTTGTTCCTGTCCTTCTAGTCGTGGTGCTAAAGAGGCTCTCTGAATGGAGAAGGGAGGAAAAAGGAAGCAGATTGTAAAACACAGCGGCTGCTTAATGGTTTACAGAAGTCACATCCTGAGAAGGGTCTCAGTATCGGTCCCTGAGGCCATTGAGGGGATCACACTGAAGCATCATAAAAAGTCATGGGTTCTGAAGCTAGAAATGCACATCAGTGACAAAGAGTCACTGTTGCTCTAGCACTGGACCCAAGTCAAAGCCGGCCTTGTCAGCACAGAGAATTTCCGGACAACCCTGGCTAAATCAAGAGACCCTGTCTCAAAACAAAACAGTGAGAGGAATGAAACTGGTCGGAGCTCTCTTTTTGTACAGCAGAAAAAAGGGTAAGGCAGATGCACGTTCTCTTGTGGGCTCGACATAAACTAAATGAAAAAGGAAGATGACACACGTATGATGAGATGACACAAGCCTGCACAACAGAACAAACAGGTGGATGGAGGAACAGCTAGTCTCATATGCCTGTACTTTTCTGAAGGCAAGATTGTCAGTGTGGTGCACGGCCGACCACTTGTGCTTGCTTGGTGGACTTGTTTGTTTGAGTCACGCTTTACTGAGGAAGTTTCTTTCAGCGCATGCTCCAGATTAAAATCATCAAAGTCTCCATATCCTGCAAAGAAGAAGACAATTTTAAGTTTAGGTAGTTTTTAAACTGAAGGAAAAATTGTAATATTTTCTTTGTGCTTACCATTTTAATTTGTGGTTCTGAGAACTCAACCTAGGACCTAGTACATACTAGGCAAGTGTTCACCACTGAGGCTGATGCTAAAATATACTCTTGACATGGTGTTTGTCATTTAAAAAAATAAGGGGATGTGAATGCAAATGGAAAACAAAAATCCAAAGGAGCTATACTTACGCCCAAAAAAAAAAAAAATAGAGCAGAAGTCAAACACTCCATTGTGATAGAAAGAAACAGATCTTTACAAAATGCAAAAGGGCTACTTCAGCAACAAGTCAAATGCATTTGAGATATGTGTGTGTGTTTGTGTATGTGTGTGTGTGTGTGTGTGTGTGTGTGTGTGTGTGTGTCCATTGTCAGGCACCCAAACATATATGACAATCATTAATAGATATGAACATAGAATGTAACACAGTAATAAGAAACTTCCATCAGCAAATGGATGACCTAAGCATGGGGAGAAACAGTGGGTTTTACAAGTGTTCTTTGCAAATGCACACATAGGGAACATCACAGATCATGTGATAGTACACGAAGCACATTCCAGCAGTGATTATGGAAGAGTGGGATCATATCAAGTCTCTTTTCTGACTACAACAGCATGAAACTAAAACTGAATGGTGAGAGAGACAGCTCACAAATACGTAGAAATTAAACAACGCTCTTCTCGACAATCCATAAGTCAACGAAAACCTACTAGACGGAAACCAAACAGGATCCAGAGACAAGGGCAAATGGGATCACAATACAATCAATCAGAAAGCAGTCCTGACCGGAAGCCTGCAATACATCAGCCCTCATGCTACACCTCAGAAAGCTAGAAAGCAGAACAAAGGGAAAGCCAAGCAGAGCAATGCATTTTTAAAAAACAACTAAGCGGGTAATCTAAGGAAATGATTGAAATTTATTTATTTGTGTGTGTGTGTGTCTCTCTCTGTGTGTGTGTGTGTGTGTGTGTGTGTGTGTGTGTGTGTGTGTTTAGGTTTTGGGGTGCCATGTATGTTTCTGCATGGCATGCATGCAGTGCCCTTTAGAGGCCAGAAGAGGGTGTCAAGTTCTCTACAACTGGAGTACAGATGACTGTGGTCTGTCATGTGGATGTTAGGGATCAAACAAACCCATGTCCTGTGGAAAAGCAGTCAGTGATCTTTACTGCTGGGTCATTTCTGGAACCCCACAGAAGAAGAGGTTATATATAAGGATTAATTCAGAAAGTTGAATATCACACACTTTGTCTTAAATGGGAGAGTCTAGATTTTAATTTTTATTTATTTTTAATTTTTAAAAATTACACATATGTGTGTATCTGTGGTCATAGGTACAGGTGCTCTTAGAAACCAGAAGTGAATGTCAGTTCCCTAGGAGGTAGAGCTAGCAGCCCGCCATGGATGCTGGGAACCAAAATCTTAATGACTAAGCTAGTTTTCAAGTCTGAGTCTAGATTTTAAACAAGCACTCAAGGAACAGAACAAATAAAATCACAATCACAAATCCTAGGACGCAGTTCAGAATAAGTGAAAGCCCTGTGTGGCCAGTGTGAAAAGTGACAGGGCCAACATTGGTCAGTGACAGGCACGAACTACAAGTTGGCAATAATATAAAAGTCAAAATTAGAAAATGATCTAAAATCCGTATAAGCGGTACTCGACCTGAATGCTACAAAGCTGCCAAAAATAAAAGAAAAATAATAGTAGTGTAAAATACACAACCTAGAAATAAACTTGAACGTAACTCTTCAGAGAGTTGAAAATGCACAAAGGGTTGAGGATAGTGTCTTCAGGAATCACTGGTGGGAAAACACAAAAGAATAAAATTAGAAGTTTATTCCAATACAGTAACTGAATCATAATTAATTTGCAATTTATTAAATGTGATACCCAATCCTGAAGAGCTACTAAAAGAAGTAGCAGGCATTGGTCTGGCTTATGGTTTCCTGAAGAGCATTCCCAAAGCATAGGCAAAAGAGGAAACTGCAGCAGTGAGGCGGAGCTTACAGGCCCAGGGCTCACTCCACAAGTGGAAAGCCCTGGGTTCAATTCCCAGCACCACAAAACAAGGAGACTAACATCCATCCAACCAAAATGCTTCACCACAGCTAAAGAATGACCCATGCAATAAGTGACATTTTCCACCAAGAAATGATGTTCATGGTCAACCGATGAATTAAAAGATAATGTACGACAAGTCTAATCTTTGAGGAAACAGAAATTGCAAGTACAATGAAGCTAGCTTTAATCCTAGCCCATGGAAAATGGTATGGACACTCCTGAAAAGTAAGCATAGAATTATCCTATAATCCAGTTATATGAAGCTTGGGAACTGAGGTTGGTAAATCAGAGGCATCTGCACAATCACGCTCAGTGCACAACTATTCACAGTAGCCAAGGTATGGGGAAAAAAACTCACTCAAACTTTATATAGGTAAATGAATACAGAAAACGTTATTAGACTAGGGTAATGGCTTGGTGATAGCACACTTACTTGGTGTGTGCAAAAGGCCTTTATTTTTGAGATTGTAACTACAACACTTCTCTCTTCCCTCCCTCCAAATCTTCCCATATACCCCTCCAAACAGCACTGTCAGCCCCACTTAAATGGAACCACCCAGTGTATCATACTCAACCTGCCCAAAGCTACAGTGTCATGTGGTCCCTCTCTACAACCTGGCGATTACTGCTAGTGCCAAGCTTACAAATGCACCGAAAAAGTTTCTGAGTCAAAAGCTTACAGCCTAGTAGCCAAGTCTTGCTTCTTTTCAGAGTCCTTTACATATTACTTCCAAATCCTGAACATGGGATTCAGTATTATCAAGTCCACCTCTTATAATATTCCTTCCACAGTGAAACAGGGGAGATCAAGGTCCCCTCTGGGATTCCGAGTCACACTGACAACAGGACTTAAAAACAGACTCACGAAGAACCACATGGACGATTTATTAGAGTTCAGAAGAAGAACCCCAGGACTGGCAAGCTGTAGAGCCCTAGCAGCTCTGAGAGGACGAAAAAGGAGAAGGGCCAAGCTGTGCTGTTTAAGCTGCCATGGAGGTTAGGCTCATGGCCAGCAAGCAGCCACATGTAGGGTTACAGGGTTTAAGGAAAGAGTAGGGAGGCCCAAAATGCTGGGGATAAAGACCCCAGTACTAAGGAATGAACACTTAGAAAAGATATAGAAAATGTGAAAAATATGTATGCTTTTCTGACTTGGTCATAGGGTAGGACTTAGGACCTTTTACATGACTGGTTGGTAAGTTTCTGAACAATGGTGGTGGGGATCGTGGAAAAGAAAAATACAGTGTCTCATTTTAAAAAACATTCTATCTTTTCAGTAAGGTTTTAGCTGGAGAGCCAAGCTTTCTATGGTGATCCCTTACCAAAGGGATCGAACAAGTCTCCACTCAGACCGGAGATCTTATCCTCTTGACCGACACTAACAGTCCCATAAACCAGTAGAGATGGACAGTTCTCTCTCTAGCCCTGGGCCCAAAGCACTACCCCAGAAACACACACTTGAATGCTCACCCAACTTACAGAACAAGCGGCCCATTAAGCAGTTTTCCCTGAGATACCAGTCTGGAAATAATGTGAAATTATTTCGCCTGTTTTATTGCTCCGCTCCCCTTCTCATATTCTGGTCCATCTAATTACTGCTGATCATAAGGAGATTCAAGACTTGTGTGTGAGCTGGATGATGGCTTAGGGGCAGCTAATTTGAAAGAGGAAACCTTTCCTCAGCAAAGGCAGAGTGATACTCTGCACCTACGTAGGCAAGAAACATATATAAATATATTTTTTGTTTATTTAATATATGTTATTGGTACACACACACACACACACACACATAAAATCAACGAGTGTGCAAGAATACCTGAAGATCAGAAGAGGGCATCGGATCCCCTAAAACTGGACTTAGAGGCATCTGCGAGTTATCATGTGGATGCTGGGAACTGAATCCAGGTCCTCTCGAGAGCCTCTCTACTCCCAGGAACTGGGAGTCAGCAGAAGTTGTACTACAGGCGCAAGGCAAGCCTGGTATTCACAGAGATTTCAAGTACACCTTGGTGTACGTGTCAAGTCCTTGGCCAGCCAGGGCTACACGCTGAAACCCTACAAAGAGGAGGAGGAAGGTATATCATGAAGGAGGCCTCTTGAAGATGGAAACGGACTGGAGTGAAGCAGCTCTAGCCAAGGCAGGGCAAGGATTTTAGTTTCAGTCCAGCTACAAACTACCCTGTGGCTCTTTATTGCACACCGTTTTCTTTAAGGACTTTTGTCCCTTCCAACAGCTCAAAGTATGGTTCTCCATAAAGCCAGTCACTGCTAATCCCTTCCTAGAGTGAGAAGGTAGACTCGTAGGGCATATAAAATTTAACAAAATGCCTCTGGTTCCTCGGGCTACGTGTAAATTTTTCAGAGGGCTCGGTGGCTACAGCTTTGGTGAGCCATCACCCATGCAGGGGTGGAACTTCAAAACCAAACTTTGTAGATGTATGTGCAGATGTGTGTGTGTATGTTTCTAGGTTTGGGTTCACACACACCTTTGTGGGTATTTGAAGGCCCTTCTTTTTTTCAGACAAAATCTTTGATACATACACAGAACATAGCAATTAAGTCAAGTCAGCTTGCTACTCAGTGCCAAGGATCTGCTCTCCCCCTTTCACCAACAATGAGCGCACTAGCATGTGTGCCACTAGCATTGGCTCATCACGTGGATGTTCGGTATTGAGCTCAGACTCTTGTGCTTATGCAGCAATCACTTTACGGACTGAACACTCTCCCCAGCCTCTGTGGTGAGCTTTGGTGATGCGGCTGCCTTTCAGTCACACAGTTTCTTCTCAGTAACTAAGCTTCAATAAATTAATTGATTTACCAAACTAAAAGACATGCCAAAGTGGATGAAAGCCGGTGAAGCCTCAACTCTACACAAAGAACTACATGCGACTAAGAAATGCTCAGACTTTGATAGTCTTCCCTGGGGAAGAGCAGGTCAATTTTTACCCAATACCAAGTAGTCAGTACTGAAAACATAAACATAGAAGCAACATCAGACAGGTTGAATAGGTTATATTTATGTAAGTAGGAAAATCTATACATAGTTGCATGTAACAACAGTTAATGAAAAAGGAGGTCATGGACTTGAAAGAGTGCAAGGAAGAGTAGATGGGAGTCATTTTAACATTTTATTTTATTTTATTTTATTTTATTTTATTTTCATCCTGTGTATGTGTGAATGCCCAAGGCAAGCAGAGGCATCAGAGCCTGTGAGCTAGAACTCCAGGCAGTTGTGAACCATCTGCCAAGGGTACTAGGCACCAAACTCAGTTCTTCTGGAAGAGTAAAATACACTTCCAAATACTGAGCCATCTCTCCAGCCCACATGGAAGGGTTTGGTGGGAGGAGAAGTGGAGGGAATGGAGAAATGTTGGGATTATGTTATAATTTCAAAAGTAAAAGTGATAATTTTTAAAACACACTTAAAGCATCATGTCCCTTCCCCCCCCCCAACCAGAGAATCATTATGTCCTGGCTATCACCCCACATCCCTGTGGGATCACTGGGTAGATGAGTTCTAACATTTCTACACAAAGAAAGCCCAAGAGGCCTGAGGCAAGACACCTGTGGTAGAGCCGCTGAGACACAACCCCACTGTACACTCAACATGTTTGTCACACTTAGACCTGCATTGAGAGTAACATAGACATTACCAAATGAGACACATGCAAAAACATGAATACCAGACCTGTGCAAAGTAGCAGAACCCAGGCTACACAAGAAGAAGACTTCATGCACAGTCCACTTAGCTTACTGTGTGCTCATTAACCACCACTTAGTGGAACGAAAAAGTACTTAGTCCCCTGCAATGGGTCTGAGTCATTTCAGCTGTCCCCTCGCTTAACACACATATTGTTGAATTTTCATTTATGGTTTTCAGAAGATCTTACACTGTTTTTTAAAACCACATATGGAAGTTGTCTAGATATGATCTTTTCTGAGAATCCATTGTGGTTTTATGTAAAATAAAAACTGTGACATCATGACACAATGCTAATGATATAATGTTCAATTTTCTGTAATGCATGCAATCCCTCAGGGGTGTTCTCATTTCGAGTGTCAAAGCATATACAGTTGATATTTTGTGAGGCAGAAATCACTATAAAATGTAACTAAGCTAGCTTCTAAGGTATTGGAGATACAGTTATTATCTTGTATTGTCTGGACAGGCTCAAAGTGAATTCTAGGGTCATGATAAGGAAAGAAGAGTGATAATCAGACAACATGTGGTCAGTGGATCAGGTGAAGGAGCTATGATCCATGAGATGAAGACACATTTCACAAAACAAAAAGAAACAGAACAAACAATGAGAACAAACTCAGGAAAGGCAAAGAAACTAGAGCCTTCAGAGGAGGACAACGCTGCTAAAGCTGAACTTTATTCTAGTGGGAATCTTTCAGCCACCTAATAACCAAAATGTAAATGGATGGATTTGTGTAGCTTTCGGCATCTAAGTTCAAAGCAGAAATAGAGAGACTATTTCCCCCTTTCTCCTACCTATATAACAATCCATCACAGGCCTGGAGAACAGTAAGAACATTGTATTCTTTGCCTGAAAGAAGTTTCCACAGCAGGTGACATCTGTTTAAAATAAACCACGTGCTCGCCTTTGTTCTTCTGAGGTCTGCAGTATTTATTGGGAAATCTCTCCACATCCTATTAAGCTACCTCTTGAATGTCACACTTTTAACAAGAAAATATTCCTTTTGTAAAAAAAAAATGGAGTCCTACTTACAATTATGTATATTCTAACTGGGCAATATGACTGGCAAAGGCCTTAATTGAGGTTCATCATTCACACCTAGTGCATTATTAAGCCTTTCTACACATTGGCATTTGTGAACATTGTACCATGGCCCTCTCATCTGCACAGCTTCTTGCAAATACTGTGATTACAAAGGACTTGTGAAAGCTGAGATGACAAAGAATGGCATTCCACTCACCTGAGGGACACACCCTTTGCCCACACTAATCTAAATCCAGAAGAAAGGCTTCCAAGACATCACATCTATCCACAGGAAACTGGTTACCTGTTCTTATATTTTAGTGAGATACAAAGTAGTTAAGAATGGGGGCATGGGGAGGAAGGAAGGATTCCATTGAAATCCAGGAACACTCAGGAGCATGGCTCTGCTGATATTTTGAGCTCTGGGGAATTCTGCTCTGGGGAATTGGAAAAAAATTATGATTTCTTTTCAAATTTTAAGTTATCCAGTTTATTGTACAGTTTTCTTCTGCATAAAAAGCAGAAACCCTGATAACCTGAACTCAATTCCTTCAACCGATGTAGATGTGAGAGATTATCAACTCCATAACTTTTCTTGGACTTCCACAGGCACCATGGTACATATCAATCTCTTTTTGTGTGTGTGTGTCTCTCTGTCTCTCTATCTCTCTCTCTCTTCTTACACATATACATACACATACACATTAATGTACACACCCTTGCGCATGCAAGCGCACGCACACACACGCACACACGCACACACACACTCACTCATGCTCACACTAAATTACGCAAAATGTAAGCTCTCAGCTGCTCCTGACACCATGGCTTCTGTCTGCCGTCATGGACTCTAACCTTCTGGAAACATCATCCTAATTTTATTTTTAATTTGCTTTGGCCATGGTGTCTTTCAAAGCAATAAAGAAGTAAATAATACATACTGTCAGGTATTCAGTCTTTAATGGATCAAATGTTGCTGTGTGGCCAATTGTTAATGTATACTTTAACTCCACTGTGTCCCAGCACCCCTAGAAAGCAGTGCAACACAGATACCTACAGTGTCCAAACATAAGAAATAGTCTGACAAGACTTCCTAAAAGCTGACTGGAAGCCAGTCTTCTCCTATCTGCCCTCAGAAGATGGTGAACTCTCAGCTTCTCCAGCCCCACATCTGTGTAGACGCTGCCCTGCCCCCGCCCTGAGGATAACGGACTGAACCCCTGAACCTGTAAGCTAGCCCCACTTTTTCCTAAAAGCAGGAACCATAGAGGTTGGCAAGGAAAAAGACAATGGACAAATGGGTTCTGTCTTTGATTAGAATACTGAGCACTCCTTGAAGGAGGAGATGGTGAAGATACACTACTTTACACCTATCCTGTGATCAAAAATTATTACACAGATCAATAAGGAGGCAACAGAAAATCGTTGATAGAGTGTTTGTCTAGCACACACAAGGTCATGGTTTCCAGCCTCAGTACTCGAAAGAATGGAAAGAAGGGAGGGAAAATGGAGGAGGGTGTGGTTGAAACATTAGAAACTATAGCGTGTCAAATGACTATCTTTCCAGGGTCTTTTTCTCCCTCAATGACCTGCTCCACCTCACACTGTACACAGTGTACTAATGAACGCTCATGAACAGATCATAAGCACAAAAACACACGTGTCAAACTATGCTTTATAGTCAGAGCAAGTTATAATGTGGGATGCCTCAATAGGTATGGTTTCTAAAAGCAAAGATAGATCATCTTCGACTGGTCCTTAGTTTTTATCTAATACCTGTCTGCAATTTTCATGTCCTCTTTACATGGGTACATGGGTATGTTATCTTCTTCATCTTCTAGATTTTCCCAGCATTCTCTGCTGACTTAACAGTCAGCCTGTAAGAGAGGGTGTGTGCTCCTGGCACTGTTTGTTGCCAGCCAAGGCAGGCTGGTGTGCACTTGTGTGTTCTTTCTTCACACTCAAGAGAGAGGAAAATGGACTCCCATTTTGGAGTGATTGCCTTAGAACTATCTGCAAAAGCAAACAGACTCTTAAAAATCCCTCTGGTGCATTTGTATCTTTGGCCTTTTGCAAGAAGGGGAGAGAAGGAAGAGAAAGGACGACTGACTGAGAAGGTTGTTCTCATTCCTACTGCTGGCGAGGGGTTTGATTTCCTAAGTATTAATCAAAATCACTCTTGATTATAGCAAAAACAACCTTTGCTATAATTTTAATGAAATTAATGAGAATATATGGTAATTCTGAGCAATCTTGCTCTAGAGATTAAAGAACAGCCTGCCAGGAAACATACGAATAAAGCTTTAAGATCAAAATTTGCATAATTATGTTTCTTCCCTACACTGCCCACCCCACCCCCAGCATAACTAGCTGTGCTAAGTTCTATGAAAAAAGATGTTTAAAGTCAGGTTGGCAAAGCCTGGGTTTCCCCCTGAGCCGGAACATCCTTTTCCAATACTGTTTTCGTGTTTTTAAAACTCATGCCTGCCTGCCAGACTAACAGATAGCCAATGACGATTGACCAAAATTACAGAGTGCACAGGATTTGAGCCCTCCTCTTAAATTCTTAAATGAAAAAAAACCAAGACCTTCTCCCTTAGGAAACTGCTTTCCTGCCACTTTGGTCCATATGAATCTGTGTGTTCTGCTTTATGAAAGTATCCTGCCAAGTCGTAGCCTAAGATGACAAGCATTGTTTAATGATACCAGACAGAAAGGCTCCCCCCTCCAGTACTACTCCCTCAACAGAGGCTGTGAAGGCCTCAGCCCAGTCTACCACGTGCCCCCTCTATCAGCACAACAAACTCTGGTCCTTTCAGGAGGGTATGTGTTTGTTCCAAGAGTACAGACAAAGCAGTAGCCGCCTGTTTCCTGAGAATGTAAGGACACTCAGGACAGTGCACACATTACAGGTGTTTGTGCCCTTGGCCCCACCCTCAAAAAGATCTTTATAATTGCAAAAAATCCTGTAAAATGTCAACAGGCCCATTTCCCCCATTCAATGAGTAGTTCTTGGCTTTGTGATAAGGCTACAGCCGAAAGGTTAACAGTCTTTGATCAGAGGGAACAGAAATCATCATTTTTTGTTATCTGCCTCTATACAGAGAAAAAGCAGAGAAGAGGAAAATGTCAGGAACAGCTGGCCCTGTTTACAGAGAACTTCAAGCTGGATGCCACACACATCTGTGTAATTAAAACATTATGTCCTCAGGCATGCATATCTGTATCCTTGCTCCATCCAAACACCTGGGAAATAGTAAAAAAAAAAAAATAAAAAATAAAAATAAAAGAGCACATGGGTGTCCACAGACAACAGCTAGACACAGGAGGCATTCCAAAGTGGTTCTACCATTTTTCTGTGTTTCAGTCAACATTTATTAGTGATTCAAAGTTCTTCTTGAGTGAATTTGTTTTTCTTATTTAAGCCACTTCTGTTCCTCTGGAAGTTCCTCTTACTCTGAGGAAGAATGGAATGTGCCATGCGTTGCTGCTGAGAGTAGAACATGGTAGGAACACTTTAGAGACCCCAGAAGTTTCTTAAGACATAAAATATATATGTGCTCCATTAGTCAGGAATGCCCCTCCTTGGTCTCTCAGACATGTTTCATTTGTAATTAAAAACAAAGTAACTCAAACACCTATTTTCAGGAGAAACACGTGGAATACGGAAAATTACCCAAGAACAATAAAAAGGGTGATGCTGGCCAATCATATATCACTTGTAACACTACTGAACAGACAGCAACACAGCCATCTTCCATTGCATGACAAGCAGAAGTGCCGGTTCACTGGGGCAAATCCAGTCTGCTGAAAGGAATACAAGAAGAAACAGGGTGGGGGAGAGAGGAGAAGGAAAGAAGAGAGAAGTAAAACTAGAGAAAGGTGAGGACAGGTCATCTCCTATGATACAGTCCAGCTACTCAGTGGGCTATCAGTCAGGTGCAAAGGCACAGAGTCCTGAGCCATGCTGCAGCTAGAATGCACCTTGACAGCGTGTGTAACTGCAGTCTCTGTGCCTGGGATTATCTGATGGTAGGGACCAAGCAAGTTCTGAACCAAGTGAGGAACAGCCCAGCCCATCTCTCCACTTTCTGACTTCTAGTCTTGTGGCTGGGACAAACACTTGACAGAAGCAACTTACAGAGGAAGGCCTCACACTGACTCGAGTATTAGAGGATAAAGTGCATCATGGTGAGGGAAGCCTAACAGACTGGCTCGGTAAATGACCACAGGAGTCGGCAGATGACATGTCTCACATCTTAGTGGATCAGGAGTTCTGCAGCTCCCATCTGCAGCAGTGATGCCCTGTATAATGTGTGCTGAGAAGAAGGATGAGAAATGGCCAAGTATTCAGGGTGTGAGATGGAAAGAGGGAGGTCTTATGTCTTAAGGACCATAAATATACCTGGCTTCCAACCAAAACCTAAGCCTGACTGCCCAAGCACGAAACCAGCTGTGCACATGAGCATGAGGAACTGGGTGCTATGATTCCAATGTCAGAAAAACCTATTCTATTTCAAACACTCAAACAGGGTTAGGGAGACCTCTGAGTAATGTTACTGCTGCACAAGCATAAGAGCCTGAGTTCAGGTGTGCAGCAGCCATGTAAAGGCCGGATGTGGTGGTACTCAGTTGTAAATCTAGCACTGGGTATGTGTTATCTGGATTACAACCACCCGCACTCCAGTTCAAGGAGATCTGGCGCCCTCTTCTGGTACTGCATTCGGGTGATGCACTTACGAATGAGCAGCCAAAACAGACACAAAAGGGCAAATAAATAAATATATTTTTAAAAGTAGAGAACAATTGAAGACACATGGTGTTGCC
This sequence comes from Rattus norvegicus, assembly GCF_021556685.1. NCBI lineage: Eukaryota > Metazoa > Chordata > Mammalia > Rodentia > Muridae > Rattus > Rattus norvegicus. The sequence goes on from NC_141545.1 coordinate 2,840,974, forward strand.
CTCTACCCATGACATGTATGCAGATGTCTTCAGAATTACTGAACCACAGGATCTCAAAAGTTTACCGACATAACTACAGGTTCACAGAGTTGTAAGAAGCAACATAAGAGGTTTCTTGTGCTTTGCTCAGTTTCCTCCAAAAGTCACATTATGGCAAGACATAGTCTATCATCACAATAAAAATACTGAAATTCACACAACCATACACTGGGTTTAGACTTCCGCTGTTTTATCTTCGTTCATTGGAGAATGTTTGCTCATCCATACTTTTGTCAAATGTGTCAGGTGACCCCACCACAGTCCAGACAAAGAACAGTTACATCACTATAATGGCCCCTTCTCCTCACCTCCGATTAACACACATACTTGTCTCTAACTCTCCTAGGTCTCCATCCACTACCCACCTCAGACCCCAAATGACCACTAATTTGTTTTTTTGCCTCCATAGTGAGGTAATTCCAACAAAGTCATACTTGTGGCATCATACTGCTTGAAGTGTTTACCACTCTCTGAGTCCATTCACCCCAACTGTGAAGCCATCTCTCCCAATGGAGTGCACCAAGTGATTGTTACAGTTCATTCCATTGTCTGGGACATATGCGTTCATTCCAGTATCAGGCAATTTCAAATAAAGCTGTTATGAAAATTCATGAATGAGAAGCCTGGTGAGGCAGAAAGCTACCATATAAAAGGAATCATAGAATAAGAAGACACACAGACCATCTTCTTACTTCAACTTCCCCACTATGCCTGGTTCAAAACAAAATCACTATAGCTCTGTGCTTGTGAATGGAAAATTTGGGATATATCTGTTCTTCCTTCCATTGAACTGAAAAACACCTACCCTCTTTCACGTCCTAGGGATATAACATTAAATAAAACAGACCAAAAAACCTGTTTGTGTACGAATCATATATTCAACTGGACTTAATGGATAATATTCTGTAACTATACATTTCAAAAACTTGGTCAAAACCAAGCATCCTGGCACATTCCTAGGCTACACAGCAAAACAAAACATGGGTGGAGGAATGTAGCTCAGTCAGTGAAGTGTTTCCTGTCTCCCTCTCTCCATCTCTGTCTGTCTCTGTCTCTGTGTCTTTTTGTCTCTCTGTCTTTGTCTCTCTATCTTTGTCTCTATCTTTCTGCCTCTCTAGCTATCTCTTTCTCATATGTGTGTGTGTGTGTGTGTGTGTGTGTGTGTGTATGCGTGTATAGACTAGAGACTATGGTCCATCATCAGAAGCTGTTCATGTTATACATGCACACACAAAACTTTAGAAAGTAGTTAAGGGTGTTGCTGCTAATTTCAGATATATGAAAAAAAAATCTTAAGTTTTCTCAGGCAACAATATTCATGAGTTAGAGAAATGGAGGTGGAGAAAAAGATCCTATTCATAACAGGAAGCTATACTATACAATGCTTGGCAACAGCCCTATGAGAAATGAAAATGAATAAGATTATGAAAACAAACCCAAAGTTAAAAGAATTACATAGATCACATTTGAATGGGAAATATCAATAATGTAAAAGAAAATTACTTCTTTTAAGATTTTTTTAAATTATGCATACAGGGGCGGAGGGGTTAAATCTGTATTAGTGCAGTCCCTACAGAGAGGGCCTTAGATACTCTGGACCTGGAGCTATGGTGGTTATAAGTGACCTGACCGGGGTGCTGGCAACTGATTTCCAGCATCTGCATGGCTGCTTATATCTGTAACTCCAGTGCCAGGGGATCGAACACCTTCCTGACCTCTGAGGGTGCAAAGCACCACATGATACACACCCATGCATGTAGGAAAAATATTTCTAGTGATAAAATAGTAAACAATAAATCTAAAACAATATTTTAAAGCCCAAGGTAGGCCAGGAATAGTGGGGCAGGCCTCTAGTGGCAGCACTGTAAACACTAAGGCGGAGGATTGAGATTTCATGGCAGACTGAGCTACACAGGAAGATCTTCTCTAAAAAATAAAAAATCAATGGTAGTGGGGAGGAATCCTAATAGCATTTAAAACTTTGAAAATTTTATTCTCAGCTGTAAGTGGCAGAAACTTGCAGGTAAGTAGATCTCAAAAACAAAGCATAATTTTAGAAAGACAAGGTTGGAGCTGTGCATAGAGCTCAAAAGCATTTGGCTAGTAAGCGACTATGATAGGTTCAATCCCTTGTTTATATTATATTCTCTTGGTTTTATTGTACTAGATTATAAACTGAGAGCAAAGAAGAATATTTTACGTCCTTGTCTGTTAACACAAAGTACATGACTTGAAAAACCAAAGATACTGACTTTTTCAAATAAGTCAATAAGGAAATTATCAGTCCTTTCATATACTACTTAAGATTAGGGCAAACAATGGGAATGACTTGCATAGATAGACAGACAGACAGACATATCAACAGATAGATATTGTAATGATAATGAAAAAAATAAAGCAAAGAAAACAGGAAAAAAGAGCATTGTTAGCAGGAACCAGGAGAAAATATACACAAGGATCTGAGCCAAAGGCTTGACCAGGCAATTCATTAAAGAAGAAGCTATCTTAGACAACCCTGCAGTAATCGGAAGCATTTAAATTAAATATATTACAAATATATAATTATAATATAATTGTATAGTAGAAGTGTAAATCTTGTGGGTTTAGTTCATGATAAAGTTGACAAGTGCTGGCAAGGCCATTACACAATGGCTACTTTAGTACACTGCTGGTGGCCAGAACCAAAACAGCCACTTCAGGAGACAGTCGGGTATCACTTCATAACAATAAAGTGATAACCACTGTGCACAGCAGAAACAACTCTCCTGATTATAATTTTGCCAAAGGAAGCATCAAACTTTTTGGTCTTACAACTCTAGATGCTAAAACACTTGAAGACCTTCATGTGCTTTTCAAATATGGTTTCTGACTATTGATATTTATCATATGACAGGTTAAAATAGATTTTTAAAGGCATAAGCCAGAGTGCATCTTCCATTAGCCATCAAAGCACATTTTTTAAAAACTTTTGTTATAAAAGATTTTCAAATTAAAGAAAAAACAAACAACAGCAAAACCAAAGATAAAATAAAAGTCATCAGGCACTGAGACTGGCGAGACCTAACATCTACCCATCTCAGTGACTTGCTGTACAGTTAGGACAGCCAAAGCTCACTAGAGTCCAGGTTAGATCTGAAATGAGTGGAGCTGACACCAACCCACAAAGATGGCCTCTGACCTCATTTCTTCCAACACGTCTGTACTGAGGCAGCAAGGAAAACAGAAAACTTGGGTGTTTGAGTATATTGAAATCAAGAGAGAGAACTATTTAAAAAAAAAAGCAACAACAAAAACATATCTGCAAACTGTCTGAAACCTTTATCCTTGCATTTCAGAGCAGAAACAGGAGGGGCTTATAAGTTCAAGACTAGCCTGAAATACAAACAGAGATCCTGTTCTGAAAAACTCTGCCAAGGTCTAGGCTGTGTCTTGGCAGTAGTAGAGCATCTCTGTGATATGTACAAGGCTCTCCTCTTTCCCAGCCCTAGAACCACACGCATACAGAGATATCTCAAGAGTCATGAGATAGACATCTTTGTCAATATCACTGGTGCTCCACCAGTAGAAATCTACTGCTCGGCACACACTGGATGCTCTCTGTAGGCGTCTTCAGGTTGCAAGGCAAGTGAGCAGGGTGCTGTACCTGCTGGGTAAAGGCAAGAGATTGTGTGCCAAACATCTTACACCACACAGGACAGCACCCACGTTTCCCTTGCTTACAAGATATCTACTATCAATCAACCAACTTTCCTTTTCCTGTTATTGCCCCACCACTACTTCCTGGAAAACAGAACCTCGTATATGCTAGACAGGTTTCTCACACTATGCTACCCCAACCTGCATACAACTTCCAGGCTAAAATTCAAAGGCCTGGTGCTAAGGAACTGCTCTGCTGTCTGCATCTAGAAACAGGCAAACCTAAGTAACATTTCATATTTCACTCATTCTCACCGTCCCTATTATCCATTACTTAGTCTCCCTTCTGATTTCACATCTGAGAAAAAGGTTCTATTTATCTTTTCCCTATTTACCTCCTCTTTTTCTTGCCATATTACTACTCCCTTACCTCTTATCAACAGTCCTGCTTTATCTTCATGTCTTATGAATATAAATATATACATGGATACACATATAGACTTAGCACATGAGAGGAAAAACTTGGGTATTTGTTTTTCGGGGTGATGTATTTTACTTAACATGATCACATCCAGTTCTATCCATGATTATATCCAGTTCTATCCATTTTCCAGCAAGGAATATAACTTTTTTTGTTCACAGATGAATGAAATCCATTGTGAGGCTGGTAAAATGGTTCAGTAGGTAGAGGCACTTGCCATCAAGCCTGATAACCTGAGTTTGATCCCTGGGACCTGTAGGGTGGAAGAAGACAATTAACTAAAGAAACTTGTCCTTTGACTTCCATGTGTACCCTGCAGTGTGGCTAGACATATATACCCCAATAGTAAAATAATAATAAAAAGAATGATAATGATAATTGTCTCAAAACTCCACTATGTACATGTATGTACCACATTGTCATTAGCTACCTGTCAACTGATGGGAGTCTAGAATGATTCCATACCCTGGCTATTGGGAATAATCACAAACATGGTGCACAGCTATCTTCATGGTCTGTTGACTTAAGGTACTTTAGGTACATGCACAGGAGTGGTGAAGCTGAATCACATGGGAGTTCTATTCACAGATTTTGAGGAACCACATACTAATTTCCACAATGGCTGCACCAATGTTGAGTAAGCCGCCCCCACCCCATCCTCATCAACACCATTCTAAGCTCAAGAAATTTTAATTTGCATTTCCCCAAAGACCTAGGATATTGAACATTTCCTCAAATATTTATTAGCCATTTATAGTTTGTCCATTGAGAGCTATCTATCTGATTGGATGGTCCTGACTATGGCAAGATAGAATTGCAAAGCAGTTTGAAACAAGTCTCTATGTACGTTGAGTGTCAGAGCAGATAACTGTGGCAACCTTCCCAGGTTGGTGCATGGCATACATGTGTGTGATGCACCTGTCCTCAAAAGATGTCTCAGAAGCGGTAGAACACATGAACATTAATACCCCTTGGTCTCTAGAGTGACGTTTTAATCACCCTTTCAACTTTTGAGAGCTAAAATGTGTTGCTACTTCCTTGTGCCTGGAGGGACATTGGAACCCTCCAGGAGTTCCAAAGTGCTTCTAGAACCTTTTGCATGCCTTCTAGGGTTGTTCAGGTACAACCCATTACTGAGGACCAAGAACAAGAATAAAGGGACACTGGGGCAGAGCTCCCTGGACCCTGCTGCAGAAAAATTAGGTCCCTACCTTTAAAGCAAAGATACTTCTGGTTCAGTATTCTTAGGTCAAATGAAACAAAACAAAAAGGTCACAGAGTGGCGTTCTTATCTGGTTGAACCCTGCTATGCTTTCTGACGTGTAGCCACAGTCCCCCTACTTGGAAGTGAGGATATCTAACCTAAAGAGTTGTAGTGTTGATTCAAAACAAGATGTGTGTCAGACATGGTGGCACATAAGTGTAACTCCAAGTCTCAGGTGGGAGAGGCAAGAGAATCAGGAATCTAAGCCTAGGTCTCAGGAAGCGGAGGCAGGAGGATCAAGAGTTGAAGGCCAGCTTTGAACACATAGCAACTTTGAGACTCTATCTTTTAAAAAAAGAAAGCAAGCAAACAAGTATGGAAGGCATACGATGGGCACAAAAACACCCAGGGAGTAGTACTTGATCTAAGATGGACACATTCCTGGACCAGAGACATCTTTTGCAATTATGAGTCATTATATGGACTGATTGAACGTGTTTCGAGAACTCATTTTCAGAAAGCCACAGAAGGTTAGAAGTGGGGCAGCCTCCAGGTCTAAATGAATTATGCCACGTGTTTTAAGATGGTGACTGTGGAGTCACAGGAGCCTGGGAGCAAACACTAGCTGCCAATTAATCACTGTATGACTTCCCCTCTACCAGCTTCCCTCATCTCTCTTACTTCAAAGCAGGAAAAACCTAAGGGCATTCACAGTCTAGTTTCAAAACCTCCACTGTATAAGATGCAATTATCTACCATGCACAGGGCTTTGCATTTCAACTCAGCAAAGGAAAAACAATTGACATTTACTGTCTCAGGCATCTCCTGCAGTGTTTGGGACACAAACCTCAAGGATATTGTGTGCTACTGGATACTTTTCTCTACAAAAGGACACTAGACAATAAAAATTTTATCCCCAAAGGGAGACTAAAATCATGAGCCACTCTTTATCCCTGTGATTGTTTGCTTCCTTCCCTCCGTAGCAGTCCATGACATAGATCTGATGTCTATGCTGGGTTTCTTCCTCTACCATATTGTCATCGCAGAGATACAAGTGTTGGCTGTCTTCACCCTCTGCACCATCATTTCCTAGAACCCAGAACCCAGATTGGCCATCTCTCTGTAGCTCACTGAAAGGTTCTTGTACCAACACCAACAGAATTACCTTAGTAAAACCATTCCTACATTCATTTATTCATTCATTCATTCATTTATCATAATGACCTGGGCAAGGAGCTCTCTTTCCCAGTGTTCCCTATACGTGACATAAACCTCGCTAGAAGTCAGTGCTAAGGCCAAGTTTGGTTTGCCTAAGCCTATGCTTCTCAGTGGTTGGGTTTGCCTTCATTTTTAGAAATCTCAAAGCATAATGCTGCTTTGAATCAACTACAATCGCAGTGTTTTTTTGAAGCCATTTTTCCCCTCCTGATGTGGAGACGGGACATAATAAATGAAAGAAGACTCTGCTGGGCCATGCTTAAGATGCAATTCCCAATCACAGACTGTATTTATCATAAGAAGACACTACTCAGACTTGAATGTGCCTGCAAATTCCTGGGGATCTGATTACTATTCTAAATAGATCACTGGATCTGACTCAGTAACTCAGGAGCTACTGCATTTCTAACCTTAGACCACAGGTGATGCCACTTAGGCCTGGTCTACAAATTGAGTTGCACAAGGTGAAAGAAACGTTCCCTTGATTCAGCACAATTTCTGTGTCCACCTCCTCCACAAAATATGACCAGAGTCTCTAGAAGTGTAGGGACAGACACCAAAAGCACGTAGGATGCTATTAAGAAGTACAAGTCGCCCCCAACCTAATTTCCCTTTGTCTCTCTACTAACCCTCTGAGTTCCCGATGAAAGTGGCCAGAGAGTCTCCTGGGAAGCTCTCTAGATGCTTTTGTTGCAGGTGGCCTCAATTTTCAAAATGACTGCTTTTTCTAAGGTTTTCCCAAGGTACACTGCTCGGGACAGCTGCTATCACTAATATTTGGCTAGGATTTTAACATCCTAGTGTTTTCATACCAGCCCTAAAAAGGTGCCATCCCTCATCTTCAATTCAGAGTTGGTTCAGTTCCAGAAAATCTTAGACCCTCACCCCTAGGCCCAGAGCAGCCAGGTCTCCCTATTCCTATCCAGACGCCACACCTCAGGCCAGCCAGGTAGAGACAAAGTCGCTCATGTACAGATCGACCCCCAAGAACCAGGGCAGGTTCCCCCGGTGCCCCAGCCCTCACTCAGCTTACCTGTCTGGACCAGGATGGCCAAGGACAAAAATAGGTAAAGGAGGAGAGCAGTGAGCCTAGCCACCATGCTGGGAGCAAGTGCAGGGCCCCCGAGGACAACAGCTATCCCAGGAGGGCCTGAGAGGTGGGTGGGGAGGAGGGGCCAGAGAGGAGGAGCCTATCACAGCTGCAGGACCCTGCCAACAGCTAGAACCACTTGAGCAGCTTGGCCGAAGATTGGGGGTGGGACATGGGGGAGAGGGCGAAGGCGGGGCTAACAGACACCCTTGGGTCACCTGATCCGGGTTAGGTGGTGTGTCTACTTGCTGCCCACAGACTCCTCCCCATCCTGCATCGCTATGGGAAAGTCAGTAACGGCCTTCAGGTATCAGAAGCCAGGGGGTTAGAAACAGCAGTGGAGATGGTGCTCAGAAATGGCCACCTGTGAGACCACCACTTCCTGGCCCAGAGCTTGCGACCTTGAGCCTCACCGTCCTCCTCTACTTCAGTTCTCCCAGCTGTGCGGACCCCAGCACCTCAGCAGCGCTTGCTACTCCAGGTTGAAAGCTGCAACAAAATCCCTGCCCAAGACTAAAAGAACTGGTCTGTGTGTGTAGCTGCCGGGAACCTGGTGGAAGATGACAATAGAGCAGGCAACAGGGAGGGTGAGCTCAGTCCAGAGTAAAAGCTGTAGGGAACAGTTCCCAAGGCGTGAGTTAGGGATGGCCTTAGTGAAGGGAAAGTTCACAGCTGCTCAATCTGCTGAGACTAACAGTCTTTCCCCATGAATCTCTCTCTCTGCAAATGGAGTCCATCTCCCTGGTGGTGAGAATGCAGATACTCTCTGCTGTGACAACCAAAAATGTACTGCAGACTGGAATTGAAAGCTCCCAATATGAGCAGAGCTGCAGCCAGCTCTCAGCACAAAGAAACACTGCTCAGGGTGGCAGCATGGAACCTGTCTATACCATCATGCTACATAAGCTGCCCTGGGGCCACTTCAGAGCACTGCTCCTATTCCTATTCCCATGGGGTGGAAACAACACACACACACACACACACACACACACAAACACACACACACACACAAACACACACACACACACACACACACACACACACACCCTAATGAAAACAATACTAAAAAGAAGAGAAATTTTCTGAGCCTTTAACAAAATCCTAATTCCCTGACTCAGCAAACCAAATACTATATGCTTAAAGGGGAAGTTAAAATTTATTGGGAAGGGTGCTCTCTATTCAGAAAATAAGGTTCAAACAACATCTGTCTTCAAACTACACAACAGAGCTGTGGAGGAACTCAAGTCCATCCACTACCAGAAGCCGCGCATTTCCTACCTTGAGCTGGTACTAGAAGGTCTCAGCCCCATGTCAACAGCTGCCCAGAGTAAGCCCACAGCTGCTGGATAAACCTCCGGGACACCAGGGTTTCCTCTGAACATAAATAATAACAATTACGTGTTTCTATGTTTCACACAGCTCACCAAACTTTCTTTCTTAAGGGCTAGGCTTTCCGACACATGAACTTGTACACATGAACACACATAAATGTTTTTTAAATAAAAGTTAAAGGTATTTTTCTCCTCTATGACTTGAAAGCTTCCAGTTGGAAATTCTCCCCCTGAATGTCTTTTTCATAAACATTCTAGCATTTAGATGTCAGCATTGACTACATTTGGCAGCTGATTAAATACCACAGATTATGTCCCTCCTGGGTTATGCTGTTACCCTCAGTTCCCAGTGACTGGTTCCATTTCAGGCCTCTCTGAGCTCTTAAACAGCCACGCACAACCTTTGACACTGTGACACATTGTCATCTACAAAGTTCATGCTTCAAGAACCATGACTGAATTGCAAAAGAAAACTCTCTGAAGGTTTTAGATCAGTTTACAGTTTTGTGCTGGGCCATAGCCCACTCCTCAGGTTTCAAACTGTACATAGACCCACTTTCCAATAACTGTGTGCTCTTCCTGGGCCAGGAAAATACAACCCCCAACAAAAGGCCAGTCAGAAACACATCTGTAACACAAAATCTCTTTGAGGAAACTTTTGATTCGTGCCTTTAAATCTCTTTAGATAGAGAGAACTCACACTGAATATTTTAGGAGATTGTTAGAAGAATTTGAAAGTTCTAGAACGTTTAAAAGAAATCCATGCCTTTGGCTTTACAAAAACAAATGTTCATCAAACTTCATCAAGCAGAAAAGGAGCCAGGAGGTAAAAGCTTTTTAATGAAACTTTCTGTTTTCAGTCTCTCTGTTTTCCAGCCCAGCTGTTCACTCCCCCCCCCATCCTCCAGTTTGCTATGTTTTAAATCCTCTAAAGATTAGTAATGATGGCCGTCACTGTCTTCTAAGAAACAGACTAATGCAGGCACTCAAAACATAACATATACTAACAACAAATCCTGGCAATACATTTATAAATGAAAATCAGAAACTTGAGGGTGAAATAAGTTGCCTTAGCATGGCCAAGATTCAAACTTGACAACAGTCCTACCCTAACTATTACTCTATACCTGTTAAACACAAAGTGTTTTCTTCTCTCCTGAACTATTTCTCTAAACAACTCCTGAACCTGCAGAAACTGTCCCAGCAGAACCAGAAGGTCCTCTTTGCAGGTTAATGTTTTTGTCAAAACACTGACAGAAAAACTGTGAAGTTGAAATGCTGTGGAGAGAGGTGTGACCTCTGACACTTCCTCCTGGCAGAGATCATTGAGCAGGGAGAGGAGGAGATAGGTGTGGGGGAGGATGAATCTAGGACCAGTTTCCCAGTCCATCAGGGTGGATGAAAAGTTGTTCCCTCTGGGCATTCCCCTGCCTTCTTCCTGCTACCTTTAGTGCTAGTGAGTCACAGAACCAGGATAAGGTGGTTCAGGGGAGGTGAAGGCCACAGCTGTGTGGACAAGAACCAGAACAAATAGCAGACACAGGGGTCTATACCATATTCTCTCCCTAAGGCTCTTCAGCATGTTTGCCTAAGCCTGCACAGCTAACTACCACAATCAAAGCTAAATGGTTGTACCCTCCATCCTGCAATGCCTATGAAGCCTCGACATGGCTCACCTTCTCTGAACTTGCAAACCGAATTTTTCATTAAACTTGGGAGGAGAGCTGGCTGTATAATCCAGGCTGGCCTAGAATTCTCTATATGGCCCAGGCTACTCTTGAACCTAGACAATCTTTCTGTCTCAGCCTGCCCCAGCCTGCCCCAGCCTGCCCGGTACAGGGATGGGCCCAGGTGAATGTCCATGCCTAGTTTGTCAACTCTGTTATTATTTTCTTAAACAAAACCTCAAATGCCAAGTTTTTCAATGCACTTGCCTTGAGCTTTAGAACTCACATGGTCATCCAGTCCTACCACATACCTCCCTCCACTCAGGGGTGGCATGTGACCAGACTCGGGGTAATTAGGAAGGATTTCTCCTTCCAAAGGAGCAATGGGAGCATCTGGCTCTGAAGGCACTGGCCATGCCTCTGAATAGGACTGGGTGTTTCTGTTCCCCAGGTCTTTCCTGTCTGGAGTTAGGAAAACTGCATCTGCCTGTGGAGGAGCTGGGGTTCTGGTGCCCACTGGATCCAAAAGCAATGCTGGGTCCTTGTAATCCAGAACCTCTACCTCTCCCATAGGTGGCCCCTGTTTGATTTGATGGACAAATAAGCCGATTCTGTTTCCTGGTAGGATGGCCAGTTACCAGGTGCTGGGTGTGGCAAAGGAGAAGCGTGATCAGAATCTGTAGATGTGGTGCCAACATCCACAAAGCTTGGATTAGCCTTTCATTTGAAAGACACATCAATACATCGATTCTGCTGTGGCCTTCCAGGGCCTCCCCTGGTTCAATTGGTGGTTATTCTACATCCTCTCATTCTCATTGTGATAATTGAAACTGTCCTCAATGCATATCTCCAGGGCTGCAGCATGGTTAAAGGAGTGCTCCAGCGCTGAGGAGCAGGCTGTGGAATGGTTACCTCTGACCGTGGCTGGCCAGACATTGTCGAGGGCCAGCCTGCTGCTGATGTGAAAAGCCCACGCCCCAGGAATCCCCAGGTTGCTTAGTCTAAGAACAGAGGAAAGAGTGGATTTTAACCAGTCCATTCATCCTCCTTCAGAATTTATTTTGGAATCAAAAGACTTTAATGATCAAAGTCAAACTTTCCCTGCTGTGTCAAACAGAAGCAAAGCTTCTAAGTAACTGAGATAAATACCATACAGGAACTTTGTTATAAGCTGCCTTTTGTCTGGCATTGTGTATGGAACACTAAGCCATCAGGTTATATGTCTCCTCCAGAAGCCCAAATCAAATATTCTGTCAAAAACCTGGCTGTCTTGAGAGCAAACATGGAATGAAAGAATATTTTATGCTTTCTCGACGTGAATGAAAACTTTATCGGACTCAAGCTTACTTAAGCTTAAAATTCCTAAAACACTTAAATAGTACTGATATCTACAAGCCATGCCTACACCAGTGCTTATCAGTCTTCACTGTGCTCTGCAAGATACGGGTGGTAGCTGTGCTAGATCTTAGTGAGGAAAAAGTTGGTTTTGAGAGGTGAGCTAGTCTTCAGATCATACAGCCAAAAGTTGGCAAAGCCAGGGCAAGAATTTCATGCTAACAAGAAACTTTGTCTTCCAAACATCTCTGTGTACTCTGATTCACATGGACTAATGTATTAATGACAGAGGATGACAGATCTATCAGTACTTTTTAATGACCAAGTCTAAAACAATTTTTGAGCAAAAGTTCACCATGGGTAAGATACAAATGTATTAATCAAAATGAGGCTCGGTATTTGGGAACAGATCTTCATTTTCTCTGTAGACCATGAACCCCTCTTAGTTCCCAAGAATCTCTGTTCTCAGAGGAGTCTCACCAGATAGTCCCAGCTATCCTGAAACTCAAGATCTTCTGCTGGGATGTGGCACTACTCTTGCCAGCTCAGTCACCTACTATCTCAGTGTCAATGTATGCTTGCTGTGAAAAGAACAGCCATGTGTAAGACGACTCCTAACCCTAAGAGAAAGCTCGGGTTAGGAAGGCTCTGGAAGGCTGAAGGAACGCCCATTCAGAGCCTGCCCCACATGTGGACCATATATATACACCCACCAAACTAGATAAGATGGATGAAGCAAAGAAGTGCAGGCTGACAGGAACTGGATGTAGATCTCTCCTGAGAGACACAGCCAGAATATGGCAAATGCATAGGTGAATGCCATTAGCAAAGTACTGAACCGAGAATGGGACGACCCCATTGAACGAATCAGAGAAAGGATTGAAAGAGCTTGAAGGGGCTTGAGACCCCATATGAAAATCAATGCCAACCAACCAGAGCTTCAGGTGACTAAGTCACTACCCAAAGACTGACCCTGGGCTCCAACTGCATAGGTAACAATGAATAGCCCAGTAAGGGCACCAGTGGAAGGGGAAGCCCTTCATCCTGCCACGTTCATCAACCTCCAGTGAACGTGATTGTTATGGGGAGGGCGGTATTGGAGGGAGGATGGGGAGGGGAACACCCATATAGAGTAGGAGGGGAAAGGTGTTAGGGGGATGTTGGCCTGGAAACCAGGAAAGGGAATATCAATTGAAATGTAAATAAAAAATACCTAATTTAATAAAGATGGAGAAAAAAATGACTCTGGAAAGTGGGACCTAGCCAATATCAATCCTGTGTTTGCACGAAATACCTAAGCTCAAATTCTCCCAGACTATGTAATTTCCTCAAAAGTCAACAATCAAGAATAAGAGGGAATGGCTAAAAAGAAGTATTAAGATCCACTGAATCATATAACAAGATCTTTGTTCACTGGGGCAAGTATTCATCATTCTAGTCTAGGTTTCTACAGCAATAATGAAGAGAGTTGAGGTTTTCTTCAGTTCTCTATCTCTCTCTCATTCTGTGCACTGTCCACTAGCCACTACCTGTACCCAAGTGTATTCGTGATACTCTGCTGTACTGGCTGGATTTCGTCACCCTGATGCAGACCAGAGAAGAGATTGCCTCAATCACACAGGCCTGAAGGCAAGTCTGGGGGAGGGGCGTTTTCTTGGTTAATGATTGGTGGGAGGAAGAGCAGTTCACTATGGGTGATACCACCGTAGGGTACCATCTCTGGTTGTATAAGAAATCAGGCTGAGTAAGACAGAGAAACCAAGCCAATAATAATGTTCCTCCACAGCTTCTGCTCCCGTTCCTACCTCCTTCTAGGTTCCTGTCTTGCTTTAGCTTGCCTTGGCTCCCCTAATGCTCTGTGTGACCCAAGACAGTAAACCAAATAAACCCTCTCCTCCCCGAGTCTGGTCAGTGTTCGTCCCTTCGGTGACTTGTTATATTCAATTGCTAAGGTTTCTTTTCATTTTTTGAGACACAGTCTCATGTAGCTGAGGATAACCTTGAGCTTCTATTCCTCCCGCCTGCACCTCCCAAACACTGGGATACCAGGTGTGATACTAAACCCTGTTTGTATGGCACCAAGGTCAAAACTCTGGCTTTGTGTCCCCAAGGCAAGTGTTCTACCAGCAGAGCTTCAACTCTTGCCCTCAGTTGGTGCTTATAGAAATTATGGTTGCAAATAAAACACACCACAGATGACAAAACTCCAGGCTGAAAAAATGACTCTGCAGGGAAAGCCACTTCACTACAAGAGCTTAGAGCAAACCCAGAATCCACGTGGTAGGGGGAGAACACAAACTCTGACAAACTGGATTCCAACCCAGACACCTCCCCACCAGCTGCCTCCAACCCCCAACTCCCACACAGTAATGTAATTTTAAAAACTGAAACCAATCAGTAAGAAGAGACCCTAGAGCCTCAGCCCATCCTACAGCAGGGGTATTGCAGCTGGGAAACCTCATGAATTTGGAAGTGGACAGCTTCAAAGCTTCAAAGAGTAAGAAAATACAAATCATGCAAGAGTGGAGCTAAATAAATGCCTTCTAATGAGACATAAATCAATATCCTGGCGTTTGCCACAGTGGCTGGTGGGAATCTAAACAGTTAATTTACCCTCCACACTGATGTAGGTTTGAATGCTCACAGATAGAATTTGTCTCCTAGAAAGAAAAACTGTATCACAATACAGAACAGCCATGCTGGCCTGCCTGTGACTAATCCCTTCCCAGGAACTACTCTCTTCTCTACCTGAATATGCATATGTTTCAGAAGAGGCCTGCAAACATGAATAATGTATGACCTCTGTTGGAGGAAAAGATTCCAGGACTAGGAAAATGTTCTTCTCCTTGGAGGGGTACAGCAAAGCATCCAGAGGGAGCTAGGACCATGATCCTGAGATACTTTAGTTTACAAATGTTGTCCTCAATACTGGGCATGTGTGATGCAATGTTTCAACCCTTAAGACAACGATACTGACAGAATCTGGAGGAAAGAAGCCTAGGAGACAGTGTTAAGTATGGAAACACTGGAATGGGAGGCAAAGCCCACGCTGAAAGGGGAGGTAGCAGAGTTGTCACTCAGAGTAGTGGTAGGATAATTCTGACTTGCATTTTATGTTATTCCATTGTCTGTAGTTTGTCTCATTTTATTAAACGTGAGGCACACCAAATCTGTTAATCACTCTGGTCATGTCTCACGCTGCTCCTTTTTGGCACATGCCTGTGTCTTAAAAATCGTAGTATTTCAAGCACTCAGCCCTCCTTCCAAGGGACCCTAGGTACAACCTGGGGAGAGAGAGTCTTTAAGCTAGAGGGTAAGAGGTTAGAGGAGAAAGGATAGAGGCCAAATGCTAAGTCTGTTCTAGAGTCTAGACTACACAGCGGGTGAGATGGAGACCAAGACCCGGTACGGATCGCAGAAGAGGAGGGGACACTTGTATGTAGAACCCTTGGAAATAGGGCAGAGTGCTTGAAATACTATGATTTTTAAAGGCAGAGCCCCTGGACAACAACAGCATCTGGGAAGGACCAACAATCACAGAATATTAGAATGAGAATTGTTACCTGCATAGCCATGAGAAGCTGCTGTGCGTGTGCATGTGTGTGCCCGTGTGTCTGTGCAAAAAGCATGTGAGGAGAAAGTTGTGTTTCCCTACTAGACCCATAAAGGCCTTCATAAACGTGCGTGCATGGGTGTGCGCGTGCGCGCGCTCGCACACACACACACAGACACACACACACACACACAGACACACACACACACACACACACACACACACACAAACACTGTCATCCATTCACTCTGGTTCTTCACTGTCTTCTTTGATGCTTTCCAGAAATATCAAAATTGCAGGAGAAGGGCAGAGTGAGCTGTAACCGGAGTGACTGATAAAATGAACCAAATACAAACAACCAGGTAACATGAAATCCAAGTAAGAAACACCCTATCTACTCTGCATAAGAGATCACCCCTGTATCCATACTTCAGAGCAGTATTGACTATGGCTCGGCCATTTAACTCTGACATAAGCACCTTTCATAATTTCGGTAAGACTATTGGTAAAACTGGGAAGATAATTATACTTACCACCTATAAGTTGAGAGAGTTTTAATTAAGATAATATCTGCAAGTGTTTTATCACAATGCTCTGCAGATAAAGTGATCAGCAAATTTTTGCTCTGTCACTCTATCTGCCCACGATCTAGTTTGACTGAGAAGCAACTAAGGGAAGCCACAAAGTAACTACTGTGGGCTAAGCTGGTATTGCAAAATACAAAGACAAAAGAGCCCACATGAAGTCAATAGTCTCATAGGAGCACCAACTGGACAGACACCTGAAGAATAGCCTATTGCAGCACTAGCAGAATAACCCACTGGGGAGACTAAGAAATGGATTTGTCTCTGGCAACACTGTGGGTAAACCAGTCAGCATGATTTCTGGTGATGGTGCCAGGAGAAACCTGAGGCGACTAAAAGCCTCATCTACCTCCCCCCATTATAGTACTCATAATTTAGTCCTTAACAATACCTGTTTGAAAGACTGAATCATGATGCCTCCTCTCCAGAAATCATTAACCTGAAAAGCGTCCACTGAGGCAGTTAGTTATGACTGGATATGTTTATGTAGCCCCAAGAACAATGTTTTTCACAGCAAGCCCCAGTAGTTCTGCAAAAACATATAATCACTGCTGGTGCTGGTTTCTATGCCTGACAGATAGTGCAGGAGAAAGAAAGAATCTTTTAAATCTTGGACAGCCTGGAGCTCCAGAGGTCCAGCTTAGCACTTGGTTTTCAAGCAGCGCCTTTCTTAGAAGCTACAAAAGGTTATTATCAAATGGTTTCTGGCCACTAGAAATAGTGTCTCTCCTAAATGTCCTTCCAGTGCATAGCACAGTCACACACTCCACATTACTCACTGGTAGAGATTCTTCACCGACTGCTCACTGTTAGTCAGGCTGAAATACAGGGCTTTTCTCTTCAGGTCATCTGCTTCCCCTTGGCAGAAGCCCACCTTAGCAGGAAGCTGCAGCTGGACACTGTAGGATTCTTTGGGGTGAGTTCCAAAAACTGAAGACCATTGGGAGGATAGAGAAAGAGGGCATAGGAATCACATTCATCGGGCTGGAGAGATGGCTCAGCGGTTAAGAGCACCCGACTGCTCTTCTAGAGGTCATGAGTTCAATTCCCAGCAACCGCATGGTGGCTCACAACCATCTATAAAGAGATCCGATGCCCTCTTCTGGTGTATCTGAAGACAGCTACAGTGTACTTATATATAATAAATAAATAAATCTTTAAAAAAAAAAAAAGGAATCACATTCATCAGATGCCAGAACGGCCTGGAAAGTGTTCAGCTGTGGACAAAAAGGAATTGCAGACACCCTTAAACAAAGAAATAAATAAAAGAAGAAAATCAGAACACACGTAAGGTGTTCCAACAAGGGGGCAGAGGCCAGATCCTTTTTCGGATTTCCCCATGTTGGTTTTGAACCTAATCTCGAATCCCCTCGTCAAATTACAAATATAATTTTGTAAACCATGTGTTATTTTTTTAAATCTTTTCTACCAATTTAGATCAATAGTTAAATAATGCATAAATGAAACACTGGTTTAAAATCTTTAGGGCTGCAGGGAAGAGGATGAAGAAGAACTAACACTAAGGATATTTGAAAAAGCCATATGAAGGGCCAGAGATACAGACAGTTACAGGCTGCTCTTCCACGGGTCCTGGGTTCGATTCCCACCACCTACTCACCCATGGTAACTCACCCCTGCTTGTAACTTCAGTTCCAGGACTTCTGACAGCCTCACACAGACATACAAGTAGGTAAAATGTCCAAGAACATTAAAATTAAAAAGCCATATGAAAAGCTACTTGCCAACTTACAACAAACGTTTAAAGGGAATTGACTTACAAGGTGGATAATTCTCCTTCCATTGGCTACAAGTTCTCAAAAAGTCCAGAGCCAGATGTAGGACATCTCACTCTCAAGTTGTTGGTCGAGGATGTCACAGAGATGATACCAGAGTTGTCAATTCTCGTTGCTCAGGGCTACCCATCAGAATGTGATGGTAAGATCCTATAGCTGATGACACCACACAAGTAGGTCAAAGAACTTGAAGAAATCACACAGACCTTCCTGCACAGTACTTAGCAGGAAGCTTCCACCCCTGCTAGCTACCCTTTATGATGCTAGAAGATGCTATGCATACTATTCTCACTCCACTGTGACTACTCAGGGCTACATAACAAAAGCCCTGGCAAGATGTACTCATGGGTGCGCCACAAATGGCAGGAATGTTATGAGGATCACCAATCGTTTTCTGGGTGGATTTAAGGTCTGCACTACAAGAGGAAACTTTTGCCTGGCATTGTAAATCTGGTCAAGAAACCATGGCGGAGAGGCTCATAAGCCCTGGGAATGAACCATAACTACTATTTTCTTAAATGGATATATAATATCAAACTATACCAGTTACAAGCTCATAGATTAACACAGCTCTCGGTGGTCATTGGGGGAGCATCTTCATACAGTGGATGGTAGTTAATACACATTCATAACTAGTCCGACTATTGAGAATGAACTCTCTGTGGAGAGCTCAGCCACAGATGCTCCCACCGTACCAAGTTCCCTCAAGGCTCAGGGAATATTGGAAAGAAAAGAGGTGGAAAGAGTTTAAGAGAAAAAAGTCGGAAGGAATTGGATCAAAACAATGACATGTGCTCATGATATGGCCGTTGAACTCCCAAACTCAGTGCAGTTGGTGTCCAGCAGAAGAGCAAACCACTCAACATTCCAGCACGGATGTGGTAGGGCACTGAAGCCCCTGCCCGCAGCTGAGAAGATTCTGACAGTTGAGAACTGCTAGGGGAGGGTTTTCTTTAGGGGTATGGTCCCTAGTGAGTGGACCATGCTGCAGTGGTGGCCCCTACCCATGAGTAGTCTTCGCTGTATTCAAGGGATTATTAGAGCAAATACAGGGGGTGAAGTGGATATACTGAAATATACTGTATCAATGTATGAAATTCTCAACAAATAACATTAAAACAGTTTATTTAAAAGTGTGAAGGTTGTAAGCTTCTCCAGTCCAAACTCTTTTGAGAGTTCTGGACAAGGAACAAAATTGACTTGCTCATTCCTATACCCTCAGTTTTTATTTTGTGTCTGAACGTCTTTCACAACCATATATCATATTAGCATCCATGCATGCACCCACCCATGCATCATCCATCGATGCATCCATCCATCCATGCATCCATTCAACCATCCATGCATCCAGCAAGCCATGCATCCATCCATCTATGCATCCATCTATCCATCCATGCATCCAACATCCATGCATCCATCCGTCTATTCATCTATCTATCCATCCATCCATCCATCTATGCATCCATTCAGCATGCATCCAGCAAGCCATGCATCCATCCATCTATGCATCCATCCATCCATCCATCCATCCATCCATCTATGCATCCATCCAGCATGCATCCTGCCAGCTAACCATGCATCCATCCATGCATCCATGCATCCAGCATGCATCCTGCCAGCCAACCATGCATCCATACATGCATCCATGCATCCAGCAAGCCATGCCTCCATCCATCTATGCATCCATCCATCCATCCATCTATGCATCCATCCAGCATGCATCCTGCCAGCCAACCATGCATCCATCCATGCATCCATGCATCCAGCATGCATCCTGCCAGCCAACCATGCATCCATCCATGCATCCATGCATCCAGCAAGCCATGCATCCATCCATCTATGCATCCATCCATCCATCCATCTATGCATCCATCCAGCATGCATCCAGCCAGCCAGCCATGCATCCATCCATCCATGCATCCAGAAAGCCATGCATCCATCCATCTATGTATCCATCCATCCATCCATCCATCCATCCATCCATCAATCTATTCATCCATCCAGCATGCATCCAGCCAGCCAGCCATGCATCCAGCCAGCCAGCCATGCATCCAACATCCATGCATCCAGCAAGACATGCATCCATCCATCTATGCATCCACCCATTGCCTACTGCTGGCAACACTCAGTCAGGAAGCAGTCAGGAACATCCTTACTGATCTCACAGCCAAACTCCCTTTCCTCTTCAATCTCTTTACAACATGAGTTATCTTGTCACATGGCAGATGAAGAAAGAGACCCAGGGGCTTGCTTAAGGTCGGGCAATGATTAATGGTGGAAACCAGCTAGACCCAACAGCTCATCCCCTGCAATAGACAGTCATCTGAACTCTACCAAACAAGCCATTCCAGGACACCTGCTCTGACCCAATCTCCCTTCCCTGAATCAGCTCCACTAAGCCCTCCACACAGTGTTTAAGGGTCCCCACTCCTACTAAGTGCTTTGATGCTGTGTCCATATTTCCCTGCCCCAAGAAAATCCTAACCAGCAAGCACTGCCTCCTGGGGGTCGAGGACTGTGATTCCCTGCGGAACCCCTTCCATCCTTCAGCACCCACTATGTTGGTTTTCCAGTATGTATTTGGCTCCTGTTGGTTGTCTGGTTTGGCTTTGGCCTCCACTCACTAACCCATCTGAATAGTAATTCATCGGGGTTGGGTACCCGCTAACCGAACATTATGTTTGATACTGCAGTCAGGACAGAGCCAAAAAACTATGCCCCAAGAGCCTGAATTATAGGAGAGAGAAACAGCCAGGACTGGAATTTTAGGAGAGTGACTGGGGACAGGCATGGTGGCAGAGGCCACAGAAAAAGGGGGGTGTCCAGGACATCAGAGTGGGGGTAGGGTAGCATCACAGTGGCAGCCAATGAATGAAGATAAACACTGTGGGAGCCAAAGCAGACCTAGTTGAGAGTTGGAGTCTGAATTAACACCAGGGTGACTGTGAAATTACTCCCTGATATTTCATTTAATCACTTTCAAAGGGACCTTTTCTGCCATTACCACCTTCTTCCACCAAAGAATTAGTTAAGGGATGCTCCATTGTCTTAGACTCTGTTGTTGGCTTCTCTCACTAGATAATATATGCTTTACAATTTAATAGGGTGCTGGGGAGATATTTATCTTACAAATAATCACTTTATAAAGAAGGTGGATGACAAGAAGGAAAAGAAATCACTTGCTGGTATCATTACCTCTTCATTTTGCTACACAAGACAAACTGACACAGCAAGAACCTCAAAACTGAATACAAAGAACGAATGTGTCCTTGTGTTTTTTTCTGTCTTGTTCTAGAACATCTCAAATGTTACTTTTACCTTTCTGACACATAATGCTAAAGTACAGCTTTGAGGTTTGGGTAATAAGACAAAGAAATGCAGATATTAATATGGTTTCAAAAAAAAAAACAAAAAAAAAACAAAAAAAAAAAAACCTCTGCAGCTCCTCTGTATTCTCTAAATGGAAGAGTCTGCTTACCTTCCTTGTTTTTCAAAAAAAAGTTCATGAATTCAGTCCCCACATTCTACATTTGTTGCGGCTGTAGTCCTCAAGTATGTCATCAGCGGGGCTTGACCCTCCCCAGAAAGGTCAAAACCTCTAAGTTTCCAACTCAGGTACACACAGAACATGCATCATCCATCATCAGTCAGGGTAGGGCCAGAGGCTGCCAAAGCTTTATTTCAGTCACAACAAAGTTCAAGTAGGAGATAAAAAGCCGAACTAATAATCCCATCCTTAAATAACCAACTGTGGAGGCTCCTGGTATGGTGGCCACAATCAACATCACAAGATAAGGGAGAACCAAGGTTCTAAATTTAGAGAAATTCCATATGATAAGGGCTGTCTATATGTGGAGATCAGAAGGCAGTGGGGAGGAGGTCTGGGAAGAAGTGAAGAGGCTGTGATGGGAGAGCCTGTCTTTTAACTTGGAGATCTGCACATGTAGTGCCTTATTTGCTCTATGTCTTTTCTGTGTCACCTTTTGGCGAAGCACTCACTTCAGATGGCAAGTTTTTAATTTCCTCATCCCCACTAAAAGAGGCAAATAACAGAGGAGAAAACAACAAAAACTTCCTTTTAATATAGTTTATGATCCCAAAGTACATTCCGGAAGAGTTGAGCTGCTTGAAATCTGCCACACATGAACCCCTTGTCAGGGCTACAGACTTCCACACAGAATCACTAAGAGGCCACTTCATAGGCTCTGAAGAGCCTCTCCTTAGAGACACCCTCTGTCTGACTCTTTTCCAAAGGGAAAGTCCCTCACATTCCCAGAGACAAGTTTTCCAAGAGTCCTCCACACAGGTTCTGAAGGTAAGCCCTCAGTTGCACTGCCAAAACCTGTACAAGAGTCATTGCCTCCCAACCTCCCCAAAGAGAAAGAGAGAGTGCCAGCTAGGAGAGGAGCTCTCCACAGCGTGCAGAGCAGTACAAAGAGGATCAGGTCAGAGTTGCCCTGAGTTGCAGAGTTGCTGCAAGGTCTCCAGTTTCCTGTTCAGACAGTAAACCAGAAGGGTTCTCAAACATACCATCCAACAAGGGTAAAACATCAACCAGCAGAATGTCAATTTTACAACAAGGGATTTGTCTATTCAGCCTTGCCAAAATGATAACAAAATAAGAAATGAGGTGATTCCTTCCTGGGGGACAAAGTTCAATGCTCAGTCTTCCTTAAGGACACATTCTCTGGAGATGTAAGGCCACTGATTCTGGCCTCCGATGTTTCGTGTGAACACCAACCACCACTTTGTATGTTACTTTTTCCCCATTCCCGTGGGGACACTGATGTGCTTGGGGTGTTCCAAATTCACCCTGGTACTGCAGAGTTAAGAGAATGCCTAATGCTTTCACGATGGCATAGTGTATCCTCCTACATGTGTAGTCTTCAAGGACACCTACACAGTTCTCTTCAACCCATTTTCATATATCTAGTTATTCTCTATCCTCTCTGTCTTCACTGACATGTGGTAAATTACACATGTACCGTTTCTGTGGACTCTAGCTCCATAAATTAAAAGCTCCAGCTAAATCCAAAGTTCTTGATCAACAACTGTCACCTCTGCACCAACTCAACACCCACCATTCCATGTTAAAGCATCCAGGGACCAGCTGTGATGCATACTATTAGCTGTCAATCTGACGCTATATACAACCATCCAGGAAACAGGTACCAGGCATGTCACTGATAAAGTATCTTGATTAGATTAATTAAGGAGGGAAGCCCCACCCTAAATATAGACACCACCATTCCCTGGGCTCAGGCTTGCACTGCATACAAAGAAGAAAGAAAGCTTAGAAACAACACCCATCTTTCTCTGCTTCCTGGCTACAGATACAGTGTTTCCGTCCTTTTCTGAAGCAACTTCCACGCTCCTATCCCTCTCCCAGGATGCAGCCCAGACTAGGGCAAGCTCTCCTACCACTCACCCTCGGTTCCCATTGCTGTGGTCCTTCCAACCCAAATGAAATTCCTCATCAACAAAAACCTTCGACATACTATCTAACTCAGTTCTAGATAACACCCTCCTCCCCAGTGAGAACACAACAGCCTTCCCCTGACACCAAAAACACACAGAGCAGCAACAACAACGACAACAATAAGAACCACAACAACAACAACAACAATAACAACAACAACAACAAAAAACGGTACCCATCATTACTCAGATCTTCCGGCCATAACCTCTTTGCTCTATGAAGTGACAGTTTAAGAAATCTCAGATTAACTAAATGAACAAACACTTTATTTGTTCATTTTTGGAATGTAGTTGCACCATGCCATTCTTGCATGCCAGGTAGAACACTCTGTCACACACAATGTGAACATCTGGAGGTAATGAAGAGAGCAGAAACATTTCACACTGTAAATATGTTATTCCTCTGCTGTCATTTCCAGTGACTAATATTAATATTACTATATGAGATATAAGAAAACTATGTAGAGATCACAGAATGTTCCAGGCAAAGGAGATTGGTGTGTGCCAAAATCTACCTCAAAAATAAAAAACAAAATCTATCAAAGCAAGAGTTCAATCCCAGGGTCTTCAAAGTATTCAGAAGAGCCTTCCACAGGAGTAATTGAAAACACATTTTGTGCTCAAAACCTCATCGAACGGAACAAATCCTGAAGACCATTCAGTCTATGGCAATATCTGAAGAACAATATGGATGTTTGGAAAAGTTAAAAAACAAGAAAGCTACAGAATTTTCCCCACCAAATTCCCCTACAAAAAGATAAGAAAAACAAAGGGGAAAAAAACCAAGACAGTAATTGGGAAAACCCTCCGTTTAGAAAGTACTTATAGAGAGGGCCAGAGAAGGCTCGAAAGGTAAATAAATCCCTTGCCTTGAAGTCCAAGTTCAGTTCCAGGAACCCATGTAAAAGGAGAGAACTGGTACCGGGAGGATCTCCTCCCAATCTCTGCATGTGCACCCTGCTACGTGCACACATAAATCATACAAAACCACATACCATACTTGTCCTATACACATACCATACACACACATACATGCAGCAATGTGTAGACTTATGACCCATGTGCATAAACACAATTTTAAAAATTTAAAGAGAAGTCTGATGGTGTGAATAAACAGACTATTTAACAGTTGTCTAAGTAGTTTGCCCTTCGACCCTTACTAAGGTCACCAGAAATTCTGTGGCTCAGATAGTAGAGTGCCTGGTCAGCCTGTACTCTCAGTCAAATCCCCATCAAATGGGTAGGGTGTGATGCTGCACACCCACTATCTCAGCACAGGTCAGTCAGGTCAAAAGGATCAGAGATTCAAGAGCATTCCTGAGTGTTCTGTATTCTCTTAGTGGCCAGTCTCTGATCCACATTTTTATCTTTAAGCCATTAAATACAGCATTTCAAACTGTGGTGAAGTGCTAAATTGCTTAAAACATAAAAATGTAACATTTTGATGATTCTTTTTTAGTTATCATTTTATGTGTAAAGGTATTTTTGCTTGCTTGTATGTCTCTACACCACATTCTTGCCTGGTAATGACAGAGGCTAGAAGAGAGCATTGGGTACTCCTCTACTAGAGATAAAGAGAGTTGTGAATCACCATGTGGGTGCTGGCAGTGGAGCCCACCATAGTCCTCTGAGAGAGAAGCCAGTGCCCTTGGCTGCTCAGCCATCTCTTTGGTCCCAACCATTTTTACATGGCTTGTTCAGTAACATTAATACAGTGTGCAACACTGGAAAAAATTTCCTGAACAAAACACCAATGGCTTATGCTCTAAGATCAAGAATCGACAAATAGGATCTCATTAAACTGCAAAGCTTCTGTAAGGCAAAGGACACTGTGGTTAGGACAAAATGGCAACCAACAGATTGGGAAAAGATCTTTACCAATCCTACAAGAGATAGAGGCCTTATATCCAAAATATACAAAGAACTCAAGAAGTTAGACCGCAGGGAGTCAAATAACCCTATTAAAAAATGGGGTTCAGAGCTAAACAAAGAATTCACAGCTGACGAATGCCCAATGGCTGAGAAACACCTAAAGAAATGTTCAACATCTTTAGTTATAAGGGAAATGCAAATCAAAACAACCCTGAGATTTCACCTCACACCAGTGAAAATGGCTAAGATCAAAAACTCAGGTGACAGCAAATGCTGGCGAGGATGTGGAAAAAGAGGAACACACCTCCATTGTTGGTGGGATTGCAGACTGGTACAACCATTCTGGAAATCAGTCTGAGGTTCCTCAGAAAATTGGTCATTGAACTGCCTAAGGATCCAGCTATACCTCTCTTGGGCATATACCCAAAAGATGCCCCAACATATAAAAAAGATACGTGCTCCACTATGTTCATTGCAGCCTTATTTATAATAGCCAGAAGCTGGAAAGAACCCAGATGCCCTTCAACAGTTGAATGGATACAGAAAATGTGGTACATCTACACAATGGAATATTACTCAGCTATCAAAAACAATGACTTTATGAAATTCGTAGGCAAATGAAGGGAACTGGAAAATATCATTCTGAGTGAGGTAACCTAATCACAGAAAAACACACTTGGTATGCACTCATTGATAAGTGGCTATTAGCCCAAATGCTTGAATTACCCTAGATGCCTAGAACAAATGAAACTCAAGACGGATGATCCAAATGTGAATGCTTCACTCCTTCTCTAAAAGGGGAACAAGGATACCCTTGGCAGGGAATAGAGAGGCAAAGATTAAAACAGACACAGAAGGAACACCCATTCAGAGCCTGCCCCACATGTGGCCCATGCATATACAGCCATCCAATAGGCAAGATGGATGAAGCAAAGAAGTGCAGGTAGACAGGAGCCCGATGTAGATCTCTCCTGAGAGACACAGCCAGAATTCAGCAAACACAGAGGCGAATGCCAGCAGCAAACCACTGAATTGAGAATAGGACCCCCGTTGAAGGAATCAGAGAAAGAACTGGAGGACCTTGAGGGGGCTCGAGACCCCATATGTACAACAATGCCAAGCAACCAGAGCTTCCAGGGACTAAGCCACTACTTAAAGAATATACATGGACTGACCCTGGACTCTGACCTCATAGGTAGCAATGAATAAATATCCTAGTAAGAGCACCAGTGGAAGGGGAAGCCCTGGGTCCTGCTAAGACTGAACCCCCAGTGAAAAAGATTGTTGGGGGGAGGGCAACAAGGCGGGGGAGGATGGGGAGGGGAACACCCATAAAAAAGTGGAGGGGGGAGGGGAATGATTGCCCGGAAACCGGGAAAGGGAATAACACTCGAAATGTATATAAGAAATACTCAAGTTAATAAAAATAAAATAAAATAAAATAAAATAAAATGAAAAACCTAAAAAAAAAAAATACAGTGTCCAACTGACATTACCACCATTCGTCAGTAAATCCCTTTCATCTTGACCTAGGATGCTCCTTTTATCACCCCAGTCCCAAAACACACTCTCCTATTTTCAGTATCTCCTAAATACTTGAAGTATCTGGTCTGAGTGGGATGGTAGAGCAGTTTAACTTTACAAATGACTGCTTTTCTTAGCATCTTGTTCTCCTGACTATGCTGTTGCACATCCTAAATTTCCTAAGTTTAAATAATATTTCATATGTGTATGTGGCATGTTTTGTTTTTTGATCGTATATCAATGTATATTTGGGATTGCTTTCACCGTTTAGCTACTATGAATGCTGCTGTTGGGAATACATGTGTACAGATAAAGGTTTCACTGTGAGCAAGTGGACCATGACATCAGACAGAAGAACTCAGAAGGTTTAGTGATCTCAAACACCATGAATCTCAGAATTGATAACGGTAGGAATGAGGCCATTGGCTGCTCTAGAACATGTAACCAGGACACCACACTGAGAAGACCACGACTATTAGTCACATAGGAAAAACACCTGGAATCCTTCCCCATGAAGTAGAGCATCACTAGCTTCTCAAACTGATCCAGTGGGAAGCATCTTCCCTTGGATCCCACTCTACTCCTCCAAAAGTATATTTCCTATTCACATTTAATAAACTACAGAAGCTACGTTACCTAGAGTAATCGGAGAGTGTCTGTTTTACTGAGCTGTAACTCTTGGGGAAGAGCTTTCTCTCCAGAAGCTGTCATCAGAAGCTTTCATCTGGACCTTGGCGCAGCCTCCTGCCATCAGGAAAGCCTACTGCTGCTAATGCCACCCTGGCACTGGCACTGTCACTGCCACAGTAGCAGAGGAGACACAGGACCCTGGATAGCTCTCCTGTATTGTCCTCCCAAACCTCCCTACTTTCCTGGTAAGAGATGTTAACACTCTGCCCATTTCCTGCCAGACCAGAGACCCCAGGAAGCAACTCAACCCATTTTCACCAAAGGCCACATCTACTTTGAGTTTGGGTCTATACTCAGAAGTGGACATAGATAATGTAGTGCTGTAGTAATGCTTTTGATTTCTGCCATATTTTTTCCCACAGTAGAAGCATCATTAAATCCTCTGGCCTATTTCCCCTATTGGGAGATGAAAGTAAGAGGATCAGGAATTCTGGCTATTTGGGTTACATAGAGTCTGACTCAAGGGAAAAAAGGGCTGAGGCTAGAGTTAAGTGGTAGAGCACTTGCTTAGGGCACACATGACACTGAATTCAATACTTAGATTATGCCCAACGCCCTGAACCCCAGTACCCATCCATTTGGGTGTGAGGAAGCCTCTCCTAGGGGTTTTGTATGATTGGTGACTGGGAGCATATTTTCCTGTGCTTATTGGCCATCCATACATCAAACTTGTTAGATTACTTTTTCAGTGATGATAAAATTAGTTTTAAGTAGCCTATATTTTCATCTCTTTTTTTTTTTTAGATCCAATTGGTAAGATATAATTGCTCACTTAAACATACAAAGCCCGGCACTATCCATCTCTTGAGAACATTAATAACAACCTGTAAATACAAAGAGCAGAATCTTAACATCACCTGCCATCTTGTCCTGCCACGGCTTCTCAGTCCCCTGTCCTCCGGCCTGACTCCTCTTCTCTCCCCTAGTCTGCTCCTCTTCCTTCAAACTTCTCTCCAGCCCAATCTTCCTTCTCCTCCAATGACAGGCCTCCTTCTATCCTGTACCTGCCTCACCTGAGACATCATCCTACATTTCACCCTTTTTGTCTAATAAACAAAAAAAATTTTTTCTCTCAAATATAAGCTGAGCACAACTGATATCATTTTGTAATTAAGAGCATAAAATATACCTAACACCCAGTCCAACACCATATCAGTTAAACAGAATATTTAGTTATCCATTCCAGCTTAAGAAAGGCTTAAAATCTGTACTATATCTTGGCTGGCTTGTATACTATCTGATAAATATCAAATAAAAAATGTATATTTAGAGTTACACAGCCTGATAGGCTATGAGACTATAATGTCTTCAACCCCGGGAATGACAAATATCTGTACACATAGGAAGCCTATCATGCTTCCAGAACTGAGAGATTTTAGAGACAAATCTCCACTAGCACAGTCCCCTGCTAGCAACATGTGAGCACAAGTCTTCAGCCTTCTGGCCCAAGATCAACTGACAGACTCTTGAAATGCAGATTTTGAAGGGCTGATAACCCTGATTGGCATAGTTTATCAGTCAACTATTCTGTATAATTTGTCCTTTTCCGGACAGTATTAGTCTGCAGATGAAACAGGCAGTTTTGTGTAGTGGCTGCCTAGCCACAAAGTATTGCCTCACCTGGAGGTAGAGATGTTCACATTCTTCATTAAATTCACCAAAGGGTAACTGTTAGGAGCAGATATGTCTCAACAAAAGATAAATAACTTTAAATCTCAAATTTTGTGGATTTCTGACGTTTTTGAAAACCACCTATCTATATAAGACAATCTGGACTGTTGTCTTTATATCTTAATAGTATCTTGAAAGTTCTCTCACAAACTCAGAGCCATGACTCTGCTATTTGAATCTTAACTCACAGGTGTAATCAACTCAGAAGTTTGTAATGGCAACAATAGAAGGACTGGCTCTTTAAACTCTTTTGAAAAATAAATTTAATACCAAAGCAAAGATATGATTCCAGCCTAGTTACCAAATGAGATTATGACAGTTCAATTCAATCTAGCTAATTCCTCCCTGTTAAATTACAACCAATTTTAAATTCCTCATAAAAACAATTTTAGAATAACCACTTTCAGCCCCCCAACATACAGGGAATTGGGGCGACGACTCCTCCATAACTTCTTCAAGCTGTACATGGGCGTTGAGGTATCCTTGGGGATAGGAGGTAGGAAGAATGAAACAAATGCTGTAGTGGATGTGTCCTGACTGGACCCAGCTGAAAGTCCTTGAGACCAGGATTCCAAGTTGGTAGGCACGCTCTGTAAAATACAACTCTCAAGAAAAAGTTTACAATCGAGATACCTTTTTGTTTGATTCTCCTGAATAAATATTTCAGGTGGTCTACCTCTATCAAATCTGATCAGTATGACTCTGTGAGGTTTCCAGAGCCTAATCACAGGTTTTAAAAACACAAAGACAAAATCTTTCCAAAAATACTGTGTTCCTTAGTCTGAAACCAGAAAAGCTTGTATCTTGCACTCTCTCCCAGATTAATAATATAATCATAAAACTCAAAGTCACACCCATCATGAATATTAAACAATTTTTTTAAAAAAGGAAGTAAGCTAAACAATGAGCCTGATAGGCTTTTGTACTCTGTGATATCGGGAAATTATCCCAAAGTACCCGTGGAGCCCATGTTAAGAGAATTCGAGCTTCCTGTTGTGGTATATATGAAAAGTAACCACAAACCCTCGCTAGCCGGCATCAACGAGCCATAAGGCCTTTAGTGGTGTAATCCATAAAACAAACCAAATACCTTTTATCAATTCCAGTATCAATAAGCAACACATCAAACCAGGACTTTAGTCCAAAATATCTCAATCTGCTAAGCTCTCTACCCGGAGCCACGGATTTTTCTTTAACCTTAATAACTTCTAAAATATATGCCTGCATTCACTCTCCTTGGTGTTACAGACATTAATCACATCTCTCTACTTGGAGTTAGTGACTAATTTTTCCCTATCTTAGTTCCGAACCATAGATGAAAATCTCCTTGTGATTCGGGTGATTTCTTTACTCCCCTTAAAACAAACTTAAACACCTTCTATCAATTCTAATACCAATAAACAACTTAAAACTCGGGAATTTAACCCAAAATATCTCAATCTGTTAAGCTCTCTACCCGGAGCCACAGATTTTTCTTTAACCTTAATAACTTCTAAAATATATGCCTGCATTCACTCTCCTTGGTGTTACAGACATTTCATCACAACTCTCTACTTCGAGTTAATGACTAACTTTTCCCTATCTAAGTTCTGAACGATGGATGAAAATCCCCACCTGATTCAGGTAATCTCTTTACTCTCTTCTTTCTAAAAACAAACTCAATCACCTTTTAATAATGCCTGTAATTAAGAAGTAGCTTGTCTAACTAGGATTTCAACCCAAAATTCCCGTGGAGCAAACATTAAAAAGAATATGAGTATCCTGAAAGACTTTCTAAACAACTTTCTTTAAAAAGCAGCTTTTAATCTCTGACTCTCTGATCTGCCATTACTTATCACACAGCAGGTGACCTACAGCCTGCCAGCCCAGGTGGCTTCCCCTTTCTTTGTTTGAATTCCCATGCTTAAGATATCACATGACTTAACATGGCACCGGCCTCCTCTTACTTAGAAAATAAAAACTTTCTCTCAACTCTCAGGACTACTAATGGATTCTTGCCCATCACCTTGGCGTGCCATCTGTTGTTGTAAAAATATAAAAATAAAAAGAGTAATTGTCTTTACCCTGCTAGGTCCTCACTGCGGTGCCCCAAGATATCTGCTAGATATCTTGGTGTAAACACAGCCCAGCCGCACACTTTCCTACTCTCAAACCGTCACATAAAAAAACACACAACACAATAATCTTAGATCCAATTGGTAAGATACAATTGCTCACTTAAACATACAAACCATGGTACTATCCATCTCTTGAGAACATTAATAACAACCTGTAAATACACAGAGCAGAATCTTAACATCAACTGCCATCTTGTCCTGCCACGGCTTCTCCTATCTTTATCTCTTATTGAATATAATTTCACATACTTTCTTCCATTTTGTAAGTTTCCTTTTCACTGCTGTGTGATTTGATGCAGTTTTACCTTAAATATTTATTTTCTTATTGTGTATGAGTGTTGTGGATTGTTTGTAATGCTATTTGTTTTCATTTGGCTCCCAAAAGCACATGGGAACCACATGTCTGCCTCTAAGACTCTGAGAGTCCATACCCCAGTTGGCTCTGATTGGTAATAAAGTTGCTGGTGGCCAATGGCTAGGCAGGGAGACAGAGGCGGGACTTGGGATTCACCATTGCCAGGGAAAGAGAAGGTCCTGGCCTAAGAAATGTAGGACAGGGAGACAAAGACACAGAGACACTGAAAACATGTAAGAGTTGGAGATCATGGCGCATGAGGGCTGCAGGCTTGGGTCTGTGACTGCCAGTATTGAATATAGGCTTTAGTAAGAAATAATTAAAGCATATGGGAGGGGAGAATGTTTTAGTTGCTGGGATGTTTGGATGGGTCCAGACATTTCGATGTATAAAGTATATTAAATAGAAGACTCTGAGTGTGTGTCTGTGTGTGTGTGTGTATGTGTGTGTGTGTCTGTGTGTGTTTGTGTATGTGTCAGTGTGTGTGTGTGTGGTGTGTGTGTTTGTGTGTGTGTGTCTGTGTGTGTATGTGTTTGTGTGTGTGTCAGTGTGTGTGTGTGGTGTGTGTGTGTTTGTGTGTGTGTCTGTGTGTGTGTATGTGGTGTGTGTGTGTCTGTCTGTGTGTGTGTCTTTGGGTGTGTGTATGTGTGTGTGTGTGTCTTTGTGTGTGTTTCATTTGCGAACCTAGAGCATTTTGGCGGGCGGTGAGGATTGTGATTGTGTGCTGTTGCTACCGGCGGCAGCATTTGAGTGCTGATAATTACTAATTCAACATACGAATATTTGACTACATGTTTGTATGCTTACAGCATGCATGTAGAGGCAAGAAAATGTTGCATATCCTGAAACTGCAGTTACAGATGGTTCCAAGTTGCCTTGTGTGCGCTGAATACTAAACTTTAGTCCTATGCAATAGAAGCAAGTGTTCTCAAGTGCTGAACCATCTCTTCAGCTCCAGTTTTTACTTTTTCTCCCCAAAAGTTTAGTTAAGAGTTTTAGTTGGCACACAAAATCATGGGATTTATTCTTGTCATGGACCCCCTTCTGCTTTCACAGTATTATGTCTGAGTATTTTCTAGTTTATCTACTTTGTTGTGAGTATATGTTCATATAATATCCAAGAAATCATTAACAAATCCACTGTCAAAATATTTACCTATTTTCTTTTTCTAGAGTTCAGTAGTTTTGGTCTTATGTTTAAGTCCATTTTAAAATCTATTGTGAATTAATATTTATATATAGTGTAAGCTAATGGTCCATCTTCTTTTGCATGTGATATCCCAGTTTCACTCTCTTCATTTAAAAGACTGTCCCATTGATTTCTTATGGAGAAGCCCCTTTAAATACAGATGTCCCTGGATTGCACTATACCTTAAGGTCCTCAGTTGTAAGTAACTGCCTAAGTAGGAAACTGATGGCTAAGGTAAGGGGGAAAGGTACTGAGAAGAGAGATATGTGTGGGCCCAAACCCAGCTTATCTCGCCTTGTCTAAGAGTGGCCCCAGGTTGCTTTCTCTACATTTGTGGCACATTATGTGTTATGTCATGACTAAAATGGGCACAGTGAACTCATTGTACAATTGTTTTAGTTAACAAATATTTCTTGTAACTATTAAGTGAGGGTAGGGTAGCACTTTGTATCTGTATATGACCACACCAGTGAGACTGAATAAGGTCACTCAAAGGCAGTTGCACTTACTTGTTTTGCTTATTGGTTTGTTTGAGATAGGATCTAACTACATAGCTATCTAGCCTCTGTTGGCTTGGACTCAGAATCCTCTTGCCTTAGCTTCTTCCTGTGTTCTGGGATTACAGGTGTGACTTACTGTACCTGGCTTGTTCTTCCTATGTCTCCTCCCCACAACATCGCCATTACCACTCCTAGGTAGCCCAAACCAGCCATAACTGTTGGGCCTCAGTCTTCTGAGTGTTGAAATTACGGGGGTGGAGGGGGGCAGGCAAGCTTCAGTTTCCTTCATTAATACTTCATATCTTTAGGAGTTACAAATGCCATTAGCTGTATTTGGGAGCATTTTGTCAGGGTGTGATAAATGAGCTCCTTATTACTTATTGTATAAGTAATTTACTTAGTAAATATGTGAAATGCCACTTTTGCAAAACCTGATTGTTCCTAATGAAGATAGTTCCTTCGACAAATATTAAAATTAAGAATCAAATGTGGTAGTGTATGCCAAGACACAGTCTGAGTCAGTAGGATAACTTTGAGTTCTAGGCCATCCTGGGCTATAGAGACCCTATGTCAGTAAAACCAAAAAAAAGCAAAATTAAGTAAAGCTTACCAATGCCCACGTAAGCAGAAAAAAGGAAGTTTTTTGATGGGGTGTGAAAGGCCTCTTAACATGTACATTGAAGTCCAGAATGAGCTGCTACTGCTGTGCCCAGCAAGAAGGACACATGCTTTTGTAATCCTGTAAGTCAAGAAGCCTATTGTAACATTCTAAATCCATGCTGCTCTACCATTCCCCTTCCACAGAAGGGAAGCCAGCTGGCTGAATGTTGTGGTATGTTGAATGGAACAGGGCATAGTTATAATTTATAGCCACTGATTGGCTGTCCTTTAATATTTTTGCCTTAATATTTCTTTACAGTTTTAGCTTACAGAACCTTTCAGTGATTGAGGCACTTTGGGCAACTTTCATAGAGTCATATGAAAACAAGAAGTAAGAACTGTGTGGTACCATGAAAGACAGCCTTCTTTCTGGTTGAACTAAGGCTAGAAATCCCGGTGACACTGAAGAGACAGTAGGCATTTCGCCTGATTCCTGGGAAACTAGGCAGATCACAAGCCCACAGCCCTCCATAGATTCATGGCCATCAGTCACATAAGGGTAATGCCTCAAGTCCCTCCACAGGTAGAGGAAATGGCCAGTGGTCTCATAGACTCAAGGCAGATCTCCATTTTAATGAGGTACCAAAGGCCTGGAGGCTTAGCCAATAACCTTTCCTTCCTAGATATTTCACCCTTCAAAAGGTACTTAATCGCAAGTCCACCCTAAGACGTGGGGTACGGATTTAATCATTCACTTTTCACTATGCCGATAAATATCGTAAAACCATGGACTGCCTCTTTTTATTGGGATTCGCCATGGTGAGCCACAGAGAAGGCCTTAGACTACAGAGCCGGTATCTAATCTCCTGCAGAAGGCCTCCCTGCTCTCCCAGCCACAGCAACCACCACAGCCAAGCCAAACCAAGCCCCCCATCACCAATCCAAAGCCTCTCCTCAAAGGACCAGCTAGAGGCCCCCTTCTTTCCCCTTCAGCCCTGGACTAGATCCAGTTCCATGGGCCCCAACTCCATTCTCAACTCTTCTGTGGCATTCAGGGGCACCTGGATGCCTAAGAGCATAAGAACCAGACAACCCCTGCCTTGTTGCAGGCCCAAGGAACCTCCCCAATCCCTCAGGCAGCTCCAGTGGTCCTGTGCCTCAGACAACTTTTCATCCCCCCCGCACCCCCCAGAGCAGTGTCCCTTGACTTCCCATACAACCACTGGTCGATGGGGTAAGAGCAGTCATCTCCCACATCCCGCCTATTGCAGCCTTGCCCTGTGGCAGAGTGGACATGGGACCCACGCAACCCTACACTGAGGAATTTTACACTATTTTTAGCTGACTAGTTTAAATCAGTCTCATCTGTTCAAAACTGTTTTACTTTTAAACCTTGAGGAGACTCTATTCAGAACTTAAATCTAAAACTTAAATAAGAAAAAGACTGCTAAAGACAGGATTAAACAATGGAACCCTCTTTGCTTGACATATTTACGTTCAGTTCTCTTTACTCTGGTCACATCTCTACCTAATATACACATATGGCCCCACATGGGGATTTTCTGACCACTAGTCAGTCACAATTCTCGTTAATAGGTGAAGAGATCTGAGGCTCACTGCTCTTGAATATACCCTGTATAATAGCTAAGGTGGCAGTCCTTTGACTAAGATCTGAGCTGAGGTCATTCATTAGTAAATCCTTTCCATTGTGTCTCTCTGTAGCGGTTGGATGGTGCCTTTAAATAACTTTATGTTTTGTATATTTTTCAAAGGGATTCTAAGTCTGTTCCAGTATGATTTTTGCTCTGCACTGGCAGGATAGAATCCTGTGATAAATCACTAAAGTGTTCTGAGGACATTCCCCAAATGATGGGCATAATGTGTTGTAGATATTTGAGTTCATGTCTAAGTTACTTTTAAGCTTAAGTTTTTGACATCATCATTGATAGTTTCTCTGTTAGTGCTGCAGATTACAGAGAAGTTGTGGGCTGATTTATTTTGTGCATTGTATTTTACACACTGTTTCTCACTGATGCTCACCTGAGATGAGCAAACACCATACAATTAGCTTTGGAAACCCAATTACCTCAAACAAGGTGGTTTTTATCTACAAGTCTAGCTTTATAATTGATGACTTGTCAATACAGAACCATTGCTTCCTAATGAGTTAGCATAGTAAAGAGGACACATTGTAATTGCAAAAGTTGCTTGGAACAGGAAGAAAACAACTCACTTTTTGAACTATTCCTCATCATGTTATTTGTATCCTAATCCATTGCCCTCTTCACTTTAGACAAAGTCTTATTTAAATAAACAGACAAGTGTTGGGGAGTGGAGAACCTCTCTATAGTTAGACCACAGACACATCGATCAACTATTAATTTTCTGGTGATCATTACGGATTAGCAGAAATTTATTCTTTTATAATATGACACCTCATAGATTATAATCCTATAAATGATTTGTAGTAATTTTCCACATACTACATGGTTCTTGTTGCTATCAATGAGGTCCAAATGCTGGAGTTTTTCCCTATACTACTTTTAGGAGAGAATTTGTGATCTATATGTTCAGAGTGTGAGTCTGAATTTTCAGAAGTTTTTCTATAAAAATGTTTTATTTTATTTTAATAATATGCATGTGTGTGTAGTAGCTGCTTGGTGGTGATGGTGGGTATGCACACATGGGAATGAAGGTGCTGGCATCATAGAGTGCATCTGAGCTCTTGGAGCTGAGTCAGGTGGTTGTGAGCTGCCAGATGTGTTTGCTTTGGCCAAACTCTGATCCTCTGCAAGAGTATTATGTTCTCTTCTCTACTGAAGCATCCCTTCAGTCCTGGAAAAAACGTTTTTGTTCATTTTGCTTGTTTGTTTTTTGTTTTTTTTTTTTCTTGTAAACAGGTTCTCACTATGTGTTAGTTTTCTGTCTAAGCTCCACTCCCACAGTTACTTGGTAACAGTCAGGTATGCCTGGCACTATAAAAGGGGCTGCTTGTCCCCTCCTCATTCTCTTACTCTCTTCCTTTCTTGCTTCTTGTTCTTGCCCTGCTTCCCCTCTTCCCCTTTGTCCCTTCTCTCCCCATTCTCCTCCCCCCTTCCCTCCACATGCTCATGACCGGTCTTTACTCTTCTCCTCTTCTACTCTTCTCTCATTAAACATTTCCACATGGAACCTTGTTGTCCCGTTGTGGTTTGTCTAGACATGAAATGAGATTTCTACCCCAACATTATGTAGTCCTGGGTGGCCTGAAACACTCTTTCCTACCCAATCACATGTACAGTTAATGGCAATTTAGTATATTTTCATGATAATATATGAGTATGTGAATCAAGATTCTTGTTGGTTTCAGTGAAATATGAACGTGTACATATGAATATGCTCTCCGTGTTTATGTAAGCTCAATCTAAGCTATAGTCATCATAAAGGAGGGAACCTGGATTAAGAAAATGCTTCCCCATAAGATCAGGTTGTAATAAAGCTTATAGGGTGTTATTTCAGTGATTTATACAGGAGGGCCAAGGCTCTTGTGGGTGTGGCCACCCCTGGCCTGGTGGTCCTGCGCTGTATAAGAAAGCAAGCTGAGGAAGCCTGTAAGCAGCACCACTGGTTGACCACTGTACCAGTTCCTGCTTCTAGGTTGCTACCATGTTTAGGTTCCTGTCCCAAGTTGCTTCAGTGATGGATTACCAAGTGGAAGTGTAAGGCAAATACACTCTTTCCTCTGCAACTTGCTTCAGTGTTTCATCACAGTGATAATAACCCTAACTAGGGCAATGATTATCAATGCAAGTGTGGAGAAATGTATCACTTGCCTTGTATTTGGCCTTTTAGTAGAAGTTGTCGGGGGTTTAATTTCCAGAAAACTTGATTTGTTTACTTCTAGTTTGTTCTTATTTCTTTTTTTTAAATTAACTTATTTATCTTATGTATGTTTGTATACTGTCACTCTCTTCAGACACACCAGAAGAGGTCATCAGATCTCCTTACAGAGCTGATCTGAGCTACTATGTGGTTGCTGGGAATTGAACTCAGGACCTCTGGAAGAGCAGTCAGGGCTCTTACCCACTGAGACATCTCTCCAGCCTCAGTTCTTATTGGTGATATAGAGATCAGTTTTTTTGGAAGATTCTTCAACTCCAGTTCTCATTCCTTTCGTGTGGTATTTGTTAAAATTATGGCTGCTCTTCAGCCACTCCTCTGGAGTTGACAGATTATTCTCAGAGAGGAAAGAATCCCATTGGGGAGAAGTAGCAGGTATTTGTAAATTTTGTTCTCTTCAGATATTTATTTCTCTAATGTCCACTACTTGGGAACTGACTTTGCCTTGGGACAATTTTTTATAGCAAACATAGTTTTAGTTTCTTGTGGGGCTTGCTTGGTTTTGCATTTTTCCTTTATTATTGACACCAAACCCACAGCCTCTTCCATGACAGGCGAGTGCTGCACCCCTGATGCGTATCCATAGCCTTAGCATCTTTCTCAGTGTCAGACTTGATTGATACCCTCCTTGTTACACCATCAATAAGGATTTTCTCAGCGGCTTTTCACAGCAGAAACTTTGGTGAGCATACCGTGCTCTTAAATGAATAATCAAATGAATTGTTATTATTTTTATTTCTCACTTATTTTTCTTTTATTGATTCTTTTTTTTAAGAACTGAGACTAGGGTTCTGTAGTTGAGGTTGGTCCTGAGCTCATTATATAGATAGGGGCTAGCCTTGAACTTCTGATTCTCCTCATTGTACCTCCCAGACACTGAAATTAAAGGTGTAATACACCATACCTGGCTTTACGTTTGAATACATATTTTATTATTTGTAGGAAATGCCACGAGGAGACTGTTCCCAGCTTGCCAGCTTGCAGGCAACCTAGGGTCTTTGTCATTCTAAGCAAACTGAGTCCAAGGAAGCAGACTTTCTCAAGCAGAGAATCCTGGTGCTCTGCCAAGTAAGCTGCAAACCTGAGGAAGAGACCTTCCTGTTGCTTTTCTCATGAGGAAGTAACTTTGTTTATAGTTTAATAGACATCTTGATGGGAAGCATGGTGGTGAGCAGAAGCAGAGAGAGCAGACGGGATATACAACAATCTTTACCTCTCAAAGCTTCCCCCCTGGAACATGCTTCTTCCAGCAAGGCCATACCTGTTAATCCCTTCCAAACAGCACCACCAGCTAAGTGTCTCAATATCGGAGTCTGTGAGGACATTCTCATGCATATGACTTCATGTTGTTACATTTAATGACTGCCACATACACATTAGCAGAATGTTCAAGTCATTTGCTGTTAAAAGTATGTGTATAGATTCAGAGTTTCTTTGAACCAGTCATTATGCAATAGGAATTTCTTTGGCTCTTAAGGGATGAAGACTATCAAATAAGCCTCTAAAGGAGAATTTATGAGATACATCTGGCAATTCTGGGCTTAATAAGGAACACACCGTGGAACACCCTGGTACCTGCCAAGAGCAAATTTAAGAGGAAAGTCCACAGAATTAGTAATTTATTCTCAGGGCCTTTTACATATGCCCCTAAAACATTTAAATTGTCTTTCTCACTCCTAGGACTTAGCTGACAACGTCCCTGTGTCTTTAGCCGTTTTTCATGTATATAATATGTCGTTAATACAAATGTCAGAAAGAGAAACCAAATCAAAAGGCATTTCAAAAAGTAGGAGTCATGTGTGTGGATAAAATATGTTTTAAATGTTAAAGATTCTTATAAATCTTAATAAAGCTAGTTTGACTTTGATAGTGAAGGCTTCATATAATAGTCTTTGATATAATCTTAGAGAATTACAGAACCCAATGTAAATGTTGCATTAATTTATGAAAGTTAATGCAGTGGTGGTCTAACTTGTACCTAGAAAAATTTAACTTTGTGCCTCTTTTGATCCAACAATGACTTAACTAGCTGACTGGTTAGTCCCTAGGCTGGAAGCTTGAGTCATGCCAGGATCTGGTAATCTTGGTGTTGTATAGTACAGTTAAGTGTTGCATTAAGAATGCCAGTGTTTTCTGTCCTCTGACCTTGTCTTCCCTTCTCTGCCCTCATGGCTCTGATCTTGTCTGCCTGCTTCTACCCAGTCTCCAGGCCCTCACCCCCACACACACCTTCTTACCCCTGATCTCTTGCATGTACTCATTTCTCAAGAGCACATCTTGGCATGCGTCTGCAGTAAGTAATACTCCCTTAATGTATTTTGCTTCAACCTCATGTATTAAATTGGGTATCACACTAACAAGTCCCTTATGGAGATCTTTTAATGAACTTCATTTTTTTAACCCGTGCAGTTGACTGATACATATTTGTCATTTGAGATCTCTTCATATATCACTGTGCTTGATTGCCTGGTTGTCTTCATACTGGTTTAGATGATTTCACCTTGTTTCTCTGGGTCGATGGTTAATTAATTAATTAATTAATTAACATGAGTACACTGTAGCTGTCTTCAGACACATCAGGATAGAGCATCAGATCCCATTACAGATGGTTGTGAGCCACAATGTGGTTGTTGGGAATTGAACTCAGGACCTCTTATCCACTGAGCTATCTCTCCAACCCAGGTCCATGCCTCTTAAGGTATGTGCAATATTAGCCCTCTTTAGTCCTTACTATAGTTCCTTGTTATATAGACACAAGGTAGAGCTACATTTTCATTACTGTATTAATTGTACTGTTGTTGTCTCTGTGATGACTGAATCTAACTATTTTATTTATTCGTTGAGTTAAAGTTAAGTACTAATCAATCAAGATATTTGCTTAACAAGAGCAGATCATACTGTTTATAATTACAAGTTTTGCTGGTAAAGTGTTACTTCAGAGTGGATCCTGGTACAGCTTTTAGAGTTAGCCTATGGAAAATGCAAAAATTTTCTTCAACATACCTTGGCAAATTTAATTTCTTAGACTTTGGTCATATATACTCTGAGAAGCTAAGAATGTTAAAAACAAAATCACTGCTTTTTATATTCACTACTGAAGAAACTCCTCAATTCTCTATAGCACCTTATGTGGGAAAAAGCGAAGGAGGAAAAGAGTGCAGTAGTACTATTTTAATTCTTATATTTGGTCTGAAGTTTCTTTTATCTTTGTTTTCTTCTGGTGTTTGATTTAGGACATTAAGGTCCTTTCAGATTCTTTCACTAGTAGGGAGGGGCTGACTGTACCCAGACCCCTGGCTTTTGTGTTTTGAGCCCTTTAGGTCTTTTGACTGTCCTGTATCGCCTTCAGCCTGTGTATTGATCTTACATAGCCTGCAGTGTAAGCAGTTGAGAGAGCTGGTCTTGCTGCCTGTGTCCTGTGCCCTGTTTAGAAGTGGAGGGATGTTGGAATTCAAAGTGTGCACGGGAAGGTTGACTTGGGAGAGAGATGCCTAGATCAGCCCATTGTTATCTGTGAGAAAGCTTTGGAAAGATACCTGCTGTGTTGTCATTTGCTAATTTTCAGTTG
Organism: Rattus norvegicus; assembly: GCF_021556685.1. NCBI lineage: Eukaryota > Metazoa > Chordata > Mammalia > Rodentia > Muridae > Rattus > Rattus norvegicus. The sequence continues at coordinate 2,882,348 of NC_141545.1, forward strand.
TGAAGGCCTCATCTCAGGCAACCTTGACTTCCTGTCCTTCTTTTTTTCTCTCAGACTCAGGGAACCCCAACTATGTTGTGGCATATGTTGTCCCAGCTCAGGGCTGGTGTGCTCCCTCTGGTTGCCTAGGTTTGCTTGGGGCTTGGGCAGGGAGCCTCTCAGTTAGCTCTCTGTACACCCTTTAGACTCATGCTTAATTTCCATCCTGAAGCAGCTTTAGAGTGAAGCCCTAGTTGTTAATATTGAGTGGATGGGGGTGGATTTCCATATCGGGTTACTTCGGTTCTAAGCCAGACATGGGTTTGTCAATTTGTTACTAAAATTTGCAACCCTAACAGTCCATGTAAAAGACACACAATCCAAATATTTTAATTATAAGTTATATTTCTAGATTGGGCATATGTAATACAATACTAACTTATTTCCCAATTCTAAGACTCCTTATTGCTTCTGGTTTCTCCCAGCCACATGATTCTGGTGCATAGTGGCTTCCTTTTCTTCTCTTCCTTCTCTCTTTTTCTCCTATCTGCCACCCCCTCCTGAGCCTCCAGTCCCACCTTTCCTATCCACTACCCAATCATAGGCTCTAACCTTTTATTGACTTATTAAAGTGGAGAGAAGGTTCACATAGCATCACCTAAGTACATGATGCTCTGCTTGTGGGCTGGGGGCAACCCCTCTTGAGGAACCAATATGAACAATAATATACAAGCAGCATCAAGCCAAACCACTACAGTTTACTTGTAAGATCTGTTTTTAGTACAAAATCCAATAATTTCAGTTGTTTAAATGTGTGTCTTACTATATTTCTTATACAGCTGTTTTCCAAATGTGGGTATGTCTGGTGTGCTTTACCAGCATAGAGTATTCATAATTAACAGTGTAATTTCTTGCCACCAATACATGAATTTTTGTTGGATATGCTACAGATTCATAATGGTTTTACACAGGAAAGCTAATTGTCAGAATTTTGTTTTGTTTTTGAGTCAGGGTTTTCTGTATAGCCCTGGCTGTCCTGGAACTCACTTTGTAGACCAGGCTGCCTTCAGACTTACAGAGATGTGCCTGCCCTCTGTCTCTGAATGCTAGGGTTTAAGTCCTGTGCCCAGCTTGATATTTTTCTTTCTTTCTTTCATTCTCTCTCTCTCTCTCTCTCTCTCTCTCTCTCTCTCTCTCTCTCTCTCTCTCTCTCTCTCTTTTTTGCCCCTATCAATGGATTTTATTTGGTCACAGGGTCACAGGCCAGGTGTGGCCCCAGCTTTATTTGACCTTCTTCTCTGGGTCTCAGGTTTTTGGTGTTGCCAAACTTCTTGTAGCAGTTGACTACACTCTGTGCAGGCATGAATAGCACTTGTGGCAGATCATCTTGTCACAATTGTATTCTGGACAAGGTGACAAAGTGATGACTCGATGATGCCACTGTTCAGACATAGCAGCAGGTGCAAGGTGGACTCTTTCTGGATGTTGTAGTTGGACAGGGTGTGGCCATCCTCCCAATGTTTGCCAGTGAATATCAGCTCTGCTGTTCGGTGGGATGCCTACCTTGTCTTGGATCATTATTGATGGTGTCACTGGGCTTGATCTCAAGAGTAATGGTCTTGCCCATTAGGGTCTTCATAAAAATCTGCATGTTGGCATCTGCCACTTGGCCACCTTGTTGAAGAGAAAGAGTGTTTTGGGGTTTTTGGTTTTTTTTTGTTTGTTTGTTTGTTTTGCTTTTTCTTTTTAATACTTAGATCATTTTGTTGACTTCTCGGTGTTTGTTGAGGGCTGGTATAATTTGCATTTTAAATATATTTACCTAGAACTTCACTGCTTCCTCTGTCCTTTATCTTAACAGGCAGGTGTCCTTTGATTTGGGACTGTATAGACTTTTTTTTAATTGTTTCCAGTCTGTGTTCTTCTTTCACTGGCCTTTTATGAGTCAGTTGTTCACAGAATTGGCTGTAACAGTGCACGAAAGGTTTGGCCAGAGCTTGAGACAAGTAGAAATGGGTGGCAGTTTTAGGACCTGTACTATAATATTTCAGAACACCAGGGGGATTATTAGAAGTAATATTATTATAAAGTTGTGTTATCCTAATAGTTGGGTTATAATAATCCTTATTAACAATCTCTGGTTATTCTAAGTCAGCAATTTTCCTTATGAGATAATATATATTTTCATCTCCATAAAATATAATAGTCATGCGGCAGAACTAGTAACAGCTAATGATGAAAGAACAATTCCCTGTGTATATAGACTTTGGTTTTTTTGTGTGAACTACTTTTTGAAATATGTTGAATTATAACAGCAGTATTGTTGGTATCAGGAATTGCCTTGAGCAGCGACACCATTTGGTAACTGTTGACATGGCAACAGCCCTACATTCCCAGTATTCCTTTGGTCCAAATCCCAACTCCACGTGGGAGTAGTTATGTCATATTCCAAATGAAAGGCAGACTTTTTCTGCCCTCATGCTCTCTCTTCTCTTCATTCTTTTCTCTTCTTTCTCTCACCCCTTTCCCTTGTCTTGTTCTCCCATTGAATCTCACCAAGTGTTAACTGTGTTAGTTTTGTGTGCTCTATTTGGATGGGTGTGGTAGGTATTTTATTAAAACGAGATTTTAATAACAACAAGTATGATAATTTAAGAGCTTGGAAATCAAACTGACTGGAAATAAATTCCAATTTGGGCACTCACCAGCTGTTGAACTTATATTATTAATATAAAAGTTGTGGGTGATAGTAATTTTTCCCTATAGTGTTATGAGAATTAATTTAACTCCTTGTAAACCTCTTGTGTTTTATTACTTATCAGGAACATTGGGTAGTAGTAGCCATTGTAATTGTTTCATTAAATAAAGTGTGTAGAGTTGTGCAGAATGGAGTTTATCAAAGCTAAAAAGGTGAAACTACACATAACTAAATTGTATAATCAGATTTATCTTATAAAATTATAATCTTAAAGGAAGAAGGTTAGAATGTAGAATAGGAAATAATGCTATGCTATTGTTAGAAGTGATTTAACATTCTATCAGAAAACTGGAGAAATGGAAATTCATGTATTAAGGTGGCGTGACTTTCTTTGTGTGCTGTTTCCTGAATCATCTCTTCGATGATTCCGTTTAGAGCTATTTAATCTCTGCACATGTTTGGGGCCTTTTACAAACCCTTCCTGGATTCCCAGGATGCAGATGTTTTCTGCCCTGTTAGCAACTTTACTTTTCATTCTACAGGAGCAACAGTTTAAAAATTCTATTAGTCACAGACTGACTCTCAGCGATTTCTCTTTCACTATCTTGTGTCCTGGTCTCTGATTTCTCCAACTATTCCTCCACATCCTTTCTCCATGTGCTTGTCTAGTTTGCCCTCCAGTGAGGACCATGTTTCCTTGCATTTCCATGAAGCTCACATGGAGTAGCTCACTCTGCTTGTGGAGAGACCCATGCACTCTGCTGCACTGTGGAACAGGTCAGCTAGCTCAGTGAAGAAGAACACTATGGTGTTGCCTCTCAGGCCAGGGCAGTGGGGGTGCATGGCCCACACTCAGTGGTCAAAGATGAACTTTGCATAATTTCCAAGTGAGACTCTTATTTTAAAAGTCCTTAAAATATAAAGGTTATGCAACTTCCTTTTAAAGCTTAATTCATGGTTGTAACTTTGGAATATGATATATCATTGCTGTGGTCTTTGTTTAGTGGCATTTTCTGTTGGTTTGTTATTGATGACCCTTAAATTCTTCCAGAATAAATAGTGGACAGTTGTGGAAACACTGGATAATCTGCTTACTTTGTCTTGAGTTTGTAAGAATGTGACACGTACTTACATTTTGCCAGAAGCCATAGCTATGGGTGCTAGGATCTGAAAATATATGTATGGGCTGTGTACTAGGTAAAGATGTTGATGGTTATTGGTCAGATAAGGAAAAGTTATTGGTGGGGTTGGTGTGGGGCTGCTTGTATTTAAATGCTCCCTACATACTGGCTCCCAAGATCTGGAAGCCCTGAGGAACAGGTCCTCAAGTACCCCAAGTGATGCTTTGTAAACTTTGCTTCTTAGTTTAACTCATCAAAAATGGATAGAGTCTGTGATTAGGCAACAGAAGAAGAAAGGTGGGATTGATGATGGAGTGGAGGGTCTCAAGAGACAGGAGAAGGGGGAACAAGAGAGGAGACCAAGGGAAGAGGAAACCGCCATGTGAGGAGATGGACCCTGAGCATATGGCCTGGAAAAAGAGCAAGTAACAAGGGACATTATGGCATGGATATAGGTTAGTGTAGCTGTAAACCTGCCCAATTAGGCTTATGACTTGTAAATAAAGTACCTGGATTGTGTGTCTTTTATTTGGACTAGTTAGAGTGTTTAATTCCTTTTATAATTGGTGCCTTTGACCCTGAGATTAAGTCTCATGCTCTACTGAAATGAAGTTAGTTATTGTACTTTGTGTTTCTCGTGGTGCAATAACTTTGCTGTTTTTCATAGATCATTGAAGTGTTTCAATATGTGTGAAAAAGAGGCAGTGAGTAGTTTTTTTTTTTTTTAACTATGTGCTACTGAAGTGTACACAGAATAGCTTTGTTTGGAATTAGCTAAAGTGATAGGTTTGGGTCTTGCTTTACTAACAGTGTTGTTTGTAGCAGAAAAAGTTCTATAAAAGCACACATCATGATTAACCAATTAGTATTATCCAGAGAATGACCAATTTCTTTAATATACTTATCCATTATTAATGGACTTCTTTATGGTTCAGGTGCTGGGCACATTTATACATCTGGGTGAGATTGCAAATTTTGTTTGGATATTACAAATGCTGGTAAGCTGTTTTTCTATCGAAACTGGAATTATGTTCTGTAAAGCAGTTACTACTGACTAAAATTGAACTCAGGTTTTTTAGTTGAAGGTGTACTTGTTTCATGACAAGTAGAAAATAATGCTGTTAGACTGTTTTTACCTGTACGTAAAAGAAAAACTTTAATGTTTAAGATAAAGTGTCATTATATTATATAAAAATATTTATATAATGTGGGTATATTTGTGTATGTGTGTGTGTGTGTGTATGTATGTATGTGTGCACGCGTGCACGCACCCATGTATGTGTGGATGTAGTGTATAGATGAGATCATCTTGTTACACTGACTTAGTTTCTGGATATGGGAAACAGGAAACCAAACTTTCTAAAAATGATTAGTAAGTTTGTGTTTAATCAAATGGCTGGCAGAAACTTAAATTTCTTTAACATATTAGTTTTAAGTTCTATAGAAAGTTCTTTTAGGAAAGAAAAAATAACCATTCCAAGAAACTTCTTTTCTGTTTTTCCTATTATAGTGAGCTGCACAGTTCTCCAAAGCAAGGAGGTGGACTTCATCCTCCTTACCACTTTCATCCTTGCCTACCCCAGGGACTGTGTGACAAGGTAACAGAATGGTTTAAAACATGATACCGTGAGTTTATTGTGACGTGTTTTTGTCTGAGCACTGCTGAAGAATAAAAAAAACAATTTTACTAGTTTTTGTACTAAGTATAGAAATAACGGCCATTCATGCAGGTGTTTGGAACCTAAATATTTGCACCTGAAAATAATAGAAACCATATTTCCTTAATAAACCTTAAGGAAAATATATTTTAACATAATGATTAAATCTTATTTTAATGCAGACCTAATATCAGATTCATCAGTGAGTAAGAATCCTGATTCTATGCAACGAAATTGAATTGATTCTGTTTTTTTCAAGAGATGAAATTGCTTCTTGTAGCTATGAAGGCAGGTATGGAGAAGCTAAGTGAGTTCTATTTCTTAATGGATAGTTGATTTTTTTATATTTTTAGAAGATTAACCCTCGCAAGTCAGTTCTACAGTTTCCACATATGAAATATATATTACAAAGGAAATATTTTAGTCTGAGTCCTTCATCTATACTACCATGTAAAGAATTTTAAATAACATAATAGTCACTAGTTATCCTCCATTGAAAACCAAAATAATAATAATAATAATAATAATAATAATAATAATAATAATAATAATAGGCATTGTCATGTTTATCTTCCTTCAGGTATAAAATGGTAAAAAATTAAAAGTTACATTTTTCTTTTTCTTTTTCTTTTTTTATTTGAATGGCATTGGCGGGGCCTTATTTGTCAGTCTTTACAAATAAGAAAAACTCGCCTCACAACTGTTCATAACTGCAGTTCTGGGCAGTGCGTCCTTCACGGACACAGTCACGTATATTCAAAAAAAAAACACACAGAAAATTAAGCTGCAACTCGATATCCTTCTAAATTAAAAGTAAACTATTTTCTACCATTGCTGATGACCAATGTTGGCATCTGTGTGGTGGGTAAAATGAGGCAGGCAGTCGTTGGATGTCATTGCTTAAAGCTATTGATGGGGGTGGATCCAGACACCTATAGGGATGCTGCCCCAGGGAGCCAGCGACTAGAGATGTTACTCAACAGACAGTTTTCTGAGGGAGCAAAGCTTAAGTTACTGGGGGGTTGGCACTCTCTATGATCAGCGAAAAACCTATGAACTCTTAACTCCTTGGGGTCAGTGAGAAAGACCAGGGAAGAGAGAAAATTCACACACACACACACACACACACACACACACACACACACACACACACACACACACAGAGTTGATGGTAGAAGGAACAGTGTTCCAGCCCATCATACACAAGCCTAAACAGATACACATAGTTGATGGATGCCCTAACCCTTGTGCTTTTTAATCACTTATATATCCCAGCCAAATCTCTCAAGCAGCATTAAATTGCAATGTAATTGTTTTAGTTTTCTTCTAGACAAAGACAGGAGTAATTATTTCATCATTTATCCTTAAAAAGTATTCTTAAAAGACTCACAGATCTAACCACTTATATAAAAATCAGTCATATCTACTTTAAATCCTCAGAATGAGTATCTACTCAAGAGCAATTCTTAATAAATCTCATCAGGAAGCTGAGGGCAAAAATGTGTATAAGAAATCAATTGTTAGTGCCAGAGATGTTGGCCAGTGAGTGATTTGAGGCCCCTTAGAGTTTTCCCATAATTCTTAGATAATGAGGAACATGCTGGCAGTGAACAGAACATAACTCCATAACAGCCTCAAGTCCTCAGGACACATAGCTCTCAGGACACATAGTCCTTGGAGCTGACACACTGAGTCGCACCCAAACGACTGTGGTAATGGGGGGGGGGGGTACATACTAGATCCTATCTCCATTTTAAACTTGATACTTAAATGGTTTATTTTATTTACATGATAAATGCATGAAGCTTGGGATTTGCTTCTCAATAACTTAAGAGGTTTCTTAGTTGTTTGGAGTTCTCTGTGGTGATGTGAATGTTAGGAAAATCCCAGAAGCCACTGAGTACTAACAGAGTATTATTTATTCTTCTGCTCTTAGCAAGAGGGCAAGAAACACCGGTAGCTGTTTCTTAAGCAGGAATATGTTCGGTGAATTTCTTTAGTGTTTTACAGTTTTCATGGCACACATTCCTTTGTCATATTAATTTCAAGTATTTTGTTGTTGTTTTGTTTTGTTTTAGTTTATTGAGAATACTATTGTCCCCTTGCTTTCGTGTTTGTCTTTTGTATATAAAAAGGATACTGATTCCTGTGCTTTAACTTTGTGTTTTTCAACTTTTATCAATATTTATCAGCTCTAGGAGTTTTTTTTTATGATTTAGTTTTTATGTATAGAATTTTAAAACCTGAAAATAAACATATATTGATTTCTTCCCTTCTCATTTGTATTTGCTTCATTAACTTGACTTGTTTAATTGCTTGACATAACACTGTAAGAAGTATGTTGAGAAGTGAGAAGAGTGGACATCCTTGTCTTGGTCCTGATTTCAACACAAACACTTTGAATTCTTCTCTCTTTTGGATGACTTTTGCTGTATACTGCCTTTATCAAGTTGAGATAAATCACTCGTATCTCTATTCTCTGCAAGACTTTCATCACAAATGGAGGCTGTATTTTATCAAAGGTCTTTTATGTCTGCCATAGGGTGGTACTTGTACTTATGTGGTAGATTATGTTAATTCTCATGTATTGACGCTTTCCTCCATCTCTGGGATGAAGTGGCCTTAAGCCTAATGGGAAATCTGTTTGTGTTACTGCATTTGGTTTACACGTATTTTATTAATGCCTTGTGCACATACGGTTATCAGAGATGTTGGTGTATGACTTTCTTTTTTGGTTGTTTGGTTTCAGCATAGGATTAGACTCCCAGTAAATGTTTTCTAACTGTTTTTGGACTATCTTACCTTTTCAGCTTTGAGAATGTGGTGGCTGCCATTTCATACTTTTCTTCCCCTACCTTTATATTGGCTCAAATAGGATTCAGGAAGTAATATTGACTTATTGTCAATACAGATTACAATACTGTGCATACTCAAAAGGTATACTTCTTGGTTCTGAACCATGTATGATCTTGGTTCCATTACTATAGGCGGAAATATTTTCAGAACAAAATCTGCTTCCTAAATGTCATAGTTTAGGGCTCACCTGCTTTGTTTTGCAACATACCCTGTTTTTGCTTTTTGTTTGTTTGTTTTGTTTTGTTTTTTGGAAAACTGCTTTTATTTGTTGTAGCACAAAAGTGTTATTTAGCCTATAATTTAAAATTAATATTTTGTAATTACATCCTTGATTTATATGAAAACAAGTCACTAGACCATTTATTTCACTTCTTTGTGTGTTTTTATTGAATTTCACCAGGTCCATTAATGAACATTAGAGGAAGGACCTTGGAAAGGAGTATATCTCTTACATATTTACAGAAGCTTATGCCAAGCAGGAATACTGTGTATAAGACCTAAATTTCATTGGAAGAACATGTCTGAGGAAGTGAAAAGAAAAGGATGGGAAATAGGAAAACATTTGAAAATAAGGCTGTTGACAGGCTGGAGAGGAAGGAGGAGATTGAAATTTTAAATTATGCTACCTGAAACAATGTATTTTCATGGATACAAATATGTCTTTGCCTATTTAAAAAAGTACTAAATACTATGAGGTAGGATTTATCCATGTCAGTTATAGTACAATATGCTTTAGAAATTTAATTCCTGGGAACTTAAATTGAAAGTTAGTGGTATGGTTATTTAAAAACTCATTAAAAACAATTTAAAAAGAGATAATTTCTCCTGTAATTGTGTACATTTCTCCATTTCCATTGCTTATATAGATACTTATTGCTTCTTCTTACCATCTTTTAAATGATGTTTAGTTACTTATAATAGTTTTCATTATGTGAGCATAGTTATAAACACACATGATAGTATAAAATAATACAAAGAATAGTGTACTCTATCTTACTTATCAATTTGTAAATACTCATTTGTGTGTGTGTGTGTGTGTGTGTGTGTGTGTGTGTGTGTGTGTACTTTTAACGTGAGTGAGGCATGTGCCTTGAGAGTGTGGCGGTTGCCATGGCAACTAAGCAAGCAGGTCTTTGTTACCTAAAGATGATGTCATTGCTGGAGTCAGAGGCTAGCTATAAACCACTTCTGATGATAACATACCTCCCTTTTTCTTATCATAGAGAGGAGAAAAAAGGGAAATAGGGGAAGCCGATGCTAAAAGGGAAATAGGGGCTTTAGACATCTTAAACTGCTCCCTGCTGTCTAGGAGCATTATCAGTTTTGGGGTGTAGCTGACTTTCACCATTCAGGTCCACTTGATAGTTGTGTAAAAGGAACTGTTTGAGTTTTCAGTTAGAAAATTTTGACTTTTTCTTTGAAGGAATGTGGAAACAAGATTAATGAGGCAGGGAGGAATTAGTAGCTCCAGGAAAATGGGGAGAAGAGGCATTAAGAAGGGCAGTATCCTATTTCCATGTAGGGTTTTGAAAAACCCAGGAATTGGAGGCCTCATGCTGTTCCCTAAATTTCTAGATGTCTGGTTGCAGCTGATGGAATTTATTTATTACTGCCCCAGATTCATTGACATAGAAACAGCATTCTTCCTGGAGAAACAGACAAAGACCACCTTCTTTAGCTGTCAGAACATCTAGTCCCTGTCAGTTCTGAAGCACAAATGGTGCCAAAGAATCGATCTTTTTCTGGATTATGAGCATGGTTTCATACATTCCTTGGAAACCATTGTCAAGCTGGGATAAGAACTTCATGTATAGGGTTACGGAAATCGTCGGCCCTGCTGTTCCACTGCCAGCACCTGTAGCTACTTCTGCAGCAACCAGGAATAGCACAACCTGCAGTGCCCTCTTATGCTGGACAGGTATATGTCAAAAACTGGAATTGGTAGAGATTCTTTGCCATGTATTACTCCTAGTTCAGGGAAGGAACACCAGTGTGCAAACTCCTCTTGCCCAGCTGGCAGGTAGGTGATGATATATACCAGTGCCACAGAGAATTGACGTGTTTTGGACTGCAGGGCACTGAGGCAGAGATGGGGTGACCAGGTTGGGTGCCATAAGGAGTTGGTACACCAAAGTCAGGGTCTGAATCAAAAGGCTAAATGACAAGTTATTACCATTTGTGAGGGAGGATGTCAAGGACATAAGGACCTTGGAGGAGTGTTTGATTATTTCTCCTATTTTTTCGATATCTAGAGTTTGGGAAATTGGACAAATTTCTCTGGATGTGGATAGTACTCACTGGAGACCCTGCTTTGTTTTTACATTAGAGCTTACCAACAACTGTTTTCTACCTGGCATTCCATGGGTCTTGTATACAGAAGAACAGGGTCTGGCATTGCTGACAGAAGTGATTGGTCCTTGATCCTAACATATGTATCTGGAACGACCAATATGGGCAGCCCCCATATTTGTCTGGCCATTTTTTGCAATCATCTTTTGTCTGGTCAAAGAGGAAGCAGACAAAGAGAACATAGTATGCAGGAGGAATGACAGATATAGGGATGACAGCAATTCGGATTGGCTCCAGCATGGAGCGGTTTCCTGATCCTATTGGGAAAGTCTGTTTGTTATCAGTGGGGATTCCTTGAACCACGAATCTCTAGATGTAAGTGATACCATGGATGGAAACGATCAGAGGAGAAGCCCAGGTCTAATCCAGTGGAGTGGAGCGCAGATGCTAGAGTGGAGTCTCATTCTTCTGGGATTGGGGACAAGGTGGGTGGTCTCAACATCTTGTGGAGCTTAAGAGAGCAGGGTCCATGAAGGGCCCTACCATTTAGGAGAGACAGCTAAGAGCTGCTGATCTGGAGGGGACAGAAGAACTTGGTCTCAATGTTGATAGGTAGTGGACAGGAGACAGCGTGTGGCCTTAGTCAGTGGTGGTCAGTAAAGTTCCATAGGAGAGAAAGGGGGTGACAAAGTAATGGGGTAAGTGAATGGTCTAGGAGGGGAGCACATTTAGTTGAAAGACCAGGAGTTAGTACTGACATCCGTACATGAGTTTGAAAGGTGAGACAAAGAGGTCACTTGGGGAGAGCTTGTAGCCTAAAATGAGCCAGAGGTAGGAGTTTTGCCCAATCAAAGTTCCTGTGACAGTTTGACAAAAGTGGATTTTAGGGAGCAGTTAGTTCTTTCTACCTTACCTGAAGATTGAGGGTGGTATGGAATATGAAAATGCCAGGTGACATCTAGGGCCTTAGACAGAATTTGAGAAATTTGGGAAGTAAATTAGGGACCATTGTCTCACTGGAGGGAGGCTGAGACACTAAATTGGGGATGATCTCTTGGAAGAGGGGCTCAGAAACTGTCTGAACCCTTTTGTTAGTTGTGGGATATGCCTCCACCCACCCCGGAATGTGTCAATCAAAACTAGGAGGTACTTAGCACATTTGGCATGTGGGTAAAGACAAGTGGCCAGTCAGCTCCAGGAAGGGAACCTCTGGCCTGATGGGTAGAAAAAGGGGTGCTACAATACCAGAGGTTGAAGTCTGACACTTGACAGACTTTGGAAGAGGCAGTGATGGATTTTAAGAAACTTAAGTCCTTAGGAGTAGGCTTCAGGTGGATTTTTAACAAAATAAGACAATGCCGTGCTGTTAGGATGAAAGCTGTGTCGAAGATAGGACAGAGTTTGATGAGTGTTAGGGAGTGAGAGTGGGGATGTGGGTTGCAGTGTAAGAATGTCCTGGGGAGGGTGAGACATGTGTAGGCCCCTAAGGGCCTCAGCTCTGGCTGCCTCTTCAGCTCCGTCTTTCCCTTGGAGACAATAGAGTCATTCGTCAGGTGGGAACTGCAGTAAACAAACCCAATAGCTGTGTGGAGATGGGAGGCTCTAGCATGGCCATAATTTGGTTTGCATTAGTTACTGACCCTCCTTTAGTCATAAGTACCCCATGCTCCTTCCAGTTAGTGGCAGGGTCAGGATGATACGGAAAGCATGTTTAGAATCTGTGTAGATGTTGAGGGATTGTCCCTGTGCCAGGTTAAAGGCATGAGTAAAGACTACTACTTCAGCCTGTTGATTGGTGGTATGAGCAGGAAGGGCCTGTGCCTCAGTGTCTGACACTATGGGGCAGCTGGCTCTTATGGCTCCTTCATGTAGAAAGGAGCTTCCATCTGTATACCAGGTATAGATGGTCTTAGGCAAATTGCCCTCCTGTATGTGTGAAGGGTGAGGTAATAATTCTTCTAAGGTTTTAATGCAGGCGTGAGATAAGGAGTGGTTAGTATTTGGTGGAGAAAGAAGATTGGAAAGGCAGGTGTGATTGAAAGGTTAGTGTGGAGCCTTCTATTAGTGCTACCTGAAGGAAAAGAACCTTGGAGGGAGGTAGATTCTGTAAACCTTTGAAAGGTAGGAGCTGTGACGTGTTATAAGAGGAGAAGACCATGATAGGCAACCCAAATGTTAGTTTTTCTTATTCTTGAATAAGGAGTTCAGCAGCTGCTAAGGTACAAATACAAGGTGCCATCCCTGCATGGTTACATCTAGTTTTTTTTGACAGGTATGCTACAGGTACAAAGGAGGGTCCCAGTTGGTGAACTAAATTTCCAAATGTTGGTATCAGGAACTGCTTTTGCCTCCAGCAATGATGTCATCTTGTCACCTGAGCATCTGTTGTCAAGGCAACGGTCATCCATTTCCAGCATACATTTCATGTTACAGTCACACCACATTTCACATAAGAGGCAGATCCTTTCTGCCCTCTTCCACTTCTCTCTCCTCTCTTCCCTTTTTCTCCTCTCTTTCTCTCCTACCTCTCTTCACCCCTTGGCTTTTGTCTCTATCATTCCAATAAACCTCTCCACGTGGAGCCCTGTGGGCCTGGTGTGGTTTGTCCAGACGTGAGCCATAGAGCCTCTCTGTAAAAGACAATGTAAAAGGTGGTATGTGTATGGCTACTTAAAAAGACAACCAAAAGCCATCAGTGGCTGAACAAAGAGGAAAGTGAAAGGAAATGGTTCATGGGAATTCAATCAACCTGATAACATTTTACATTTTATACCCAGGTTTGGTGCCTTAGGAGAACAGCCTATAGTATTGTTGGTGACCTCCAAAGGAGCTGGGAGTTGGGTGGAATCTTGTGAAAAGATCAAATACAGAGAACTCATTCTGAACCATACAGATTCCATAGGATGCTTTATGCTAAGAAATATAATGTCAGTGCTGGAATATTGTTATTGGTTAAAACTTAGGCTTTAATACCAAAGTACTCATTTTGGTTCAAACTGAATTTGAACTCCTGCAGCATGAAATACCGAAGAGGGCACCATCCCATATTACCCCATATACTAGCAGGTCACATGGCACCAATGGGTCATTTGGCCCTGGTGGGCTGTTCTCATCTTGACAGACTTTCTGGCCTGTAGCACTAGAAACCTCTTCAACCAATTTGCTAAGTCTCTTTAGAAAGTTACTACCATGACAAACCTCAGATTTGAGCATCCAAATTTATCGGCTGCCTGGGGGTGGGGGTGGTAGTGGGACTGTACCTATCTCTGGAAATCAGTTGAGAAGCTGTGTGAAGGCAAACACCACACAAACTCAGTTTAGAATCAACAGGTAATTCAATCACTGGGTACAACTACTAACATCCTTAATAGTAAGCCATAGTAAATGAAATCCCTCAGTGGCTGATCCTGACTGATCGGAAATCTAAGTGGGAGGCTCTAGTTCATTCTATCACCTACCCCAAGTTCTCCCACAATCCAACAATCCACAAGCCCCTATTCTCATCCTCTCTTTCTCCCTCCAACCTGGAAGTCTAACCTGGAAGTATATGTCCAGTGATTGGGCCCTGAAACCTTTATTCAGTAAGGAAAAGACCTTGCCGCAAACACCCACCATATCAAAGACTAATCCATATGAAATAAGCATGGGCATGGTTGATTGTATACCACAGGTCATATGGTAAGGTGGAAAGAGAAAAGAAGATAAGTCTTGTATGCTTCTGATCAAGGTAGCCTTGACTACTCAGTGGTAGTAGCAATAGAGCCTGCCCAGGACAAGGTAAGGGGTGAGAACCTACACATGACCGTTTCCTCTGACTTTCACATGTGTTCCCACACAAAAGGGTGTGCATTTAACCATAAATATATACACATCACACACATGCCACACACACACACACACACACACACACACACACACACACACACATACACACACATACAGACCACATACATTAATAAAGACAGATGTGCAAAAAAGACACCTAACCCATGGGTATATAACAGCCACACCTGTATATGTGTATATATGTAGGCATGTGTGTACATATGTCTACTTGAATATTGTAAAATGTTTTTTTAAAGATTTATTTATTTATTATATATAAGTACACTGTATCTGTCTTCAGATACACCAGAAGAAGGCATCGGATATCTTTACAGATGGTTGTGGGCCACCATGTGGTTGCTGGGAATTGAACCTATGACCTCTGGAAGAGCAGTCGGGTGCTCTTAACCGCTGAGCCATCTCTCCAGCCCTTGTAAAATGTTTTTGAGTAATTTAGTAAATATGTAATTTATTTACATGTGTATATAGATATCTGTCTGACACACAGTTAGATACACTGTGTGTCATAGGTTCTTTGTATATTTGGTTTTGTCATGGAGTATATTGGTTTCTCCATCTTTGTTAATTGACAGTTTTGCTGGATAGAGTAACCTGGATTTGTGTTCTCTTAGGGTCTGTATGACATCTGCCAAGGATCTTCTGGCTTTAATAGTCTCTGGTGAGAAGTCTGGTGTAATTCTGATAGGTCTGCCTTTATGTGTTACTTGATATTTTCCCTTACTGCTTTTAATATTCTTTCTTTGTTTTGTGCATTTGGTGTTTTTTTACTATTATGTGATTTCACAGATTTCCTTTCTGGTCAATCTATTTGGAGTTCTGTAAACTTCTTGTATGTTTATGGGCATGACTTTATTTTCTTTAGGGAAGTTTCCTTCTATAATTTTGTTGAAGATATTTACTGGACATTTATTTTGGAAATCTTAGCTCTCTTCTATACCTACTATCCTTAGGGTTGATCTTTACATTGTGTCTTGGATTTCCTCAATGTTTTGGGTTAGGAGCTTTTTGCGTTTTACATTATCTTTGATGGTTGTGTCATTGTTTTCTGTTATCTTCTGCCGATGAGATTCTCTCCTCTATCTCTTGATTTCTGATTGAAAATACTTGTGTTTCCGACTCCTGATCTCCTTCCTTCTTTTTCCATCTCCAGGGTTGTCACTCTTTGTGCTTTCTTTATTGTCTCTATTTCCATTTTTAATTCCTGGATAACTTTGTTCAATTCCTTTACCTGTTATTTTGTGCTTTCCTGTAGTTCTTCAGGAGATTTCTGTGTTTCCTTTTCAAAGGCTACTATTCCTTACCTGTGTTGTGCTGTATTCCTTTAAGATAGGTATTTATGTCCTACAAAGAATAATAGATCGAAAACTCAAACACAAGGAGGAAATCTAACCCTAGAAAAAGCACAAAAGTAGTCTTCTTGCAACAAAGCCAAAGGAAGAGAAATACACAAATATAATTCCATCTCTAACAACAAAAAAATAACAGGAAACAACAATCCTATTCTTTAATATCTCTTAATGGCAATGGACTCACTTCTCTAATAAAATGACATGGACAAACAGAGTGGATACTTAAAGAGGACTCAGTATTTGCTGCAAACAGGAAACCCACATAAGTGACAATGACAGACATTACCTCAGAGTAAATTGCTGGAAAATAATTTCCCAAGCAAATGGTCCAAAGAAAAAATCTGGACTAGCCATTCTAATATCGAATAAAATCAACTTTCAACTAAAAGTTTTCAGAAAAGATAAGGATGGACACTTCATATTCATCGAAGGAAAAGTCCAACAAGATAAACTCTGAGACCTGAATATCTATGCTCCAAATGCAAGGGCACTTGTATTCATAAAAGAAACCTTACTAAAGCTCAAAGCATATATTGCATGTCACACAATAACAGTGGGAGATTTCAACACCCCACTCTCATCAATGGACAGCTCATAGAAATTAAACAGAGACATAGAGAAACTAACCTCAGTTATGAACCAAATGGACTTAACAGATATTAATAGAACATTTCATCCTAAAACAAAAGAATATACCTTCTTCTTAAAACCACATGGTACCTTCTCCAGAACTGACCATATAATTGATCACAAAACAGACCTCAACAGATATAATATTGAAATAATTGCATGCATCCTATCAGATTACCATGGACTAAGGCTTGTTTTCAATAACAACAATAGTGAGAAAAAGCTCACATATACCTGGAAGCTGAATAACACTCTACTCAATGATAACTTGCTCATGGAAGAAATAAATTAAAGACTTTTTAGGATTTAATGAAAATAAAGGTACAACGTACCCAAACTTATGGAACACCATGAAAGCAGTGCTAAGAGGAAAACTCACAGCTCAAAAAGAAATTGGAGAGAGCATACATTAGCACCTTGACAGAACACCTAAAACCTCTAGAACTAAAAGAAGCAAATGCACCCAAGAAGAGTAGAAGGCAGGAAATTCTATTAAACTCAGGGCTGAAATCAACCAAGTAGAAATAAAAAAGGAATATACAAAGAATCAACAAAAGTGGGAGCAGGTTTTTTGAGAAAATGAACAAGATAGATAATAAACCCTTAGCCTGGCTAACCAGAGGGCACAGGGTATCCAAATTAACAAATCAGAATTGAAAAGTAAGACATAACAAGAGAATCTGAGGAAATTCAGAAAATAATCAGATCCTACTACAAAAGCTTATATTCCACAATACAGGAAAATCTGTATTGAATGGATAATTTTCTTGACAGATATCAGGTACCAAAGTTAAGTCAGGATCACACAAAGCATCTAAACAGTCCCATAACTACTAAAGAAATAGAAGCAGTTATTAAAAGTCTCCCAGCCAAATAAAGCCCAGGACCAGATGTGTTTAGTGCAGAATTCTATCAGACCTTCATAGAAGATGTCATACCAATATGGTGCAAACTATTCCACAAAATAGAAAAAGAAGGAACACTAGCCAATTCCTTCCATGAAACCATAATTATGCTTGTTGCTATTCAATATTGGCTGCGCCCGTCCAGAAAGAGCACACCAAACCAATACCAACACGGTTCCATGTGGTGAGATTTAATAATTCCCTTATTAAATACAAAGGGAAGGGGCCAGAGAAAGAACAGAAAAGAGAGTGAGGGTGGAGGGAGTCTGCTTTTATTTGTACTGTGAGGTAAAGATGCCCAGGTGGAGGTGAGACTTGAGCCAAAACGTCTTCTGGGAATGTATGGTGTTACTGCTAAAGGCAACACTTGATACCAACAATGCTTATACCTAAACCACACAAAAAAAACAAGAAAGAAAGAGAACTTCAGAGCAATTTCCCTTATGAATATCAAAGCAAATACACTCAATAAAATTCTTACAAACCAAATCCAAGCAACCATCAAAATGACAGTCCTTCATGATGAAGTAGATTTCATCCCAAGGATGCAGAGATGGTTCAATATATGGAAATCCATCAATGTAATTCACTAGAGGGGCAGGCAGTGAAAGGTACCCTGATTCCTGCTGGAGATAGGTTGAAACCCCAGGACACTTAAAGGGGACTGCCGGTGCCTTCCCAATTTCCCAGGATATCAGTTCCCCCCAAAGACCCCTTTACAGAGGTTTGAGACAGACCAGTCATGTAGAGCAATGCTGCAAGCCCCTTGACCACAGGTCATGTAGGCTCAAGACAGATCAGAGGTAGAAGAAGGATCACACCTACAAATAAGTATATGAGGAGGTCTTCCCAAGCTCTCAGGACAAACCAATAGGAAGTACCTTCTGTCAGACACTGACCCATTCACAAAACTATTTAATAAAGCACAATGAAAGGCGTGCAGGAATTATCGTCTACGAGCTTGTTATAAGAGCTGTTACTCTGCCACTTGGACATGAGATCTGCTCTCCGGAAATCATCACTTCCAGAATCTCCCTTGCACTCCTCACTGGCTAGTCAGTCCCCTGCTGGTTCAGCCCAGCCCAGGTAACCAAAGTGGCAGGCAGTAGGGGTAAGGAGAAGGACCGGCAGTTGGGGTGGCAAATAAATGGTCCCCCTCCCTGCCTGAGATCTTTCTCCCTTTACCTGTACCCACACAACTAGCCAGCCTGGTCAGAGATCACTGTGGAGAGCACTCGGGCACCAGAGCCCTAAAATGTAGTGCTCGAACAATGATCAACAAAACTGCAGTGCGGGAAGGTGAGTCACCTCCCCCCACTCTGGAGACTAACAACCTATCTTTTCCTGCTGAGTTTTCAGTCAGCACCATCTCAAGCTTAGGTCAAGCTGAAGGGGCACCTGAAGGCTCCTGGCCCGAGCTACTCTCTGGGGTTGGCTGAAGGCCCCTCTAGCCCCTGTCTAAATCCAGACAGCCTGCAAAACAGCCTGCAATCGGTTTTGGCAGACTCCCTATCTAACCTGGTAACGCAGCAGACACTTAAAGCTACAGGGCACCTAGTTCTTTAATCTGCAGAAAGGCTTAACGTTTTGGACTTCTGTGGAGTCCCCCAAAGCTGATATGCCGAGGGAATGTTCCCATTGGACAAACCGTTTCTCCTCTTTTCTGTGACAGTTCACTGACACACACAAAAACACAACATTAAAAAAAAAATTCCTCAGTTCCTGCCCCCCCCCCACGCTGCCGGCAGTGTTGTTGCAGCTTTCCACAGCCCAACACCCACCCTGTGGCAGTGTGGGGTAAGTGTGGTCAAACTTCTAAGTCCTGTATCACCTAGGGGATGTGCCCTGTGGCAGAGCTGATGCCAAAAACCCCCAAGGCTTCAAAGGAGACACTAAGCCGACTGTCTGCTCCTCCGTCTCCCCCCAGTGCAGGACTCCATTAAAAAAAACAAAGGAGCTTCCACTTGCCTCTCCCCTTACTCCACCTCCCCCCATCCAACTAAGGAGATCTCTCCTTAGAGGTAGTTCTTAAAACAGCCAACCAGATAAAGATCACATTAGGACAGAAGCCATCACCTATAAAGACAATGGAATACCCAAGGAAACACAGAACCCCACCTCCAAATCACCCCCAATTCTAAGGGCCACTGTTGACAGCACACCTAAAAGCTCTAGAACAAAAAGAAATAAATAAACCCAAGAGGAGTAGAAGGCATGAAATAATCAAAATCAGAGCTGAAATCAACCAAGTACAAACAAAAATGAGTATACAAAGAATCAGCAAAACCAGTAGCTGGTTCTTTATGAAAATCAACATGATAGATAAACCCTAAACTAACCAGAGGTCACAGAGAGTGTATCCAAATTAACAAAATCAGAAACGAATAGGGAGGCATACCAGCAGCATCTGAAGATATTAAAAAAAAATTAGATCCTACTACAAAAGCGTATATTCAACAAAACTGGAAAATCTGGAGGAAATGGGCAATATTCTAGACAGATATCACGTACCAAAGCTACATCAGGAACAAATAAACCATCTAAATACCCACATAACTCCTAAAGAAATAGAAGCATTTATTGTTATTAAGAGTCTCCCAACCAAAAAGAGCCCAGGTCCAGATGGATTCAGGTCTGAATTCTACCAGACCTTCACAGAAGACCTCATACTAATGCTGTTCAAACTATTCTACAGAATTGGAACAGATGGAACACATCTAAATTCCGTCTATGAATTAATAATTGTATAATAAGATTACACAATTAATCTTATACTGAAACCGCACAAAGACCCAACAAAGAAAAAGAAGTTCAGACCAATTTCCCTTATTATTGTTGATGTAAAAATACTCACACATGTCTTACAAACGGAATCCAAGAACACATTGAAATGATCATCCATCATAATCAAGTAGGCTTCATTCCAGGGATGCAGGGATTGTTTAATATATGAAAACCCATCAATGAAATCCAATATATAAACTAACCCAAAGATAAGAATGACATGGTCATTTGATTAGATGCTGAAAAAGCATTTGACAAAGTTCAACACCCCTTCATGATAAAAGTCCTGGAAAAATCAGGAATTCAAGGCCTATATCTGTACATAGTAAAAGCAATATACAGCAAACCAGTAGCTAACATCAAACTAAATGGAGAGAAAATTGAAGCAACCCAACTAAAATCAGGAAGTAAACAAGACTGCCCACTCTTTCCCTACTTATTCAATCTAATAGTCGAAGTCATAGCCAGAGCAATTAGAGAGTGAAAAGAGGTCAAAGGGATACAAATTTGAAAGGAAGAAATCAAATTATCACTATTTGCAGATGATATGATAGTATAGTTAATTGACCCCCAAAAGTTCCAGCAGAGAACTACTTAACCTGATAAACAACTTCAGCAAAGTGCCAGGGTATAAAATTAACTCAAACAATTCAGTAGCCTTCTTCTACTCAAAGGATAAACAGGCTGAGAAAAAAATTAAGGAAATGACACCCTTCACAATATTCCCAAGTAATATAAAATATCTTGGTGTGACTTTAACCAAGCAAACGAAAGATCTGTATGACAAGAACTTCAAGTCTCTTAAGAGAAATTTGAGGAAGAACTGAGAAGATGGAAAGATCTTCCATGCTCATGGATTGGCAGGATTAATATAGTAAAGATGGCCATTTTGCCAAAAGCAATCTATAGATTCAATACAATCTCCATCAATATCCCTACTCAATTCTTTATAGAGATAAAAAGAGCAATTTGCAAAACCCAGGATAGCGAAAACTATACTCAATATTAAAAGAACTTCTGTGAGAATCACCGTCCCTGACTTCAAGCACTATTACAACGGAATCATCATAAAAACTGTATGGGATTGGTACAGAGACAGACAGATAGATCAGTGGAATAGAATTGAAGACCCAGAAATAAACCCACACACCTATAGTCACTTGATCTTTGACAAAGGAGCTAAAACCATCCAATGGCAGAAAGATAACATTTTCAACAAATGGTGCTGGTACAATTGGAGGTCAGCATGTAGAAGAATGCAAATTGATCCATTCTTATTACCATGTACAAAGCTTAAGTCCAAGTGGATCAAGGCCCTCCATATCAAACCAGATACACTCACACTAAGAGAAGAAAAAATGGGGAAGTGTCTCGAACACATGGGCATTGGGCAAAATTTCCTGAACAAAACGCCAATGGCTCATGCTCTAATATCAAGAATTGACAAATGGGACCTCATAAAGCTGCAAAGCTTTTGTAAAGCAAAAGACACTGTCAATAGGGTGAAATGGCAACCAACAGATTGGGAAAAGATCTTTACCAATCCTACATCTGATACAGGGTTAATATCTAAAACATACAAAGAACTCAAGAAGTTAGAATCCAGAGAGTGAAATAACCCTATTAAAAATGGGGTACAGAGCTAAACAAATCATTCTCAGCTGAAGATTATCGAATGGCCAAAAACAGCTAAAGAAATGTTCAACATCCTTAGTCATCAGGGAAATGCAAATCAAAACAACCCTGAAATTCTACCTCACACCATTCAGAAAAGCTAAAATAAAAAACTCAGTTGACAGCAGATGCTGAGGAGGATGTGGAGAAAGAGGAACACTCTTCCATTGTTGGTGGGTTTGCAAACTGGTGCAACCACTTTGGAAATCAGTCTGGAGTTGGAGATTGCACTACCTGAGAACCCAGTATACCTCTTTTGGGCATATACCCAAAAGATGCTCCAACATACAACAAAGACTCATGCTCCAGTCTGTTCACATCAGCCTTATTTATAATAGCCAGAAGCTGGAATGAACCCATATGCCCTTCAACAGGGGAATGGATACCAAAAAGTGGTACATCTACACAGTGGAGTACTACTCAGCTATCAAAAACAATGAGGTCATGAAATTCATAGGCAAATGGAATGAACTAGAAAATATCATCCTGAGTGAGGTTACTCAATCACAGGAAAGCACACTTGGTATGCACTCATTTATAAGTGGATTTTAGCCAAAAAGCTCGAATTACCCAAGATGCAATGGATGCTCCCACTCCTTCTTAAAAGGTATATATATATATATGTGTGTGTGTGTGTGTGTGTGTGTGTGTGTGTGTGTGTGTGTGTGTGTGTGTGTATGTGTATGTATATGTATATGTATATGTATATGTATATGTATATGTATGTATACTAGATAAGATTGATGAAGTTATAAAATGCATCTTGAAAGGAACCAGATATAGATCTCTCCTGAGAGACACATCCAGATCATGTCAATGCTAGCAGCAAACCACTGATCTGAGAGCAAGAGCCTTGGAGGGAATTAGACGAAATATTGAAAGAGTTGAAGGAGCATGCAACCCCATCAAAACAACAATGCCAACCAAACAGAGCTTCCAGGGCCTAAAAAAGTTCCGAAAGACTATACATGGAATAATTCAGGGCTCCAACTGCATATATAGCAGAGAACAGACTTGTTGGGGCACCAGGGTTAGGGGATGCCCCTGGTCTTGCCAAGGTTGGACCACCAATGCAGGGGAATATGGGGGGGGATAAAGTGGATGTTTAGGGGGAATACCTGTGTGGGGGAGGGGGAGGGGAGGAAATGGGGGCTTATATACAGGAAATTGGGAAGGGGAATAATGTATGAAATGGAAGTAAAGAAATATATCTAATAAAATTTTTAAAAAATTAAAATTTAGGAACCAAGAAGATGCCATTGCCAGTTCTAGCTATAATGTTTAGGTCCTGAAATGGAGAAAGGGAGTTAATAAAAGTGAAGACACTGACCACCTTTGATTTTCAGGCAAGTGGCCACAAATAACTTGAGCCTTCTATATTTATACAATGACAAATGTGCTTACCCAAGCAGTGATATCATTGCTTACATTATTAAAAAAAACCATAATATCCACATTTCAAAAGCTCTATCTTTACACAAAGTCCCCGATAGTTCCTCCTCCTCCTTCTCCCATTCCTTGGATCAATCACCACCTAAACTTATTTTGCATTAAAAAGCACAATTTCAGCAAGACAAAAGAGATGTCTGGCCAGCCATGTAAACAGGAAGACATAACCAGTCTGGTAGCAAACATGGTTACATAGTTATGCATGGTGAGAGGCCGAATTAAACATTTGTTGGTAAACTATCTCTAGTCATTATCTCCCATCATAATTCCCTTTTAATTGCAGACAGACAAGTTCATTTTACAAAGCAGATCTTCTAGACATCTTTCTAATATATAGATCTTTGTGAGATGTAATCATTCTAAGAGCCATTTTCAAGTCTCTATCAATCCAACATAATCTCTACATTTCCCATGTCTCCATTGATCAGATATAGCTTCTTACATATAGTTATGTAAGCAGGACATACCTCTCTCCACAACTGACACAGACTTGCTCAGTGTGACTGGGTACTTCTCTAAAGATATGATTATAAGTCTCAAATTCCCAGGATTTTTGGTAACATCTGGAGGATTGATAGATACAAAAAGAGGAGAAGAACATTTTATCCCTTGAAAGAGTTTTGAGAAAGATGTAGAATCATCCACAGTGACGTAGCCTGTGTGACCCCAGATGGCCTTGTCCATGACTGATGAAGTGATACAATTTTTATAATGACTATATGCAGTACAATGAAGGAAAGGAGAGCTTGTAGGGCATGCAAACTTGGTACTAAATATAAAGGCCACCAAATTTCCCTTGTCAACTGAGAAGTGGTTTAAATGGACTTGCCACATTAGAATCCTGTCACTGAATCACTCATATGTTATTCCTTGCAGCAGCTACATGGCCACTGCCAGAAAGAGGTAGCACCTCTGCTAAATTATTTCTGATACATGCATGAGGATCTGAGTGCAGTCTCCAGAGAACATGTAAAAAGTCATGGGACTGTGCTCCAAGCTAATCATCCTGGTGCCTGTGAAATGGAGAAGAAAGAAACCCTGTTGCTTTACAGAGCCCCAGTCTAGCTAAATTGGTAATTCCATGGTCAGCTTGAGATCATGTCACAAAATCAATACAGTAGAGAGTGACTGAGAATGATACCCAGTATTGACCTTTGACCTCCTTATTCCCACCTGTGGACATGCACCTGCAGACACATGTACCCCCACACAAACATGTACACACAAATTACTGCGACCTTATAAGCAGACTCAAGCCTCTTTAGAAAGTTTCATGACAAATATTTTCCCTGCAACATCTCTCATACAGCACACTGTTCCTTATTGTTTGCACTTTATCTTTTCTAAGTTTTAGATATATTATGCCCATTGTCTAATATAATGAATTTCATCTTTAAAAATAACCTCAGAATCATTATATTCATTCAGCCTCCTTGTCTTTAGGCAAAAGAAATCATTTTTTTTAAACTTATTTTTACAGGAGACTGGAGAGATGACGGAGAAGTTAAGAACATGTACTACTTTTGAAGAAGACCCATGTTAGATTCAAAGAACTAGATGACTCATAATCACTGGTAATTTCAGTTTCAGGGACCCAATACCCTTCCTTTTCTAGCCTCCACAGGCAACCCTATGCATGCAAATACTCACACATAATTTAATAAAGACACACACACACACCCCACACACACATTTACAATTTAAATTATTTTCTGGCCTTATTTTTTTTTACTAGGACGAAGAGGGTAAAATTATTCAGTCTTCTTCAAATTTCTGAAGGGGAACAACATTTTGCCTTCTCAATAGGAGACAAACCCCTCCAGATTTAGAGGAATCTAAATCCAAGTTGACACAAGTGTCCATCATATACATTAATGTTCCTTTTGAATTGTCTTTTACTTTTCCATAATGGGTATTGCTTGCAATTGTGTTGCTGTAGATTTGGTATTACCACAGGTTTCTTTGATGCTCTGAGCTGTTTTGATTTTAATTTCTGCTCCTCTCTCAATTAGCTTCTCAGCCTACATTGTTTTTCTATCTTATCATTCATTTTATAACATCCATGCTCCATAAATTTGAAGAAGATAACAACAATTTCTGCTTAAAGTGTACTTCTTTTCCTTATAGTCACTGTATTGAAAAACATAGACTTTTGCCTTTAATTGTTGTTTTGTTTCTTTGACTCGAGCTTTTTCCTTGAGTATAATAATATTGTTTTACTCTTTTAAATTTATCCTTTCCAAGTAAGACAATAGAAAACTTGTGGGGGTGCTTTGTAAATGAATATGAGGATGATCCCTCTTGTCTACATTTTGATGTCTTATAAATTTGAAAAATGAGTGCTGATTCAGCAACTAAATCCTGCACAGGCAACCACTGTGGAGAGTCCAGTGGAAGTACTCCATGGCTCCTGATGGATGTCAGATCCCCTTGGACTCATACACTTGACATTTTAACCTAATATATTACCCTAAACCCAGGTTGTTGGGGGTATTTTCTTTCATCCTCTACCTCATATCTCAGAAAGAATGAAGAATATTATATTGGAACAAGGTCACTTGATTCTATTTCACGATGTGACTAAGAAACCTGGAATCTCCTAATAATATTCCTGATTTGGGTATAAAGGAGAACATTTTGTTTTATTTCTCTAGTTACATATAGTACATTTCAGTGTAGATGCCTATTCCTCCACCATGCAAGGAAATGTCACTATAAATCTAAGTGATACAAATGCAAGTGCTATTGTCTGGTCACCCTGGTTACACAATTCCACTGTGGAAAAGTTTCTGGAATCTACATGCCCCATATTTAAGTTTTTTGATTCACCAATCTGAGTACTACATGTTGATGAGTCTGCGCTTATAGTATCCAGGAGTTGTTTAGCTTATCTCTGCAAGACCAAGTTGCCTTCATATGAACTATATGTATTCTTTTTTTAATTCTCAATATTATGTTCTGTTGCTCTGTAATACTAGGCAGGAATTCCATGTATGTAATTTTTTTTCTTGCTCCAGAAATGGGAGAAACGGAACACACATATGTATAGAGATACTTTCTCTAAGTCTGGGTATGTATCAGCTTTACAGAATTCTTACCATATCTCATGTCAATCTATTTCCTTACTTTAATTTATGCATATATTTTAAGTCCTATATTTATAGAATTCTAATTTTCTGATTCTTTTAGTTGAGTATTTGCTTGTTTCTGCATGTGATTGCACACATGTGGATGACGGAGTACAATTTATGGCATCCATTTCCTCCTTCCATTGTGTATGTCCCAAGGACCAAACCAAGGTTAACAGCCTTGGTAACAAATATCTTTACCTACTGAGCTATTTCACTCTTCCTAGTATATTTCATAATTTATCGTTGCAAGCCCAATTGCTACCCCATGCCAAAAAATGAATGTTTTCTTGCTGGTGTGTGCTATAATCTAAAGCATTTCTTTAGATTAAGTCATTGTCCTCTTTAAATACCTTATTATGATACATATAATATCTGTGGGCATGCAGAAACACATATACATACATAATTTCACTGACATACACTGTCGGTGCCCCATGCCTGCACCGAGACGGTACCAAGAATCGGGCGAAAGCCTGCGGAATTAAAGAAACACACACACACAGGTTATTATTAGCCATTATTTTGTAAAATTTTTAATATCACTTCAATACACAAGCTTAGAGATATACGCCCACAAACTCTCACCTACAAACTATATAGGAAGGTTTTTTATCAATATGATATAATACTAGAGATAACTTGGAAGAGGAAGAAGAAATCTTTTTTTTTCTTTTTCTTTTTTCTTTTTTTTCAGAACCCAGGGCCTTGGGGCAAGCGCTCTACCACTGAGCTAAATCCCCAACCCCAGAAGAAGAAATCTTAACTAAGAAAAAAATTCTTCATAAGATTGTCCTATGAAAAAGCCTCTGGGCACTTTCTTGATCAATAATTTTGTTGGAGGGCCCAGCTCCCTGTAGGTTGTCCCACTGCTGGGTTTATTGTTCTAGCTTTTATAAAAACACAGGCTGAGCAAGGCATAAATATAGACCAATAAACAATCTTCTTCCCATGTCTCTCTAACATTTCCCGCCTGCTTAATCACTGGGATATCTTCCCACCCTACCTGATGCAACTAGGATTTGTTTTAGTGATTTTGTGTTTTGGACTTATGGCTGCTAATGGGATCATAAAGCAAGACTTAAGTTGAATCTTTCAACGTTCTAGAAAATGTGTAGAATAATTTTATTCTAATACCCCCATCTTTGAGACACAGGACATCATATATGAAAGGTCAGAAAGTTTCTGCCATAAATATAGGCATCCTGAAAGGTTAATTCTTTACAACCAATAGGTCCAGGTAAGAACTAGGTAGACAAATATTAGCAAAATGATTGTACATTGTAATGTTAGTTCATATAAGGAAGTAGCCATGTTTGAAAGTGTCATATAATTGAGGGCCATGTGAAGTAGTAATTCAAAGAAAAAAGTGACAGAATGTATCACAGATAAAATATGCCCAAGTCACATGAGAACAGCTTAGGAATAAGAGAATACACAAGAGTAGAGAAAGAGAGACAAAAATAGATAATAGAAAGACAGAGAGAAGTAGAGCAAGAAAGAGAAGTTGTGTGTGGCATGTGTTTACGGAAGCTTTCTGGACATGATTTTACAGATTCAGGTTCTGAGAGAACAAACTATTCACTGGGGAAAACAGAAAAAGCTGGAGAATTAGAAGGATCCAGAAGATTGTAACACA
This sequence comes from Rattus norvegicus, assembly GCF_021556685.1. Classification (NCBI taxonomy): domain Eukaryota; kingdom Metazoa; phylum Chordata; class Mammalia; order Rodentia; family Muridae; genus Rattus; species Rattus norvegicus. Next base: position 2,910,353 of record NC_141545.1, read on the forward strand.
TTGTCCAAGTTAATGTGAGTCCAAGTAGAACAACTCATGAAGATGCCAAGAGAAACCACATTGAATCAGGCAGCTTGGAAGGTTGGATTACATGTAGGCTAGAAGCTCCTAGTATTAGGTCTATAAATAGTAGAACAGAGGGAAAAAATACTCTGGCCTCAACCTAAAGGACGTATTTGCATAGCTTGGGTAAGACTCTTATCTCATCACTTTATCTAAGAAAAGAAAAGTGACATTCACTTAGAAAGACATACAGACGGGCACACAGACAGACAGACAGACACACAAATACACAGAGACACACAAACACACAAACATAGAAACATAGAGCAGTGTGGGGAGGGAGGGAAGAAGAGAGGGAGGGAAGAAGGGAGAGAGAATGCTCGCAGTCAAGCATTGAACTGAGAACAAGGTTCCAAAAAGAGAAGTTAGAGAAAGAACTGAAGTAGTTGAAGGGGTTTGTCACCCCATAAGAAGAACAATATCAACCAACCAAACCCCTGCCCTCGATCTTCCATGGACTAAACAACCATCCCAAGAATACACAAGGATGAGCCTATGGCTCCATCTGCATATGAAGCAGAGGATATCCTTTTCAGACACCAATGGGAGCAAATGCCCTTGGTCCTGTCAAGGCTTGATGCCCCAGTGTAGGGACCTGTCAGAATGGGCAGGTTGGAAGGTGTGAGTGGGTGAGTGAGGAACTGCCCTCATAGAACAGGAGGCATGAGGGGAAATAATAGGTGGTTTCTAGAGGGCAAATCAGGAAAGGGGATAATATTTAAAATGTGAATTAAAAAAATCCCCTCCCCCAATGAAAGAAAAATAAAGAGAAATAGAGAAAGAAATAGAATAACAAATGGGGGTGCATAACTAAACAGAAGCAGGCTGGCAATATGGCGGCATTATTCCCATGATAGTCAAGCAGCTTCCGGGAAACCAAAGTCTTAGGGTTCCAGGGGAGTATGGTTGCAAAGCTGAAACTTAACGGAATTGAGGGAAAGGCACCACCAGGAGTGGAGCCTGCAGCTTAATTTGACTCAAGAGGGGAAACCTCACCCAGCCCGGACACAGACAGGATTGACAGATTGATAGCTCTTTCTGGATTCCATGGGTGGTGGTGCATGGCCGTTCTTAGTTGGTGGAGCGATATGTCGGGTTAATTCCAATAAGGAATGAGATGCTGGTTAGCTAACTAGTTACGCGACCCCCGAGCGGTCGGCGTCCCCCAACTTCTTAGAGGGACAAGTGGCGTTCAGCCCCCCGAGATTGAGCAATAACAGGTCTGTGATGCACTGAGATGTCCAGGGCTGCATGCACACCACACTGACTGTCTCAGCGTGTGCCTACCTTACACAGGCAGACACGGGTAACCCATTGAACCTCATTCGTGATGGAGATCAGCGATTGCAATTATTCCCCATGAACCAGGAATTCCCAGTAAGTGCGGGTCATAAGCTTGCGTTGGTTCAGTCCCTTCCCTTTGTACACACCACCCATTAGCTACTACAGATTGGATGGTTTAGTGAGGCCTTGGATCGGCCCCGCCAGGGTAGGCCCAAGGCCATGGCGGAGCGCTGAGAAGACGGTCGAACTTGACTATCTAGAGGAAGTAAAAGTCGTAACAAGGTTTCCGTGAACCGGCGGAAGGATCATTAACGGAGAAGGCCGAGGGGGTGTCCGGTCCTTTCTTGGGCCTGTGTGAGTCCCTCCTCTCACCAGGAGGCGTGTCCCCGGGTCCCAGTGGCCTTCTTGGCGCGCGCTGCGGCCGGTCGGCCAAGTGAGTGTTTCGGGAAAGGCGGGGGACGTTACAGAGCGGTGTGGTGGGGGGTCGGGTCTGGTCTGTCCAGGGACCTCCTCTGTTCTCTCTCTCTCCCTCCCTCCTCTGCTTCTGTCCTCGCCTCTGTGTGCCTGCCTCTGCCTCCGCCTCCGCCACTGCTGCCTCCACTGTAGCCGCCTGCTTCTCCCTTGCCCGCCAGCCAGCCACGGCCCTCGGAGGACCGAGGTCATTCTGCCTCTCTCTGGACCGGCTCCGTAATCTCATCTCGTGTGCACCGGGGGCGGTACTTGATCTCTTCCCGGTCGGAGGCCGGGACGCGCTCGCAGTCCTCATGCCACCTGCTGCCCCTCCGCCACAGCTCTCCCGCTCTGACGGTGCTGGGGTGGCTCTGTCCCGTGCGGGGGGTGCCTGTGCCGCGGGTGGGCTCACGCACCCACCCCGCCTTCTGGGCCTCGCATGGCCGCCCCGCACTTGTCCGGTACCTACCTGACCTGTTCCAGCGTGGAGGTTTAAAACCCGGGGGGGGGTGTCGCCCTACAGTCCGTAGGTCGTCCGTGGGAGGGCTTCCTGGTTCCTCCCCGCACCTGGTGCTCCCTCAGACTCAGCGGGCCCCCTCCGGCTGCCAGCGCTTCCAGAGGCGGCGGTCCGGGGTCCGTGTCGCGAGCCCCCTCTGGGCGCCCGTGGGGTCCCAGCCCGAGCGCCCTACTTGTCCACCCATTGGCCGGCCGCCGCCAGGTGCTGGGTTGGCAGCGTCCCATGTCCCATGTGTCCTGCCTTTCCGTTGCCGACCCTGTCTTTTTTTTTTTTTTTTTTTTTTTTTTCATTTCACATGTATCCTTTAGTTTCCCGCTGGCTGGCCTGAGGTGGAGCCGCCTCGCCATGGCCCCTCTCTTCCCATGCAGCAGGGGCGGACGGGTGAGCTGGTGCCATCTTTAGCACCCATACGAGTTCGCTCACACCCCAGATACCGATACGACTCTTAGTGGTGGATCACTTGGCTCGTGTGTCGATGAAGAATGCAGCTAGCTGCGAGAATTAATGTGAATTGCAGGACACATTGATCATGGACACTTCGAACGCACTTGCGGCCCTGAGTTCCTCCTGGGGCTACACCTTTCTGGGAGTTGCTTGAGGATCTATTGCCACCCCCCTGCGGTTTCACTGTCTCGGGGAGGGGGGGCGCGTTGCTCGGCTGGGACTCTGCTCGCAGGGCCTCTCCCCTCGGCCCTCAGTCTCCCTAAGTTCAGATGTGGGCGGCGTACGGCGGTCCTCCACGCCCGGTGGGTCTGGGATCGCCTTGTCCTCCCTGTCCACCAGCGCCGCTTGCCGGCCACCCTCCTCGTGGCTCCTTCCTGCTCGCTCAGCCGCTCCCGCTCCCATTCTCGCCCGCTCTCCCCCACAGTGGGGACGTGTTGGCGTGGGCTGGTCGGGTGCCTGGGCGCGAGACGGGCCCTGTCCCAAGGGTCGGTCACAGTGCCTCTGGTCTGGTGGGAGGCGGGCCCCGCCCACTGGCTCAGTGCATCCATCGCCTCCATGCACCCGCCAGTGCTCACAGAGAGAGCGACCTGGGAGGGTCGGATGGGGGTAGAGGGGCATATCGCACCCGCCCGGGCGGGTCTCAGGTACCTCTCCTCCCCCCCTCCCTCTGCCGGGGGGCAGACCGCTCGGGTGCCAGCCGGCGGGATGCCGCAGCGTCCGTGCGCTGATGTGACTTGTCCCCGGGATGTGGGAGCTGGCCGGGGTAGAGAGGTGGCAGGCCCCAAGCCCTCTCGCTCTCCTCTCCATCCGTCCGCCCGCGGCCACCCGTTCCTTCTTTTCCTCCTTCCCCTCTCTACCGAGACCTCAGATCAGATGTGGCGACCCGCTGAATTTAAGCATATTAGTCAGCGGAGGAAAAGAAACTAACCAGGATTCCCTCAGTAACGCCGAGTGAAAGAGCCCAGCGCCGAATACCCTCCGCGTGCCGTGGCTCCGGAAATGTGGCGTACGGAAGACCCACTCCCCGGCGCCGCTCGTGGGGGGCCCAAGTCCTTCTGATCCAGGCCCAGCCCGTGGAGGGTGTGAGGCCGGTAGCAGCCCCCCAGCGCGCCGGGCCCAGGTATTCCCGGAGTCAGGTTGCTTGGGAATGCAGCCCAAAGCGGGTGGTAAACTCCATCTAAGGCTAAATACCAGCAGGAGACCGATAGCCAACAAGTACAGTAAGGAAAAGTTGAAAAGAACTTTGAAGAGAGAGTTAAAGAGGGTGTGAAACCATTAAGAGGTAAACGGGTGGGGTCAGCGCAGTCCACTGGGAGGATTCAACCCGGCAGCACGTGTTCGGCCGTGCAGGTGATCCCAGCGGATCTTTCAAGCTCCCCGTTCCTACCGACCCCTCCACCTGCGCGTTTTTTCTCCCCCCTCCACGCGTCCCGCTGTCACCGTCCCTGCTCCTCCTAACAAGGGGGTCGGCGCGCGTTCAGGCGGAGGGCGCGGTGTGTGGTGGGGGCGCGCGGGTTGGGCCGGGGTTGGGGTTGGTGGGTGCGGCACCCAACCCACTCACCCCCCACCCCCGTCAGTTACTGGCCTCCGCCGGGCGCACTTCCACCCTGGCGGTGCGCAGAAAACAGCTACGGGGCCGCTGGGAAGGCCCTGCGGGGAAGTTGACTGGGGAGGCAGTGTGGCATCACCCGTGGGCCCCGGAACACCCCATCCCAAGTGTTACAGCACATGCTCTCCATACAGAAGACACTGACAGACAGACAGACAGACAGACAGACACACACACTCACACACACACACACACACATATTTAAATATTTAAAATGATGTTTAAAAAAAACCGTCTTCCTGTTTAACAGAGGTTTAAAGGGAAGTTGGCTGACAGAACGTTTTTGTGGTTTTTTATTCTCTTTTTTACCAAATAGGAGGTAGATTTGTTGGCCCTTCTATTAAAAGCCAAAGTATTAAGTGGCCAGCCGATGTTTCAACTTTTCCCATTCTGTTCCTTTCACGAAAACCAGGGAGTGTTGTTTCTTTGGCTCTTCCTTTTTGAAACAAAATGCAAGGAGCTCTACCAGTTGACCTGGTTTCCCTGTTCCTTTTCCGTCTTCCACGGTATGCTCGATGAAATTAAGTAAATAAATGAAGTTTCTAGTTATTTATTTGTTTGGGAGACCTGAACTCTCACTCGAGATATTTCCATCCCCCCCCCACACACACACACACACAAGTCCTCCTCCCTGTATGTGGGGGAAGCAGGATGGGTGGACTGGAGCTAGCTGAGAGGGGGTGGGGTGGGGTGGGGCTGGAGAATATGCATGTCCCTGAAGGTCTATCGGGGAAATACTGCTGCTGCCCTAGCATGCTTTGCTTCATTGCTGAGTCAGGTGGTGCCTCTTTAGGGGGGGCAAGTTTTCTACCTCAAATCAGTGAGTGATGATTTCAGTGTGAATGTCTGATCCCTCTATGTCCTTTCAGTGCTCTGGCTCATGGCAAATGACTGAAGAAAACCTTAGTTAGACTCACACCCAGCTGTTTGGAAAGGGTAATGGAGTTGATAGCACACCCTCAGGTGTGCTCACTCTCAACACCCAGCCTCGCCCTGCCAACTCTGGATTTCTAAGTAAGGCTGAATCTGGACCATATTTACAGGATTTGGCATTTCTGATTCATGTTTAATGTTTAGTTAAATAAAGCTTGTGAAGGGCTGGAGAGATGGCTCCGAGGTTAAGAGCACTCACTGCTCTGCTCTTCCAGAGGTCCCGAGTTCCATTCCACAGAAATCATATAGTGGCTCACAACCTTCTGCAAAGGGATATCCCATGTACTCTACTGCCGTGTGTATATGAAAAGGGCTTTAGTGTGCTCATATAAATGAAAATAAATAAATAAACCTTTAAAAGAATGAAGCAAAATGAAGCTTGCACAGAAATTGAGCATCTTATAATGCCAGGCATGTCTACCCACTCCTTTTATTTTATTTCGTGGGTGGATCACATAACCACAGAGGTGGTTCCCCTTTCCTTAACCTCGACAGCCCAACTGGGACAGAAGTGCAAACTATCATCTACCTATCTGGGAGTGGAGTGGTTGGATACAGGGAGATGGAGAATTTGCAGTTAGTAAAGTTCTGCTGTCGGTTTTTATTTCCTTTCATTTTTGGATAGATATCGGGAGCCTTTTTTTTTTTAAGTACAAATTTTGTTTTCTGTGCAACATTCTGATCATAGCTTCCCATAGCAAAGCTCGTTCCAGATCCTTCCTCCCTATCCACCACCCTATTCTACCCAAGGCCTGCCCTTATATGTGGTTGATGCATACCCAGGTGAATCTCCATTGGAGAAAGCATGATATTCACATCTCCTATGACTGTCAATGGCAGATGACTTAAATGCCAGTGACTTCGGACATGACTCCATTTTTCCCTTGGAGAACTGTGTTTGGATTTGTTGAACGAAGGCAGGCCCTGTGATTTGAACCAACCAAACAAACACACCAAAAAAATATTTAAAGCAGGCAACAACTGCCTGCACGCCAAGAGACTGTTGACTCCTCTTTGGAGCTAGTACGATGTGAAACTTGCAGAATCCACACAGCACCAAGGGAACACTTTAACAAATTATGAAGGAGAGAGAGAGAGAGAGAGAGAGAGAGAGAGAGAGAGAGCGAGCTGTTTATCTACCTCCTCTAGTTTTTCAGACTAGAGATTTCATCTTCAACTGCTCTGGTGCTGGTGGTTTTACCGCTGGTTTGGGGGGATTGGGATAGGGATAGGAAGAAAAAAGGCTTGAGTGCTGATTTTAAAGCTCTCTTTCTCTCTAAAGCTCTCTCTCTCTCTCTCTCTCTCTCTCTCTCTCTCTCCCTCTCCTCCCTCTCTCTCTCTCTCTATACACACACACACACACACACACACACACACACACACACACACACACACACACACTTCCTAGGATGAAAGAAAAAAATGAAAAGGAAGGCACCCATGGTGATTCATGACTTTGATCTCACTTTGATCTCAGCACTGGAGAGGAAGATAGGAAGACCTATCTAGATGCAATGTGAAGAAGGCCTATGTCAGATGAGTTAATGGCTAGGGAACTGCTACCTGGCTAGTCTGCCATTTTCTTGCAGTTGTTAATATTATAAGGACACTTTCTCATTGGTTGTTTCTGCTGTTACTGCCAGAATTCATTACATATTCTGTTAGGTTCTTCTGTGTGATAACACACTCAGAAACCAAATACTGTAGAAGTAAGTCTAACTGCTTTCTTTGTTGTCTAGTTACCCGCAATAATCTTGGACCTGAACTGAACACCCAGCAGCATTTCCCGCACCCACCCATGTGTAAGCTTTTATAAGCTGGACCACCAACACTAGAGGGACCGTGCAGACAGAGACTATTTGGAACCAGACTTCTATTTTGAGTTTTTGTTTTCTTGTTTTTTTCTCCTGTCCTGTCCTGTCCTGTCCTGTATGTCTGTCTATCTGTCTGTAAATCCACACATATAGTTCTTTCCACGTCTTATATTTCAATACAAATAATGCTTGTTGTGATCCTCTCATTTCATTCAAGGGTACTACTCTCTAGATAAGAGAAGCCCCCTTACAATTCTCCACAGGTAGTGATGACCCGAGTGTTCAGTGTGACTAAGCAGGAATTACATGGTTGCCGCCATTATACTTGATCTTACCGAAGGTAGGGTTGTGGGGCATGGTTGTCACGATGGTGACCAATAGACAGTGATTGAAGAGATGGAACAATAACCTACAATTCTCCCTCTCTGTCAACTGTTTCTCTGTTACTCTCTGTCTCTCTTCCCTCCTTCCCTCCCCCCTCTCTCCGAACTGAATGAACATTGGAACTAACGTAAATGTACATGTGAAAAGAAGCCAGGTGTGGTGCTGCAGGTCTTTAATTGCATCACTTGAGAGGTGGAGGTGGGTAGAACTCTGTGAACAGGCTGCAGACCTGATCCAGGTACTGATTTCCAGGGCTTTTGTGCAAATACCCCTTACTCAACTAAAGGAATGAAGAGGAAAATAAAGAAACAGATAAACCAAACAAACTAAGAAAAAGGAAAGGCAGTAATGGGGTGACCTGGCTTACAGAGGAGGGGCAAACATTTATCTGTCATTGCCTCCTCATTTGAACACACAAGGGGGAGAGAGAGAGAGAGAGAGAGAGAGAGAGAGAGAGACATCTGTTAATCTTTTTGTCTCCCTCCCCTAGTTTTTCAGACAGGGTTTCTCTATGAATTCCTCTGTAGACTGGTGGCTCAGAGGGCAAAGCTGCTGGCTGTTAAAGGTCTAGGTAAAATAATGTGATTGCCTAAGGGAATTGTTAAGGCCTAGATGCCGTGTGAAGGAGGCCTACATCAGATTGGTTACGATAACTCTGACCTGATTAACCTGCCCTTTTTTACAGTTATTATTATTGCAAGGACGCCTTCTCATAGGTTGTTTCTGCTGTCACTTCCAGAGTTCATTACATATTTCTCTTAGGTTCTGTATGACACAAACTCAGAAACCAAACATTGTAGAAGCCAGTGTGTCCTTGAGTGGGTGTCTACAGTGCCTGTGTGCGTGTGTGCGTGTGTGCGTGTGTGCGTGTGATCGTGCATGCCCAGGGCCATTCTAGAGCCCACCCCAGATTTGTGTTTCAGAGATCCTTACTTATTTATTTTTCCTGCCATGGCTTGTGTAGGCACTAAGTCACCACACTTCCCAAAAAACAAAATGAAACAAAACAAAACAAAATCCACCAACAAATGGACCAAACCGAAACCCCAAGCCAAACAAACAAATATTCCTGCCTACCTGTCTGTCTATCAGGGCTACAACAGAGAAGTGGAATCTTGAATAAACAAACCTTGAATACCTAAGTCTGCCTGTTTCCCCTCTTCCCGCCCTCCAGTGCCCCCAGCCCATCCCCTAGAGCTGTGAAAGCTGAAGTGGAATCCAATCTATCATGTATAACTCACTGTGCTATCAGGATTGAGGCACATGTTCTCTCAGCTGCTGGGAATTTGATCCAAGGGCCTTTAACTCTCCTGAGCTAATGTCCTCTGACCAGGATCCTAGTCCTTATTCAATGGCGAATTTAAGACTGGGCCTCCTGCTTGTTCCAATTCAGGCTAAGAGTTCAGGGTCAGGCCACACTCCTGAGCCCCACACAGGGCTGCCTGCATACTCTTGTGACTGCAATAGAGGCAGAGTGCTCTCTGCCCAATTCTCTTCTCTCCTCTTTGTCACAGCCATGGTCCCCAAGAGCACTTGTCAAATACATCTATCTCTGTCTAAAAGTTAAGTTCCCAGAGAATCAATCCCCATAACTGACCATAAATGAGGATTCACTCTGTGTATGTATATATTGTTGCAGTTTGTTGCAGTTTCCTCTCCAACGCGAATCGGCCAGTACAATGAAAACGCAACTCAATTAATATGAAAACAATCTAGCGTCTAGATTGGGCAGATCCACCCTACACTGTCCTATTCCTAGCTCCCAACTCCCTCATCCCTTGCACCTTTTATTTGCCAGGTCTCCAGCTTCTCCTTCTCCCAGTACAACTCTCTCCTCACTTCTTTCCTTTCTCCTCCCTGACTCCTCCTCCTCCTGACTCCTCCCCTCTCCTGACTCCTCCCCTCTCGCTCCCGACTCCTCCCTCTGCCCAAATCTCGAGTTCTTGCCTTTATTTTACAAATTCAGAGAGAACTCCAAGGCAAACCACAACATTTCTCCCTTTCTGTCCAGTTAAAAAACCTTTTCCCTATACATATGTGAACTAAGTATTATTACCATTCTGCAATTTATAAAACCAACAATACACTCATCACCCAGTCCATCAATTTTGTTCATCAACCATGTCATCTATACTAAAAACTATACCTGACTATATCCTGGTTCTAGATCCTATGCCACCTGAAAACAACCCTAACAGATTCATCATCTTTCCCAATACTAAACCGCTTGGGTTGTCTATGAGACTACCAGTCTCCAACCACATCAGAAATCCAAGAATGATTAATATTACCTGAAAATATGGGAAGCACAAAACATGGCTTCCAAGCTTAGCCAATTTATAGAGACTACTGATCACCTGGACAGTCCCCCTATTCCTTAATATGTCAGAGCTTCAGTCTTCAGCCTTCGGGCCCAGGATCATCTGACAGACCTTTGTAATGCAGATTTTGAAGGGCTGATCACCCTGCCTTGGCAGAGATTATCAGTCGAGTATTCTGCATAATTTGTCCTTTTCTGGACAGTGCTTTGTCTGTATATGAATTGAAGCAATTTGCTCAGTGGCTGTGTCACCACGATTTGAGCAACTCCATTGATGCTCAATTTCTTCTTCGAGTCTAAGGGGTCCTGTCAGGGGCAGAAAGGTCTCTAGTCAAATGATCTAGATGAAGAAATGTCCATAAATGGGTTATTCTGTTGACTTCTGATTCCCTTGAAGATTTCCTATCTACATAGGCGTTTCTGAACTGTTAAGCATAGACTACAGTTGGCCCTCTCTAATCGAAGTATTTCCAAAACCCATCTAAACTGAGTCAGAACCATGACTTTGCTATCTGGTCTTTAGTTGGTACTGGTTAATCAATTAAAAATAATGTATAATAGCATTTATAGGACTGGGTCTAAGACTTGTATTTTTAGATGCATAGTGGAGGCACAATGCTTATGTTAAAGTAGCAATATTAATCTCAATTATAAATCAATAAGAAAGTATACCAATGAAAACCTCGCATTTGTGTAAAATGCATTCTATACCAATGAAAAGATTGCAGCTTCAACTTTGTATCAATTACAAACATTTCTATCAATGTAAGATATAGCTGTAAAATTTTGTTTAAGAGTAAGTTTGCTAATCTATCCCTGTTTGTCTATTTCTCTAAATTCTATGAATTACTATATCACCCCCCCTTTTTTTAAACTAAGAAGGATAGAAAAGAGGAAAGGAAATGTAGCAATCCCTGAGTTTAAATTCTCTAGTTCCCCCTGACCAAAGCTACATTTGTATAGTATCCCTTAAAAGAAAACATAGCCACAGTTCTTAGAATAACCAGAACCATCCACCCCAACATAAGGAACTGGGACAATGATCTTCCTCATCTGATTCCAGCTGAATTGTGGTGAAGAATTCCCTTCTGGGGCCCAAGGGGAATTAGGAAAATTTGGCTTTGTCGAAGTAGAGCTAGCTGGGATTCGCCTGCCAGTCACTCTGTGCTGAGAAAGTTCATCGCTTAGCTGACATCTTGACTATGACAGTCTGAAGGACTGGATAAGTAAGCTGGCCATTCTGGAAAAGTTCTGAAAGCAAGCCTTTAAATGAAGCAGCTTCAGTGTAATTGAGGGAGAATCAAACACGAAGTTGGACTGGAAGGTCCCGGAATCTCAGCATCCCAGAGTGTGGATCATTTCAGGGCTGTCTTTCTCTTCTTTCATCCTGCAGCACACAAAACTTTACAAGCATCATATAGTTCTGTAAGCACATTCACATGGAGTAAGCAGGGTGCACAGCTTAGTTAATAAAGATCAACAAAGAAAGGTGACTGCCTTTCTTCAGGTTAGTTTGATCATATAATCAAACCGTAACATAATTTTGTAATACATGCCATTTTACAGGATGCTTGTAATAACAAGTTATGAGAAATTCGTACTCAAAATGTTACTGGCTGTTTATAGACATTTTAGTCTCAGCCAGTTCATACACGGAGACCTAAACATCCTCATATATACATCACCTATTTGTTGATTGTCTTAGTCTCCCTTTTCTTCTGTGTTGCCAAGGACTTCAGGAGGTCTCCCCTTGTCATGTCTGATCTTTATCAGCTTGGAAAGAACCCACAGCTTTTCTTCTCCTGTAGAAACATAGGCATAACCCCTTCCCCAGAATAACACATTTCCCATTTTCCATTCTGACGTCAGAATATCCTTAATATAAGCAGGCTGGTTTAGTTCAGTAGCCTTTTCCACAATCCAATGTCTTTCAGCAGCTGTGCTGTTTTGTTCATCAGCATTTAAAAAATTTAAGGTTAATAAAGCACTATGTAGCCTATCTCTGGGAGTTTTTACTGCCCCTTTTTGCCTGTTAAGCATCTCCTTTAGACTTCGATTAGATCTCTCCACAATTGCTTGTCCTGTAGGATTGTGTGGTATACCTGTAACATGTTTTATATTATAATATTCAAAGAAGCGCTTAATCTTGTTAGAAATATATGCTGGACCATTGTCCGTTTTAATTTGTATGGGTATTCCCATTATAGCCATAACTTCTAACAAATGTGTAATTACAGAATCGGCCTTTTCTGATGCTAAGGCAGTTGCCCATTGAAATCCTGAATATGTGTCTATAGTATGGTGTATGTATTTCAGCTTACCAAACTCTGTAAAATGGAGAACATCCATTTGCCAAATTTCATTTCTTTGGGGGCCCTTAGGGTTAGTTCCTGTAGGCAATGCAGTTTGATTATATAACGAGCAAGTAGGACATTGTCTCACAATCTCCTTGGCTTGTTGACAAGTGATAGAGAATTCTTTCTTTAAGCCTCTGCTGTTAACATGGTGTTTTTTATGGAATTCTGAAGCCTCTAGTACACTTCCTATCAGTAGCTGGTCAATTTCATTATTACCTTGCGCCAGAGGGCCTGGCAGACCTGTATGGGATCTTATGTGTGTTATATATAGTGGGTAACTCCTATTTCTGATCTTTTGTTGTAGCTGAATAAATAGCGATGTCAATTCAGAATAATCCTGAATAAGTTCAGCAGTCTCTATGTGTAAAACAACCCTTTCTGCATATTGAGAGTCAGTTACTATATTAAGAGGCTCTTGAAAATCTGACAACACCATGAGTATTGCATACAATTCAGATTTTTGAACTGACTTATAGGGACTCTCAGTCACCTTGCTTACATTTTCTGATTTATATCCTGCCTTTCCTGACTTACTGACATCAGTGTAAAATGTAGGGGCTCCCGATATTGGAGTTCCCTTTATTATACGAGGGAGGATCCAGTTAGTTCGTTTTATGAACTGAAGTCGCTTGCTTTTAGGGTATCTGTTGTTAATCTCTCCTAAGAAGTTACTGCATGCTCTTTGCCAATGTTCATTTTGTACCCACAAAGAGGCAATTTCTGCATTAGTAAAAGGTACCACAATTTCAGCCAGATCCATTCCAACTAATTGTCAAAGTCTCAATTTTCCTTTAAGTATCAATTTAGAGACCTTCTCAATGTAGGTTTTCAGTTTCTTACTCTGTTTATGTGCTAAAAATATCCATTCTAAGATATAATCTTCCCTCTGCATGAGAATTCCTGTAGGGGGATGAGTAGAGGGTAAGATGACTAATATGCAGGCCATCTTTGGATCAATACGATCTAGATGTGTGTCCTGCAATTTCCTTTCTACCAAAGCTAGCTCTTTCTCAGCCTCAGCTGATAGTTTCCTTGGGCTATTTAAATCTTTATCGCCTTGTAACTTTTGAAATAAATTGCTTAACTCTTGAGTGGTCAAGCCAATCACAGGCCTCAACCAGTTAATATCTCCCAGTAGTTTCTGAAAATCATTAAGTGTCCTTAATTGATTTCTTTTGATTTGCACCTTTTGTGGCCTAATCTTTTGTAGACTTATTTTATACCCTAGATAATTAATAGAATCCCCTCTTTTATTTTCTGAGGAGTGACTTGTAATCCCCAGCAAGGTAAGGTTTTTTTTCACTTCATCAAACATTCTTTCCAGGATATTTATATCTGAATCAGACAATAAAATGTCATCCATGTAATGATAAATAATAGATTGGGGAAATTGTTTGCGAATCATCTCCAATGGCTGCTGTACAAAATATTGACACAAGGTAGGGCTATTCAACATTCCTTGTGGCAGGACTTTCCATTGATATATTTTTATGGAGCGACCTCTATTGAGGGTAGGCACTGAAAAGGCAAACCTTTCCTTATCGCCTTCATGTAGAGGTATAGTGAAAAAACAATCTTTTAAATCAATCACTATAACAGGCCACTCCTTAGGCAACAAAGAAGGCAGTGGGATCCCAGGCAGCAGGGAACCCATCGACTGAATAATCTTATTAATTGCTCTGAGATCTGTCAACACCCTCCATTTGCCAGACCTTTTTTTAATGATAAATACTGGAGAATTCCAAGGGCTGGTGGACTTCTCTATATGCTGAGCCTCCAGCTGCTCCTGGACTAGGTCTTCTAATGCCTGTAGTTTTTCTTTTGTCATAGACCACTGATCAATCCAGATGGGTTGGTCAGTCAGCCACTTTAGTGGCAAGGCTGTTGTTGTCTTAACAGCAGTGGCTCCTTGGGGTAGCACTAAATTGTCAGCCTCTGCTGTATCTTGCTTATGGACAGCTTGGACAGTCTCTGACTGTCCTTGATAACATTCCCTGACTGATTTAAAGTTTTTATTAGGAGCCTGATGAATTTCGGGGCCAGACCCTGAAACTGAGGGGATATTAATTTGAGTTTTCCACTGCTGTAGTAGATCTCTTCCCCATAAGTTAATGGCTATATCAGCCACGTATGGCCTTAATTTTCCTACCTGACCTTCTGGTCCTATACATTTAAGACACCTCGTGCTTTGTTTCATGTGGGATAAAGTGCCAACACCTTGAAACTGCATATCCACTCCTTGAAGTGGCCAACTAGTGGGCCAAGATTTTGGAGAGATGATGGTAACATCTGCTCCAGTGTCAACCATTCCTTCAATTTCAATATTGTTTACCAGTATTTTTAGTTTTGGCCTTTGGTCCTCTATAGACGTTTGCCAAAATATTCGTTTTTCGCTCCCTTTGAGACTTTTGGAATTGTCCATAGGACTTCCCTCAGCCTCCTCTGGTCCCAGAACATCTATTTTTGAAGTCGTGCCATTTAATTGTTCTGAGGAAGAGAAGTCTCCCTGCCTGGCATTGGGCCCTGCGAGAGCCCCCCCTGGGAGTTTTTTGGGAGGATGTGGCCCCATCTGTCTGTTATTGCTCTACATTCCTTAGTCAAATGTCTACCTCTGCCACATCTTTGACACATTCCAGGAGGCATAGTCCCCCTTTTGGTATTACTTTGGTTTTTCTTGCAGTAATATCTGAGATGACCCTGCTCACCACAATTAAAACATTTGAAATCTTGGGTCATCTCTAGCTGCCCAGTGGCAGCTTCTCCTATCACAGTCGTATCAGGAGAACAAGATCCAACAATAGCTGTATATCTAATCCACTCATCTATTGGTGCAAACCTAACTTCAGTGGTCTGATTACTTCCCTGCATTCGGTATTTGCATTTTCAAAGGCTAAAGACTCAATTATCGCCTTTCTTGCCGCTGAATCTGATACACTCCTTTCCACAGCTGAGGTAAGCCTTTGTAAAAAGTCAGGAAAGGTTTCTTTAGGACCTTGTATGACTTGAGTGAATGTTTCAAGTCTTTTCCCTGATTCTGCGACTTTGTCCCAGGCCTTTAAGGCTGACAATCGACACCATGACAGAGTTTCTTCATCATATACAGCCTGCACCTCTACTTCAGCAAAGCGGCCTTCACCAAGCAGTTGATCTGTGGAAATCTCTCTGCCCCTAGCTCTATTTTGTCGTGCTGTCTCCCTCACTTCTTCTCTCCACCACGAAATCCATTGTAAATATTCAGCAGTTTCTAGAATTGCTCTTACCATATCTTTCCAGTCTTGGGGGACTACTCTATTTTTAATAGCCCAAGAAATCAAGATTTGTTTTACAAATGGTGAATGCATTCCAAAATTAGTTATGCTTTCCTTAAATTTCCTCAATTCTAACACATCCATGGGTTGCCATTCAAATTCTTCATAACCCTGTGGATGATCATCGTCTGGAGGCCTTTGTTGTACAGTAACTGAATAGACTAAAGTTTGTTTCCTAATAACCTTAGGTTGGCTTTCCCTAATTTTATCTTCTTTCTCTACCTGAGGTTTTTCTTTAGTTGTAATTTTAAATTCCTCTCTTAAAGTCTGTACCCATGCTTCATATCTCTCCTTCTGTCTTTCCCCCTGTTCCTTGAGTTCCTGAATTCTCTGTTCAAGGCTTTGCTTCCACACTTTGAATTTTTCTTTATATTGTACTTCTAATAATCTGCTATCCATTATCTTTTGATTGATTAATTTTAAAAAGTTATTCTCCAAGTCTTGCTTCCAAACCTCATTACTTTCTCTCTGCTGTTCAGTATTACCTGTGAGCTGTTGTATGTTCTGTTCTAACATCCTTTCCAGTTCCTGTCTACCACCTTCATTTTCATCTTTTTGTCTCTTATTCTGATCTATAATTTCCTGTGTCTTCAATTCTATTGTTCCTTCTAGGCTACATTGCCAAGACTTAATTTTCTCTTTCTGTTGTTCATGTTGTTCCATAATTACTTGTATCTTCTGTTCTAAGCCCTGCTTCCATAATCTTAGCTTCTCTTTATGTTGTAATTCTGATATTGCAGCCTCTGCCTTATTTTGATTTGCTAGTTTTAGTAAGTTATCCTCTAGACTTTGCTTCCAGATTCTATCTCTATCTCCCTGATGTTCAATTTGATCTACGAGTTGTCGAAATCTTTTTTCTAGTGCCTCTTCTAGCTCCTGTTGCTAAGACTTAAGCTTATCTCTCTGTTGTTCAGAGTCATGTATAAATTTCAGAAATTTCTGTTCTAGCATTACTTGTAATTTCTTTTCTAAGGCTAGAAATTTGCTATTTAGGTCCCTGTCTTTGAGAAGATATAGTAAAACAGAAGAATGAGTATTGCAATACCGGTAAATGATAAAGTGTCTATTTCCTCAAAAGTCACAACCGTCAGACCATTCAAAATATCATCCCATAAGGCCCAAAAGATATTCATTGTGTTTCTCATCTTTAAGTATCAAAAGGTTATATATCTCTCTTACATCAAAGTAGTACCTGATCCGAAGCCCTTTATACCTTTTTCTCCCTCCACCTCAGAACATGTGCAGTCCTCTCGATTCTTTGTTCCCAGAGAGGGGCCTCTTTGGGTTGTCTCCGGCTTTGCTTGGTCGTGTGGTGATCTCAGGAATCCTGTTCAATGTGCCGGCCAGAAAACTCCCTCACAGGTAGTTGTGCTCTAGGTTCTCCTATCCCTTTCCTCGATTCTAGATGATGCCCTCGGCTGTAGCTCTCTGTCTGGGGTTTGGGGAAGGAAGCCTCTCTGCAGTTCTCCGTAGACCCCTCAGACCCAGTCACCTCCCAATCCACCAGTACTCCTGCCTAGATCTCTATCAGAGCCCTATTCTGGGGGTGAGAGGGAAGTAAACTTTTATCTCATGTTAGTTGAGTTCTAATGGATACGTTGGGCGCAATTTTGTTGCAGTTTGTGGCAGTTTCCTCTCCAACGCGAATCGGCCAGTACAATGAAAACGCAACTCAATTAATATGAAAACAATCTAGCGTCTAGATTGGGCAGATCCACCCTACACTGTCCTATTCCTAGCTCCCAACTCCCTCATCCCTTGCACCTTTTATTTGCCAGGTCTACAGCTTCTCTTTCTCCCAAGACAACTCTCTCCTCGCTTCTTTCCTTTCTCCTCCCCTGTTTCCTCCCCCTCCTGACTCCTCCCCTCTCACTCCCGACTCCTCCCTCTGCCCAAATCTCGAGTTCTTGCCTTTATTTTACAAAGTCAGATTGAACTCCAAGGCAAATCACAACAATATATAATGTTGTAGAACACAGAATAGGGATTCTTGGTGAAAGCTTTGTGGATATGTGTCTTTCCTAGATGTCTTTGCCCTGGGATTTTTCTACATGACTTAGATATCCCCGCCACCTTGCCATTTCAGTTTTGTTTTTCTTTTGGATGCTAATGCTGTTTGACATAAGATCCAAGGCTGAACTTCCATACTGGGCTATGGTTTCAGACTTGATTTATAGCCATGTGGCCCTCGGGTTGCTTCCTTTTGATCCTAGAGGTTTATTAATCTTTCTCGAAAAGCTTCCAATACTTGATAGGATTGTGCTATATGCTGTCAGAGCAGAGTTACACAGAATTCATATGCTGACCTTCCTCTGATGATGCTTACCATTTCCAAGTCCTCAAACAGGGCAGCGCTTGGAAAAAAAAAAAAAAACCAAAACACCGCAGGCAAAGAAATCATATATGTGGGTCTACCCCTGGCTCCATGAGAAATGAAAGAGGAATATATTCTTGGCTTACTGGTAGTATTATCCCAAGTCTAGGGAAGGGGACTCCTAGAGAGTACTAAGCCTTCTCCTCATCCATCAGAGTCTGTATAGCTTGTAGCTTTCATTTGGTCGGTGTGGTGACCTTAACATGTTCTAGGTATTTCTGCCATGTTACTTCTCTATATCTAGACAAGACCTCAGGTGTACAGTCACATTGGAAATATAAAAAGCCTCTCATCTGAACTGTGAAATTCAATGTGTGTTATATTTAAAACCACAATAATTGAGTGGCCATTGCCACAGTAAATTATTCGGGGGTTTCTACCCCACCATAGATCATTTAGTTCCCAAATAAAAGACACAAAACTTTTAGATTTATAAGAAGCCTGAAAGTACTAGAACTGGGCAGACATCAACCCTCTGTGCTATTTTTCCTGCTTCCCTGTCAATAACCCTGAGGTATGGATTGCCATGCCCTGCCTGGGCCACACCTGTTCTAACATTCTTGCCCTCATGGAAATATACTCACGGTCCACCTACCCTATGGGGTGGTGTCTCCTTCCTTCTCCTCCCATGTCCTTTCCTTCTCCTCATGGACCCTGCCTGAGCCCCCAAGCCCTGGAAAACTTTGCTCTGTCCCCTCTCTTCTGCCCAGCCCATGTTGTAGGGATATTTATTAACCAGTAAGGGATAACTCGGGAGACAAAAACAAACAAACAAAGAAACAAACAAACAAACAAAAATCTGGTATACATGAGGATCTCCTTGTCCTGGAGCAACCAGATCTTCGGGTACAGAATTTAGCATTTGAATATACAGCAGGACCAGACCAACCCATTATATGCCAATCTACTTTTAGCTGGACTCAAACCTTGGCTCTCACACCAGTTAGATGTTCAACTGTGGAGAAGTTATTTTACCTGTGTGTGACTCAATTCCCTTATTGCACAGTGAGGATGAAAATGAGTGTTTAATTCAGACTTGTCTTGGGGACTGATGAGTTAATGTACCAGTATTAAAATATTAAATACCATCTACTTTGCATAATTAATAAAAGTCTGTGGAAAGGGCAAAGTAATAAAGCCAGAAGAACATTTGATTAGAAAATAGAGCCATACAACTACCTCTAATAATAAACTGAGAATCAGGGAATGGTGGAAGACTAAGACCAGAGAATTGGGAAATCAAGGCAAGCCTGGGTCACATAATAAGATCCTATCTCGAAATATCAAGACAAGTCATTATCGTAGTAATTATAAATCAAGAAATAGCCATTGAAAAAATTTACAAAATCAAGGCAATGGAGCAGTGTGGATACTGTGTGTCAAGTCCCTCTGCTGTCCATCTCTGGGACCAAGTATGCACCAGATAAGTGACTGGAATTGAGTGCTGAGTGCCTAGAGCAAAGGGATGCTGGCTGAATGGCCACATTTGAACAGCACTAATACAGGACTAAATGCTAAGAAAAAAAAGTGATATCCAAAACATGTAAATTTTAATGTCCTCCAGAAAGGCAAAACCACAATAATTTTAGTTTGTCAAGGTGCTTGTGTCCCAAAACTTCTAATATTGGTAAGGATGCGAAAAACTCTTCTGATGCAAACCAGTTGCCAATAAGAAGAACAACCACTGTCCTTACCAAGGTGACCTGGATGCTGTCAAATAGGCCGAGGCAGCCTGAACAGCCATCAGAGTAAGTTAAACACACAGATATCTGTCATTTCAAAAAGGGGAAAATGAGGACTGACCACGCCCCCCCTTTAAGGAAAACCAAGAATACTCCAGCATTGAGGCTTACAAATCAAAATATGCCAAGAAACTTCATAGAATATACATTTATCCTGTGTGCTACTGAGTGTGCGGGTGTGTGTTTTGTGTGTGTGTGTGTGTGTGTGTGTGTGAGTGTGTGTGTGTGAGTGTGTGTGTGTGAGTGTGTGTGTGAGTGTGTATGTGAGTGTGTGTGTTTGAATGTTTGTGCATGTGTGTGTGTGTGTGTGTGTGTGTGTGTGTGTGTGTGTGTGTTTGTATGTCTTTGTGCACTAATGCTTCAATTAGCTGCTATGGTGAATACTATCCCCAACTCAATTATGAAGGTTAATATTAAGTTGTAAGTAGTATGTGGAGAGTGGTCACAAAGAATAATCAGGAGTCTTCTTCTGTTAAGTTGTCTGAGACTTCCAATTGCTGCATGCTGTGAGTGGGCCTCACATCTCAGCACACGAATGTTTTTATGTACAATTCCCGTGTGTTTTACTTAAACAATTTTCTATGAAAAACTTTAAGAATTTTTTTCTCCCTTTCATTTTTTGGGGAGGAGCATGGGTCTTTTTTTAATTTTTTTTGTTGTTTGTTTTTTGTTTTTGTTGTTGTTGATAGTGGTGTGTTTTTTTTTTTGTTTGTTTGTTTTTTTGTTGTGGTTGTTGTTGTATTTTTTTTATTTATTTAATTTTTTTTTGCTTATTTTAGGTCCACAGGATTTTCTGTAGCCTGTGAGGAAATCCTAGATTTAGGACACTGGATCTGTACACCTTAGAGAATTAACCACTTCACTGCCCATTTTTTTTTTTTTTTTGGTTTCTGTTTTTCTTTTGAGATCTCACTGTGTGAGCAGAGGAAGCCCCGAGGAAGTGAAGCCCTGAGTGGATGTGTGCAGTAAGCATGAGCATGTCCATGCCAAGGACACAAATCCATTTATCCATGGGGAAAAGGCAAAGGCCCCCATGCCCCTTGAGGCTCAGACACATGCCAAATCCTTCTCAGGATGGTGTTGATAGTGTGTGCAGAAAAAGTCTACTCTACCTTTCTTCCTGGCCCCATCTGGATATTTACAGCCTGAAGACTGCTCCCTGCAGAGACTGCTCCTACTGAGATTAGCTAAATCTGCCCCTTGTCATTTACATATACATAGTCCTCCCCTCCTTGTTTATCTGCAAGTAATGCCCACCTCCTTGCTGCTGTGTGCAACATCACTGCTTTCTGGCCAACTATATAATACACATGCTGAGCTTCTGGGATGCTGCATTTTCTCCAGCCCATGGACCCAGCCTTCCCCATGTATGTGTGTCCAATGTCATTCTTCATTTCCTCCTCTCTCTCGGTCAGGCCCAAGTCCCTGGAGCCACGCAAAGGACTTGGCAATCTCAGTCTGCTCCACTTTGAAGGAAGTGCTTACTAAACTGAAATCTAAAGGACACAGTGGATTAAGCTCCCTATCAAGTGTCTTTGGTGAGGGTTGGGGTGGGTGTGAGACCAGTTACATTCTGACTATTGCAGAAGAGTAAAGGATTCACAGTTTGCTTTTGGTAAAGGTAAGCTCCCCAAGAGGCTATCATTGCCAACGTTTTCCCAAGTCACTTCTAGGAGGTCAACTGACTCCTAGGTGAGTCTTTGGTTACACTGCTTCAGTTTTCTGTGGCTACACTGTCCAAATGGCACCCACTGGTCACACATGGCTATTTGAGACAAACTAAACTTAGAACTAAAATCTTCCTCTTTAATTACAGCAGGCAAACCAGGAGCAAACAGCCAGCCAGAATCCATAGCCAGAAGCACAGCAGATATTGAATATTTCTATCATCTAGAAATTACTCATGGACAGCAGTGGTCTAGGTTCCTGCTGTCTGGTTTTTCCTTCAGGGAGAATTACTTGCTGTACCAATATCCAAAGATTTATTTTTAAAACAACTTTACCAAAATATGACTTACTATCCCCTAAATTAATCCAGTTTAAGTCTACAATGCAATGGTTCCCCATAAATCTACCCAAGTTCATCACTAGACCACGGAACAAAAGAAAGAGAGTGTATGCAGTTACATAAAATAGTATGCAACAGTAATGACCACTGCATATTTATACTGCACTACTTTTGAATTCTTCAAAATTCATGCCTTTTATTGCTAGTTGTACAAAAATACAGTATTCTAGAGTTGAAAAAATATTATACAGTATTTCATTGAGACTTTAAAATTTATTATCTTTTGCTAGTATTTTTAGATTCTTTATAAGAGTTTTACTTTGTGGATTTTTTTTTTTTTTTTTTTTTTTTGCCAATCTGGTCACTATTTGATGCCATTTCAACGTTCTCAGGATTTTGTCGAAAATATTACCACAATGATATAGTGATACTCATTTTCTTTAGGCATTTACATATGTATATACACATATATGGGAAGTTATATATACATATTTTTATGCTATACTGTTAGAATCCAATTCTATTATACATCAACATATACAGTTTGCTCAATCTGATTTCTGCGAATGTCATCAGTCATGGGGAAATATTAAGAGCCTGAATAAACATGGACAATATTTGCAGAATTCACATAAAATTGAAGATGGTATATAAGCAAAAATGTGAAGTATATCACTTACAGCCTTCATATAGAATGCACTTTAAAATGTTTAATGGATGAAAAATATTTCAATTATCTTTACCTACTTTTTTGTTTTTTTCTTCAAAATGTGTCTCCTAGATGATTTGAATTATATATGTCGCTCAAGATTCTTTTGACAACTGTAACCTAATGCCTTAAATGTGTTTCTGATATTTCTATTCAGTTGATCACTGTTCAGTAACTGTACCAAGTTGATAGGTGTAATTTTATTATCACTTTCAGAATGTAAATTTCATGGGTGAGTATACACTTTTGATTCTAGCTCTTGGGTGGCATAGGCAGGTGGATCTGTTTTTTGAGGTCAACCTGGTCTACATAGCAAAACCCTATCTTAAAAAATCAATCAATAAATAAGCAAATAAATAAAAAGATTCTAAAATATTTGAAATTTGTATGAACACAACCACATCTTTAATAACAATTGAGTTTTATTGCAGATAATTAGTATAATTAATATTTACAAAATGTTACATAGTGTCATATAGGAACTCAATTTCATTGTAAATTAAACCTGCTTTTCTCTTTTCATTGGTTGCTCTTAGTTAACATTTTTATACACATATACAATTTATTCCGATTATTCTCTCCCCCACATCATCTCATCCCTTCCCCTATGACTTAAACATACATAGTCTTCTAAATTTAGGCTTTCCAATGTCTGATTTCTCTTTTATTTATTATACATTCTTTTACTTTTCCATCTACATTTTATGGTATCATAATAAGAAATCTATTCTGTCATTAGCATTATCTCAGTGTTTGGTAGGAGACATTCACATTCTTCAGTAGCTTGTCATCAGTGCAAGAAATGACATTGAGGTATCTCTCTGTGTCTCTGTCTCTCTCTGTCCCTGTCTCTCTCTGTCTCTGTCTTTGCCTCCCACTCCTATGTCTCTATGTCTCTCTGTCTCTCTGTCTCTCTCTCCATCTCCTCCCCAATTGTTTTGTTTTCTAATATAAGGTCTCAGACTGTAGTCTAGGCTAGCCTTGAACACAAGGCAATCCACCACCCTCAGCCTTGTGAGTGTTGGGATTCCAGGCATACACCATCTGGCCCAGTGAATTTTATGACTCCCTTATATCCCTTTACCATTTCTGAATTATTTTTAATATTTCTCTGACCCTTTTCTAGCTTCTAGATGTAGATACATTAACTTGATTAGAAGGTTTTAGTTTTTAAAGATTTATTTATTTATTTATGTACATGAGCACTCTGTTTGCGAGTGTGCCTGCATGTCAGAAGAGAGCATCAGACAGAAGAGGGCATTGGATCCCACTAAAGATAGTTGTCAGTCACCATGTGGTTGCTGGGAATTGAACTTGGGAGCATTGGAGAATTAGCACTCTTAACCACCAAGCCGGCTGGCTCTCCAGCCTGAAAAAAAAAGATATTAAAATTTCATTCTTTTTTGTGTTTGTTTGCAATCTTTCTTCTTGAGAACATTGTGATGGAATGTCCAAATGGTACTTAGTGGCAGTTGGTGTAGAAGGAGCCATACCTGTGTTGCTAATTTTTTATAATCAAGTACACGGATACAAACAGTCTACTCCAGGGAGAATCTTGACTGTTTCTCTGTTGGATGGGTTCCCTCCTCTTTTTCTTTACTTGTAAAATGTTACTGAGGTTTTGTACTTTTATGATGAAGTTGGGGCTCAAAAAATTCATACTGTTTTGAAGAAAGCATGCTGTACCTTAAAACTTTATCTTAGAGCAATTTAAGTAGTATAGGAATGACTTATTTTTTAAAAGCTTTGGAAGAACTCATAACTAATGTACTGGGAAAATATCACCTAGCTCACCCAACTGTTTTCTGTTTCTGACTCTGTGTTTTTATTACATGCCTGTGCAAAATCAGGAAAGCATGACTATTAAATCAATTAGTCAGACACTTGCAGCTCAGAATAATGGCTTTTTGTTGGTTCCTTTGTTTGCAGGCTAGGGATGAAACCCAGGGCAAACCCTTTACCACTAAGCTAAATAACTAACACTGAACAGTGTTTCTTAAAATGTAATAAAAATCAATTTAATGTTCCGCTGATCACAGTACCTTTTTGCTGTTTTTTTAGTGGTTAATACTCTGCCAGTTTGTCCTGATTTGTCAGAATGCATACTACTTTTGTGTTGGATTATTTTATATGATTGTGTTTTTACTTTCTTACTGTGTTTTGGCTCATTACTTCCGTGCTAGGCATTTTGCGTACAGAGTTAATATGTGTTCGTTGTTACTCTAGTTTCCTTCTGAGAGGACTAGTGTGGAACATTGGCTTTTATTTTTCTGACCTTGTCTCTGTAGAACACTATTCTTTTTATTTAAATGTAAATGTAATGGGAGAATATGCTGTCATAGAATTCATGCTCTTGTTTCTTGTTTCAGCAGAAGGGCATTTGTCTATTTCTATATACAATTAGTTTGTGTAACTAAAGAGCATGTTTTAACCCTTTGTTCTCTGTATACTCTCCATATGTTGCGTAGTCTGCTTTACTTCTCCTGTTCCCCTGTCAGCCGTGGACTTTCTTTTCAATTTGTCTGAAGATTCTGTCATATATTATAGTGCCTTCACCTGCAGTCATATTTCTCAGGGTCCCCTGCTGTTCCCATATGTGCTTACAGAGGGAGCTTCCAGGATGTTATGACCCACCCATAGGTTCCTATTCTCAGCATTCAGTTTAATTCTTGCTGATCATCTGCTCTCAGTGTCCTGGGATTCTTAGTCATCTCAGCACTTGCCCTTTGCAGAGAGCCCTCCTGCCTGAGTCATGTAGCCAACCCTGTGCAGTCAATGGCCTTGCTGAGGTACATTTTGTCACAGGCTGATTGGAGATACTTTGTTGGACTTCCTAGATAAGCCATTGCATCATCTAAATGAAATAGGACTCTGGCAGGCAGTTTGGGGAAAGTTCTCTCGTTAGCCTCCTCCCCGACCAGGGTGAAATTAGTACAAGCAGTTCTCTCTGTGTCTCCTTCATTTAATCTCAAATGTTCCCTTGTTGCTTCCAGAGGAGCTTGAGGTCAGATGTCCACCAGATGGGACCGAGCTCAAGCCCCACCAGTTCTTTAGTTTGGAGCAGCTGGAGTAAAAGGAAGCTCGGGTTTTAATCTTTTTCTTCCAGAATCCTTCTGCCTTAATTACATCCCACCATCATCCTGGAAGTCCAAGTCTCACACTCCTTTAAATACAGGAGGAGTGGAGGAGGCAGCTGAGTCTTCTCTGTGAGTTCAGAGATTGGAGATGTCTTTGGTAGAGTAGGGTGGGGTTTAAGCTACTCCAGAGTGTAAGAGAGATCTCACTTCTTTGTCAGGACACTCATAATCCTGACTCCTTATTTCTCTCCATAAAATGGGGAAAGAGCAGTAACAGCCCATGTGTATTTGTGTGAGTTAAGAGAGGTGACTCTGAGAAACCTTTAAACGAAACCAGGTGCCTAATACAAACTCACTGCTTCTTTGCTGAGCTGCATGGACGAGCCTCGAGCTTACCAAGATGGTGATGGTTCCTGGATATTCGGAAGTATCTTGTTGTCCTGTTGTTCCAGGGAGGAAAATGGGGAAAGAACAAGAAGATTGGCATTCTCCAAACCTCAGTGCTCTGGTTAAGGTATTAACTATCCAGGTGACTGTCGTGGGACTGTTCTGGAAACGATGGTCCTGTCTACAACTACCCATTCTATTGACCTGTACTTTAGTGGATGGCGTCCTTGAAATTGATCAGTAGTGACATAAACAGGGTTGGCTCAAGAAGAGCTGCATAATTTCAATTATGCTTTAGCATCTTGTCTGTGAAATGGGAACAAATGTCTGCCTGCTCTTGCTATGCTGTTTTTCCTTCTGTCACAAGGGCGTGGTGTCAGCTCAGAGGGACATAAGCATGCTTTGCAGACAACCTGGATGTGAACTACTCTCTGATGCCCTACTCACCCCAGAAATCTTAGATGTTCTTAGAATTCTTGAATTCTTAGAATTCAAGCCTCTTACCTGAGGCTTGGAATCAGCCGCACATGCCAGGAGGACCACTAATACACCTTTCAGTCCTCTCTGCTGTTCTGTTCTTGCCTGCATTCGATGACTGAGCTGGCTGCAGAAGGAAGGCCCTAGTTCTCATATGTTCTTTCATTTTCATCCTGGGAATATTCCCAACCTGTGATCCTTGTTACACCAACCTGCCTTTCAGAATTGATGAGTGCACTTCTCTAAGACAGTCTCTGTTTGCTAAGCAGGCACCTCTCTTTTTCAAAGAGATCATCTGTTTCTCTCAGGGTTCTAGTTCTCCCTCTTTGGAATCAGCAGCTTAGATTTAGAAGACTAAAGCAGTTTTTATTTTTTAGGGATTCTTGTTTTTTTTTCCTTGTTTCTTTTTTTTTTCCACCTTACATCCCAATAAGCCCCTCATCCCTCTTCTCCTCCCAGCTCAACACTTACAAATCCTTCCCCCACTACCTCCTCCTCCTCCCTTCTTCTTAGAGAAGGGGAAGTCCCATTGTGTACTGCCACACCCTGGAACCTCCATTCATAACAAGACTAAGTGCATCCTCTCCCACCGAAGCACAAACAGGCTGTCCAGTTAGGGGAAGAAGAACCAATAGCAGGCAACATAGTTGGCAACAATCTCTACTCCAATTGTTAGGGGACCCACATGAAGACCAATTAGCACATCTGCTACTATGTGTAGGAGGCCTAGGTCTAGCTCCCTGCATGCTCTCTGTTTGCTGGTTCAATCTCTGTGAGCCCCTGTGAGTCCCAGTTAGTTGACTCTGTAGTAGAAGACTAAAATGTTTTATAGGTCAATATGGATGGATAAGTGGATGTGCAAAGAACTCTAACTTCTATGAAATTTACAATGCCATGAAAACACTTCAGCAAAAATTTTGGCATGCTATTTACAATCTCTTGAACACCATTCCTCACAGAACAGGCGTGATGGAAATCCCATAGTAACTGAAGAGGCATAGGCATGAAGGAGGAGAAATACTTGCTTACTCTATTGTTTGTAAGGAAAAAAACCTCTTAACTGAGCTTAAAAATCCGGTTGCCAGCCAAGAATTGCATGTTCCAAGAACATGCCTCTTCCTGTCACCATATCAAGGTACCAAACCGTTGGCTGCTTGTGGAGCCAGTATCTTTCTAACCCACGTGTGAGCAGGAGTTTGTGGGAGACAAGTACTTAGGTCAGGGATCAATCAGAACCTGGTACAGGTCTTGGGTCTCTGGCATCATTAGTTACAGATATGCCAAGATGCTTTGGGGAAGGTTTTAATTTAAATCCCAAGTTTATTTCAACGAAATCTCCCTGATACGATCTGTTGGGAATTTAGAGTGAACTAGACAAGTGTTCATTTTGGAGGGCATTTGTGAATTAGACAGTAGGTCCATAAACAACAACCAAACAAACAAACAACTAAAACAACAACCCATTCTGGGTGTATGACTCTCAGGATGCCCCTACTCAGTTCAGAGCTCTCAGTGAAAGGGTTGAAGAATCTTTGTTGGCTACATCAATTTTTTAATTGACATGTAAATGCAGAAGATTAGAGTCCACTACAGGAGTGGCAGGATCCTTTAGGTGATTAGTGAAAACATCACTTTTAGAGAACTCCTACAGGAAGACCCCTTCATTCTGTCCTGTTGGGTTTAGCAGTCCAGGGACATAAAAGGAATTGATTTCTGTATGTGAAATGGGTTTGCTCCACTGAGGAAGTTCAGTGGGAGCAGGATGGCAAGGGACCGGGTTGTGAGTGGGGGGCTGGCAACAAGGTGCAGAACGAAGACCAAGGCCCGGTGCCCTGCGGCCTGCCTGTGGGATGTGAGCTAGCTGCCCCCTCAGGATGCCTTCAGGTGAGGACAGGTGGGGGTGGCTTGTGCCCTGCTGAGCCGGTTTAGGAGAGTGTCAAACACAATCCCAATGCTCGCACTGGAGCCTGAACAGGTCCCCGCAGCCTGTAGGGGGCAGCGTGCAGCTCAGCAGGCGATGGCCGCGGGCAGATCATGGTGTGCCTGGGCCTCCGAAGAGCCACGAGAGGGGACTGAAGGGCCTTGGTGGAGCCCGGACCTCCGCGTTACGCGCCTCCCCGCGTTGCCCGTGTTGCGGAGTGGCTGCATGTATCCTCCCCACCCCGGCTCCACCGAGCATGAGCCTGGACTGAGGGCACACAGAGCTCTTCAAAGAGCGTGGGACCTTAAGGCACTGGGAATTCGTAGGTGAGCGCAGGGCCTGACGGGAAGCGGCGCGCGCGATATTTTTGGCGACTGCAGTGGCGCGTGTGCTTGGGCGTGTTTTTCTTTCACATGTGCCAGCAGTGGGGTCGCAGCTGAGAGTGACTAAACTCTCTCTCCCTCTCGGATCGCCGCAGGCCAAAGAGGTGATTCTGCCTGCATGTTATCCTCCTTGCTGGAGGCGAGCTCTTTAGGCGCCACATCGCGATCAAAAAGGGAAAGAAAAAAAGAAATGAAAAAGTGGAAGAAGCAGCCAGGTAAGGGGGTGGTAGCGGCGCTGGGGGTCACCTGGGCCACGGTCAGGCGCGCTTTGATTGTGGCGGGGTTTCCAATGGTGACCTCAGCCTCGGAGTGTCCAGGGACGTAGCCCAGGCCAGTCCTGCCAGGGTACCTCGAGGCATGGCATTCGCACAGACCCCTAGCCTTGCCGCAGGTCTGATCCCCAGGGACAGCAAGCTGCCAGAGCAGCAGCATCAATGTAGGTAGGAGACCCGCGGGCATTCTTGAACTCACTCTCACAGCCCTGGGGAAGCAGTGCCAGAAGGAGGCGTTGCAAAGTGAGCCCATTGGGTAGGGGAAGCGAGGATTCAGGGATGTTTGGAGAGCTGAAGCAGGGATTGCAAAGCCCATGGCATTGAGAAAGAATGGACAGGTGATTTGTTGTGTGCATGAGAGCTGTGCTCTGACATCCCCAGAGCAACTTGGGGCTCTCACCTCTCTCTAGATTGACTTGAATTAAATTGCCTTGTACCTCCCAGGGCAGGACAGGCTTTTCAGAGGCAGCTTAGCCTGGTGGCGCCCTCCATGTAAAGTTTCTATTGTATGTTAAAGAACGGGAATCGGGGATCGTGGGAAAATATTTTCTTAAAACCTCAGGCAATGAATATATATATATATATATATTATTTAATAGATTTCTTCTAATCTATTTGTAATTGGTTGCGCCTTGCAAGGGATTGTATTGGGAGGATGTGAAATACCCCTCCTTCACTTACTTGGAGAAAGGGAACAGAAACAGAGATTCCCTCTTTTTTAGCCTGCAAAGCTCTGAGAGATTACAGCTCCGCATAATTTAATTCTTCCCCTACCTGCTCTGAGCAGGCCTCCAGATCAGCAAGTGCCTTTGGAATGGTTTTGCTTGTTTTCGTTTATTTTCCATGGTGCTGTTTAGAAGGCCACGAATTGTTATGTGAATTTTAAATTTCAGGAGGTGACACCCAGAGTTTATGGTGGTTTCGTTCAAATATTGCCGTGTAGTTGCAGCGTAAAAAAATATTTCCTGTGACAAGAAGTGGAAAAAGAAAGTTGATCAGCTAAGAAAAGTAAAGCCTTGAGCCAGACCAACCATTTGGCTTCCTAAAATATGGAGCAAGCATGGAATGTCGCTTTTTCAGAATCGAAAGGGTTTTTAGAACAGGGAAGTGAATACTGTGTGGTGCTAACCCGTCCTTTTTGTGGCTGACAACAATTAGGATACAGGTCAGAATGTGCCAACAGCACAGAGTTGGCGCTGGAGGTATTTGAACTAAGAAGTGCTCAGGAACTGTGAACGTTTCTCTGTTATCACCCTGGATCCATCTAGTGAAGTAGAGCACTTTGATGCCGTGTAAGAGGCCGTTGTGAGGGCTGGAGAGATGGCTCAGTGGTTAAGAGCACCAAGTGTTCTTCCAGAGGTCCTGAGCGCAAATCCCAGCATCCACATGGTGGCTCACAACCATCTGTAATGAGATCTGATGCCCTCCTCTGGTGTGTTTGAAGACAGCTGCATTGTCTAACGTATAAGTAAGTATATTGTACAAAAAAAAAAAAAAAAAAAAAAAAGAGGCCATTGTAAAACTGCATCTAGCCTTGTCATCTACTGCTTCAGTTTCTATGCGGACAGGGCACAGTTGGAGAGCTTCAAGATCAAGTTCATTGCCTGTCTTTAAAGATCAAGTGTATCACCTAACTTTTTTTTTCTTTTCTTTTTTTTTTTTTTTTTGGAGCTGGGGACCGAACCCAGGGCCTTGCGCTTGCTAGGCAAGCACTCTACCACTGAGCTAAATCCCCAACCCCCATCACCCAACTTTTAAACCAAGAAATGTAGTGTCTTTTTTGCTGCTTGTGTAGCTTTTAGTGATGTATCTTATCTCCTAGTACATCCTTTGTTTCCATGATAGTTGTTTTCAAGTATATATGATTATTGATCCTATTTGTAGACCTATTCAATATTTCTGCTTTTATTGGTTAAATATTTTTGGTGAATTTGCATTGTGATATCAGTAAAATCCTATGTGAATGTTTTAGAGAATATACCGGTTTGTGTAATTTGCCCTCAAGGATTTTTGGTGGCCTGTATTCACATTTAAAAGACTCGAATTTATACCATCCATAACAGGATTGATAGGGAAGCACAATGGACAGTGACAGTGTTGTTCCCGTTGACAGTTGTGGGAGCCAAGAAAGAAGTGTGACTTGCATATTTGCGACTAACAAAATCGAGACTGAGTATCATTACTGTTGAAGCCCATGTAAAAATGATGAAATTTTCAGAAATCACCAGTTAAGAAATCGTAGTGTTGCTTAAATGGAATCTGAGTTTCAAAGTTATGTTTCATTTTTCTTTATTCCTTAATGAAGCTTTTTATTAAGTTTTTTATTCACCATTTCACCCTTAGATGCACAGTGCTAAGATCATAGTAGGTGCTCAATAAATCACTTAACCATCAGGGCAGAGGAATGGTAAGAAAGTATGTATTTTCTATAAGTTCTGTTAGTTTTGGGAACAGGTGGTTTTAGGTTTACCAGTCATATCTTGGTATCTTGTCCCACATAAGACAACTTGACAGAATCCCCTTTCTGGCCATTATGTTCAAGTTATTTTTGTCTTAAGCCTTCTTGAAAATCATGGAAGTAGTGTAGAAACTTGATTATACCTGCAATATAGCAAAAAAGGTCAGTCTAGATAGGTAAGCAGTTATGTTTCTCCATGAGCTGATGTCTTAAAACATGTAAATTTTAGGAATTTAGTGTTGTGTTTTCTAAAGATACATCGTACAACATACAGATAACATTGTAATAGAATAAAGGAATCTTTTGATTTAGCACCAAATTCCATAAAGCAACGACTACTGCACAGCTCTCTTGGCCATATGAATAGCAGAAATTGTATTTCACTTTTTTAAAGCAGTAACAAAAGTACTTAAGGTTAAGCGGAGCCCATGGGAAAAGGTCCCGGTGGTGTTTCTCTTTGGTTTCTTGTGCTCTTTCTAGAGAATGGCTTTAAGAAATAAGTGCGGTCAGGTGGTCAGTGTGGCCAGGCAGTCATGAGCAGATGGTTAAGCAATGTGCTAGGACCCCATAGACCACTGAGCCCAGCTGAAGAGGAGAGGCTAGGCAGTGAGCCCAGCTGAAGAGCAAAGGCTAGGCAGTGAGCCCAGCTGAAGAGGAAAGGCTAGCCAGTGAGCCTGACTGAAGAGCAAAGGCTAGCCAGTGAGCATGACAGAAGAGCAGAGGCTAGACAGTGAGCCTCGCTGAAGGCTGAAGAGCAGAGGCTAGCCGTTGAGCCTGACTGAAGAGCAGAGGCTAGCCAGTGAGCCTCGCTGAAGGCTGATGAGCAGTGATTTTAACATTTCGATATAAGTTCTTCAGTTTTCCTAAAAGTTTGTACAAAAGTTTGCCTCCAAAAAGTTCGCTTAAAAAGTTCTCTTTGCACTCTTCTTATCTCCTTTCCTCTTGCTCTTATGTCACAATAATTTCCTTACTCTCAAGGCCTTATTCTCAACGCTATGCCTTTACTTCTAAGTTCTTCTTGAGTTCTGTCCTGTTCGGTTCAGTTCTGTGTAAAAAGCTTTCTCTCTCTTTGTCCTCAGCATTTGTATATCTTTCGGAATACATCATCACATGGTAAAAAGTTCACCACAAGTTTGCACACGAATTCAAATCATAAGTTGAATAATAAGTTTACAACAGAGAATATTTACATGCATATCCATTAAGAGTAATTATCAGGATAAACTGTCATCATCTGTCACTGGCTCTACAGGTTCGTGGAGAGTAAAAACTGTAATTTTTGTGAGAAAAGAGTAAGTGAAATTACCTATAGGCAAATCCAGTCAATTTTTTATGGTCGGTCCTTGCACCTACAGTAAGTCATTAATTCTCTTTTTATGAACTTTGGTTAATTGGTTTATACGCTCTTAGAATGGGCTCTAATTTGGAGATGCCTGCTTGGTATTGCAGAAGCAATTTACTCATGACACTTTAAGAATGGAAGAGTTTTCAATGCAATTTTGATTATCAGAGAGAACATAATAGCAGTCCTATTATAAACAGGCTTTGAATTACTAATCTAATTTTAGGAATTCTTTTACAATCATCATTAAGAAGTAAGAAATCATCTATTTGTCGATACAACATCACTCCAAGACAATACATCTTTGTTCTTCTGTGGTGATCTGTTCAAAAAAGTAGACTAAAGAGCATGACAAATACAGAGGAAGATGCTTACAGCCGACCACTTAGCTGAGAACAGGGTCCTCAATGGAGGATTGAGGGAGCTGAAGGGGTTTACAGCCCCATAAGAACAACAATAAGGAACACCCAGAGCTCCCAGGGCTGACACCATCATCCAAAGAGTACACATGGACAGACCCATGACTATAGCTGCATATGTAGAAGAGGATGGCCTTGTTGGGCACCAATGGGAGGAGAAGCCCTTAATCTTATCAAGGCTTGATGCCCCCGTGTAGGGGAAAATCAGAACAGGGAGGCAGGTAGGCCTGGGTGGTTGGGTGGTAACACCCTCATAGTAGAAAGGGGAAAGGGGTGTTATAAGGGGTTTTATGGATGGGAAACCAGCAAAAGGGATAACATTTGAAATGTAACAAAAGCCCTCTGTGGGTAGGGGACAGCGGATAAGGTGCTGCTAGCCCCCTACTTCCCTGCTGCCTCCCTTTGTTCGTGACTCTGGTGCCAGGTGTCATCCTGGGACTCTCCATGGGCTGCTGCTGGCACTGGTGCTGGTGTTCAGGGCCAAGAGCATGATGAGCAAGGAGCACATAGTTTGTCCCGATTCAGAGCTGGGCCAGTGGCCACCAGAGGACAAGCACAGCTTCCTGTACGATCATGAGGTCTTCCTGGGCAAGGAGGACTCCAAGACCTTTGATAGCTAAGCCTGGATGAGAGCAAGGAGAGGCTGGGGAAAATTGTTGATTCAATTGACAGTGATGGAGGCAGCCTTGTTACTACTGAGCAGCTGAAAGTTTCGATCAAACAGGTACAAAAAAGATACATCTACCATAATGTGGCTAAACTCTGGTAGGATTATGATAGGGACATAGACGAAAAGATCTCCTGGGAAGAATACAAGCAGTCTACTTTTGGCTACTACCTGGGAAACCTTGCTGAATCCCAAGATAGCTCTGATCTTCACGCCTTTAAAAAAATGCCTCCATGAGATGAGGAGGTTTAAGGCTTCAGTCATTGACAGCAACCTGACAGCTACTCGAGAGGGATTCATTGCCTGTCTGAACTCAGAGGAGTTGAAACATATGAAGGAGATTGTAGTTCTGGAAACCCTGGAGGATATCGACAAGAACAGGGAAGGACTTGTGGACCAGGATGAGTATATTGTGGACATGTTTTTCCCACGAGGACAATGCCCCTGAGCCAGATTGGGTTTTGTCCAAATGGGAGCAGTTCAATGATTTCCCAGATCTGAACAAGGATGGGAAGCTGGACAAGGATGAGATTGGACACTGAATCCTCCCTCACAACTATGACCATGCAGGGGCTGAGGCCCGGCGTCTGGTGTATGAGTCAGACAAAAACAAGGATGTGATGCTAACCAAGGAGGAGATTCTACAAAACTGGAACATGTTTGTGGGAAGTCAAGCCATCAATTACAAGGAAGATCTTACCAAAAATCATGATGAACTTTGAAAGCTACTCATCCTCATGTGGCCTACCGTCATGGGCTTTGGGCAGATGTTCTGGGTGATTGCTATAGTTGTCAGTTGTATAGCAGTTGTGTCCCTAAACCATGAGAAACCTTACTAAAGCTCAAATCACACATTGCACCTCAAACAATAATAGTTCTACACCCCACTTTCATCAATGGACAGTTTGGGGAAACAGAAATTAACCAGAGACATGGAGAAACTAACAGAAGTTATGAAACAAATGGATTGAATAGATATTTATAGAACGTTTCACCCTAAAACCAAAGGATATACCTTCTTCTCATCACCTCATGGTACCTTCTCCAAAATTGACCATATAATCGGTCACAAAACAGGCCTCAACAGATACAGGAAGATAAAAGTAATCCCAATCATCCCATCAGATAACCATGAACTAAGGCTGGTCATCAATAACAACAAAAATGACAGAAAGTCCACATATACATGGAAGATGAACTCAATGTCAACTTAGTCATGGAAGAAATAAGAAAGAAATTAAAGACTTCTTAGAATTTAATGAAAATGAAGATACAACATACCCAAACTTATGGGACACAATGAAAGCAGCACTGAGAGGAACACTCATAGCTCTGAGTGCCTGCAAAAAGAAACAAGAAAGAGCATATGTCAGTAGCTTGACAGCACACCTAAAAGCTCTAGAACAAGCATTAAATAAACCCAAGAGCAGTAGAAGGCAGGAAATAATCAAACTCAGGGCTGAAATCAACCAAGAAGAAACAAAAAGGTCACTACAAAGTCAACAAAACCCGGAGCTGGTTCTTTGAGAAAATCAATAAGATAGATAAACCCTTAGGCAGACTAACCTGAGGTCACAGAGAGTGTATGCCAATTAGCAAAATGAGGTCTGAAGAGGGAGTCATAACAACAGAATCTGAGGAAATTAAATAAACTCATCAGATTGTACTACAAAAACCTATATTCAACACAACTGGAAAATGTGGAAGAAATGGACAATTTTCTAGACCGATACCAGATACCAAAGTTAAATCAGGAACAAATAAACCATGGAAAAACCCCATAATTCCTAAAGAAATAGAAGCAGTTATTAAAAGTCTCCGATCCAAAAAGAGCCCAGGACCAGATGGGTTTAGTGTAGAATTCTATTAGACCTTCATAGAAGACTTCATACCAATACTGTGCAAACTATTCCACAAAATAGAAACAGACAGAGCACTACCAAATCCCTTCTATGAAGCCACAATTACTCTTTTTTTTTTTTTTGGTTCTTTTTTCCGGAGCTGGGGACCAAACCCAGGGCTTTGCGATTCCTAGGCAAGCGCTCTACCACTGAGCTATCCCCAACCCCGTCACAATTACTCTTACACCTAAACCACACAAAGATACAACAAAGATAGAGAACTTCAGACCAATTTCCTTTATGAATATTGATGCAAAAATGCTCAATAAAATTCTTTCAAACTGAATCCAAGAACACATCAAAACGATCATCCATCTTGATCAAGTAGGCCTCATCACAGGGATGCAGCAATGTTTTAATATACGGAAATCCATCAACAAAATATCCATGTAAACAAATTTAATGGAAAAAAACCCATGATCATTTCATTAGATGCTGAGAAATCATTTGACAAAATTCAATACCCTTTCATGAATAAAGTCCTGGATAGATGAGGAATTCAAGGCCTATATCTAAACATAGTCAAAGCAAAATACAGCAATCCAGTAACTAACATCAAACTAAATTGAGAAAACTTGAAGGAAAATCAGGTTTTCTAAAATCAGGGACTAGACAAGGCTGCCCACTCTCTTCCTACTTTTTCAATATGGTACTTGAAGTCCTAGCTATAGCAATCAGACAATGAAAGTAGGTCAAAGGGATACAAATTAGAAGGGAAGAAGTCAAAACACTAATATTTGAAGATGATACGATAGTATACTTACGTGACACGAAAATTCCACCAGAGCATTACTTAATCTGATCAACAAATTCAGCAAACTGTTGGAGTATAAAATTAAGTCAAAGAATTAAGTAGCCTTCCTCTATTCAAAGGGTAAACAGGCTGAGAAAGAAATTAGGGAAATGATACCCTTCACAATAGGCCCAAATAATATAAATTATCTTTCGGTTACTTTAACGAAACAAGTAAAAGACCCACATGGGGTGGGGGTGGGGCGCTGGAGGGGGCTTATGGACTGGACACCTGGAAAGGGAATAACGTTTGAAATGTAAATAAAGAAATATATCTATTAAAAGTTAAATTAAAAAAATAAAAAATAAACTGAGAAATAATCAAAAAAGAAAATATGAATAAGAAAGAAATTTTTGGATTTGAAAAATGATGAATGCCAGGCATTTGACAAACTGTATGACCATGGTAAACCCTTTAATATACTTGAGAAATTTTTTTTACTTGTTAATGAACTGGGTCTTTTTTTTTTAATAGTGAATAGAAATATAGTCCCTTTCTGAGTGTGAGGCTAGGAATCCAGGTGTAGTGGAATTTATTATTTGTTAAGTCCTGAACCATTGAGCCTGCCCCTAACACAGCTTATGCTAAAGCAACAGGCCAAGGTGATATCTAAGCCATAGACCAAACTATCTGGACTAACAATTACAGATGAAATTCCTACTTGTAAATGGGAGGAGAGGAATAAAGGATACCTGCGAGGATTGAAAAAAAAAAAAGAAATATACCCAAAAAAATCCAATAAAAATGTCAAAAATAAAAAAAAAGAAATAAAAGAACTTAGGAAATGCAAAAGATTGGGGTGTAATTCCACAGTCATGATGTGTTTCTTCTGTGATAGCTTACAGATTAACTCACTTCTCTAAGACTGTTTTCTTATTTGAAAGTAAGTAATGGCATCATCTGTTGACTGGTTGGTAAGAACAAAAGCTTTGCCTAACTTGAATAATAGGTCCCTCCAGAGCATGTGCTTAACATTCTAAGCACAGAGATATTTGCTGAGGGGAGTAAAAACAATATCCAAACATAAAAAAGCGATTTAAAAAAATTCTGCACGCTGATATTAAAGGCATGTTGCAACTTTAACCAGCTTTGTAGGTATTTCTAATAAACAAATTAAGAAACAAAAGCCCTATTACTCTTCTAGCAGTTGCATCCAACAAAGAGAGAGCTGTGAGGTAGTGTGTGCTGCTTCTTTCCCCAGATACCGCTGGGCCTCAGGCCTGCATCCGGTGAGCTGGACCTAAGAGCAGCCTAGTTGAAACTCCTACTGCCATGGCAGGATTCTGCAGGAATATTTTCCTTTGACAACAAGGAATCTGTGTTGAGGAGACCTCTTGGTGGGTCCTCAAGGACTCTACAGTTCCTATTCTACAGGGAGAAGCCCTGCCAGGTCTTTGAGTAAGGCCAGCCAGTTGTTTGGGGAAATCTCTGGTCTTGTGGCAGAGATGAAGGACTGGGTGAAAGAATGGCAGCTCCACTGAGACCAAAGGCAACCCCTTCTAGGCCTATGACCTCCTAATTGATCTTTTTACCTGATGCCTTATTCACATTTTCTTAGTATCATACCACTATGATCTTGAAGAACAGCTTGTCTCTTGTTTTCTCAATCAGGTCTTTGTCGTCACAGACTTTTTTAACTTACTCCAGCACGTGGGACTTATTCATACCTTCTGTATGGAGTAGGACCCTTGGTGGGCCTGTCATATCTAAAATACAAGCTCTGGTAATCCAAAAATTGGACCCCAGTATATCTCAGGCCAGGAAAGATGTCATCCATCAT
This sequence comes from Rattus norvegicus, assembly GCF_021556685.1. Classification (NCBI taxonomy): domain Eukaryota; kingdom Metazoa; phylum Chordata; class Mammalia; order Rodentia; family Muridae; genus Rattus; species Rattus norvegicus. The sequence goes on from NC_141545.1 coordinate 2,948,546, forward strand.
TAGTGAAAAAGAAAGGGGAAAAAATTACATAGGAAAAATATGTGCCTTAATCAAAATAAAAGACCCTCAACTTCCAAGGACTCCACAATCTCCACCCCTCTGTTTTGAGCTTTGCATAGTGATATTGTACAAATGGAGATGGTAGTAAAAGGCATTTCTCTGCCCACAAATGCCATACATGAGCTTCACTCTGACATTAGTGAGGTTAGGTGGCATTATAGCACACATTCAGGTGGCATTACAACTCCTCTGATAAGAACACAGAATCCATATATGACAATGCCATATGGACTCCCTCATGAACTTCTGGATCCATTAAAATTGAGGTTTAACCTGACCTTAGGCCTTTCCAGTCCGTGCCCATCCTCCGATTTTTATGTGTGATATGAGTAAAAGATCACAGTGCAGTCCCCAATATCCTTAAAATAGGACTTGGAAATTCAGGAAGAATGGTATTGGAGAAGTGATGGCTATGTCGTTACAATGTAGTAACACAAGGTCCAGGTTGACGTTTGCTCACTGATGTCCAATTTAATTGTCTTGTTGTGTTTCAAAAAGTGAGGATGTCCAACTTAGTATATAAAAGGCACAGAAATTTATAATTTTATATATGCCCTGTAGTTGATCCCTATATTCCCAAGAAAAGGGAGTTTTATTACAAAAAAATAGGATTATAGACCATTGATTTTGTGGAATACATGGATGTCTAAATGAAACAATGTCAAGGTGTGAAGGACTGCACAGTAAGCAAATATTTCCAGGTTTTACACAATCAAAGTATAGAAGAAAGATATTGGCATCCAGAAGAAGGGAAAACCTTGGGAATAGAAATGTATATCACATCCATTGTCTAAGGTGGTAGATTTATTTTTAAGAAAAATCTCCCTCGTCCATGGTCCCTAGAGATTTGGGTGCTAAGAAAAATCTCTTATCCAATTCAGGGTTGTAAGCCATTCTCAATGCCATCAAAAGCATTGATGACTTCTAGTGAAGCAGAGAGAAATATCTAGCTTCGGAATTGAGGTTGCCAAACGGTATTTCCGGTGACACATTAGAGACTGCAGGAAAGGGCCCCCACAGAAATTGATCAATTTGGGGAGAGCTAGTTAGCAGGTAGGCCATAGAACTTCCCAGTGACATCATCAGTAAGCCCTTCATTGGACAATCTATTGTATCTAAGAGATCCCTAGAATCTTCTGTGATTGTGTTGTGGTGACACCAACTGCCTTTGGGAAATTACTTCAGTTCCCTTTGGGTTCACAAACAGGCATGTTTTGCCAGCTGCTCAGGCTATTTTGGAAGGAGAGTGGAGATCAAGGAGAGACCACACCAAGGCAGAAGGAAGCTGACCTCCTGTCTACTAAAACAGGAAGGATGAAATCATTCTGGGGAAGGCTTGGTGAGTCCTGGGCAGAGTTGGGGAACTTCCTTGAGGAGGTAGGTTTGAGATGTGCCTTCTAAGAATAGGCCTTACAGCATGAGCCTTGGGATTTCTCAAAGGCAAAACAAGAGTCAGGAGTTCCTGATTATTAATTTGAGAGAAAGTCAGAAATTGGTAAGCCTTCAGTTTCTTTTCTAGAAGCTTTTTAATTGTTTGTGTCAATGAATGGCAGAGGAAGGCACTGTGAGATTAACAATGTGACCATCCATGGTTGGGAATTGAATCCCTTCGTCCTCTAGATTATTGTAGGTTACATAAGTCTCTGATAACAAGAACAAGGAAAGATGCACCCCTAGTCATGAGTTTAGGTCTTAGACACTTTGGGCTGGAACACATATGATTAGAGCTTGATGGTGCTAAACATTATGAACTCCAGGATTTATCTGCACCACATCTGATATGACATAACAATGTCCCACAAGTTTATGTCTGAGTCAGGTTATACGTTTCAGGGCGAGGGGTTCTATAATAGTGAACTTGGCACATGTATGGCATTAGAGTTTGGAAAGAGGGACATAGCTTAAGAATCCAGCTCGAGGGCTGGAGAGATGGCTCAGTGGTTAAGAGCACCGACTGCTCTTCCAGAGGTCTTGAATTCAAATCCCAGCAACCACATGGTGGCTCACAACCATCTGTAAAGGGATCCGATGCCTTCTTCTGGTGTGTCTGAAGACAGCAACAGTGTACTCATATACAAAATAAATAAATAAATCTTAAAAAAAAAAAGAATCCAGCTCAAAGAAAGCTTTTCTGCTGTTTCAGGCATTCACCCAGTCTCTACCATTTCCTCTTCCTCAACCTCCTTTTGGGATTCAGAATGCTCTTTACCTCCCATGGGCCATCAAATATGCAAATTCACTTGGGTTTATCTATCTACAGGTTTTGGTAGGAAGGCATCATCCCCAAATGTCATCAGTAAGCAAGAGAAGCGTCTAAAGGAACTGGAGGAACTCAAATTTGAAATCCAGAAGTGTAAATTCGAGAGGCATGCACTTTATCAAATCCTGGACCTTTATATCTATGATGATTGGGACTACAGGTAGCCCAGTAACCTGTCCACTGTATTGTGCTCTGTCTCTGCTAACCCAAGATTTCCTCATATCACGAGAGAGTTTCACCTCTCATCCTGGATTTTGAGGAGCCTTGGCAGGCATTGGCTTGTGAGATAAGCTAGGTGCTGTGTGTTTAGGGTCAACCTCCTTTTTACTTGACCCTGAGCTCCTTGGATAAGCATAAGTTCTGTCAATAGCTGGAAGGACCTGGTTAGACTTGATGCATCTAAGTGAGGGAATGAAATTCCTGCATGCCATCACTCATTTACTCTGATTTTGTTCACTATACACTGATTCTATGGCATCTCCATGGAAGTAGTTGGCATTCTAATTGTGTTTGTATATGGGTTGGTATGTATTTATATGAACATATTTCTGGGTGTTTTGCTCAGGACCTGGAGACTGGGACCTTTGATGGGATCTGAGGATCTGTCTGATGGACAGTTTGCAGGTCATGATAGCGTGGAAGCCCACATGGACCAACAGAACTCTTTGCACCTTCTATTTACTTTGGTGGTAGATAGGACTCTCCTGAGGGAAGGAGGGGTTACAAATCCTCTTCCCTGTCTAAGTAGTTATGCCCTCTGGGAATTCATGTAACAATAGGAAGCAAGGTTTGAGAATCCCTGCTTTCAAAACAAAAGAAATGTCATCATAACTATCTGTTGGACCCAAGGCTGTGGCACAGACTGGAGGAAACTTCTTACAGAATTAGTCAATGCCTTCATGCTTACCTGGCCAACTCTTGACAGTCAGCTCCTTGGACCTGGTAACCTGGCTCTGTTGTCCTGTGCTCAGGATAATAAGTTTAATCAGCACAAATAGGACACAGTTCAAAGGAGCAAGTATGTGCCATAAATTGGCTTTAAGTAATCAAGTCAATAGTCTGATTTCAGGTAATCTTTTTTTGACTGATTTGAACTTCATTTATTTTTTGACTTTACTTTTTTTTTTTTTTTTTTTTTTTTAGCTATCAGGGACCGTTATTGTGACCTAGAAATGGTGATTGTGGTAATAAATTCTGGACATTTGTTATTCCTAAACAGGCATTTCACAGGCTCCACCCACTCTAGTACAGAGGGGTCTTTGCAGAACCATATCTCCACAGCCTTTTAAAGAGTCCTTTTTTCAAAATAAATGTTTGCTGATTTGCGTAGAAATATTTCCTTGAAAGAATTGATGTTGTCTCACTGTTGTGGTTTTGCTCTGGTCTTTGTGTTTGCCACATTCTTCCCTCCCCACTCTTAAATTTGAATTTTTAATGGATATTTCTTATTTACATTTCACCTAATTCTGAAATCATGAATTCACACAGTTATTTGTTCCTTGGGCCATGCCCTAAGACAGGCCGGATCTCGAATTGCTAATACTTCAATCCAAACATGAGATGAGAATGATGGCTATGCAAATGGTGACCAACTCAATAAGTTATGCCATGGAGAGGTACAAGGAACTCATACAAGTGAATAGTTCCTACCAGTGAGTCCCTGACAGAGATGAGAACCCAGCACTAGGCAGGGAATGCTTCTGTCCTGTATGACTTTGAACAAAAGTCAGGGCTCTGGTTCTGTAGTGTCTGACTTTTAACAGGAAAGCCTGCCTCCTGGCACAGGGTCTTGGATTTGTAACTTTAGGACTCAGTGGTCCTACCTGTGAAGAGTTTAGAAGACCCTCCAATTGTTATTTTCCCCATTATCGATTGCTCCTCTACATAGAAAAGATTTGCACCATGATGGGAATATCAATCAACTCTCAACTTCTAGGACACTGACAGGTTCTCTGTGATCCATGAGATACACATGCAAAGATTGTATAGCTATTGGGTCTTCTATCATCCATCAGAGGGGATTTGCCCTCTACTTGCAGATGGTTTTAGCATACTATGGACATATGAGCACCCATATGGTCCAATTCTTCTACCTTGATGTAACATCTTAGTGTCAGGATTTTCAGAAGTACTTTGATTCACAGGGAATGTGGCCTCTGGATTTGGCCTCCTCTAATTGGTGCTAACTTGTATACTGTGGCTCTAGCCTGTTGGTGTCTGGAGATGAGGGCCCTTGAAGGGATGATTGTACTTGCAGGAGTGACAGGCAAATAGAAGCTTCCTGGGATTTGACATTTATTGTTTGTGGTTCAGCAACACGCACTGCCAGCTCCTGCGTGAATGGATTCAATTGAAGAACAATATAAGGATTTTGCTGAATGAGAACAGACAACTGCTGGTGGAGCAGACTAAACTGCCAGCATCCTATGAGAAAGCAAAGAGGTTCTGTGAGGAGGCCAGCAATTACATCTGTGTCCCCAGAGCCAAGCAACAGCAGGTAATGTTAGGCCTCAGGGACAGGTTGTCCTCATGTCTTATCATGAATTTAGACCAACCAATGTAACTGTCCATTACTGTTACATGTACTGACCTATGTCCCATCCAAGTGTTCATTTATGTGATCATTTACAAGGCTTTCTGTGGAGATAGCCCTTTTTCAAGAAACTGCATGTTTGGAAAGCAAATGCTCCTGCTCTTTGAGAATCTGCAGTTTATTAAGGGAGATAGGTTGATCACACATCACAGCACTACATGCCATTATGTGTGGAGAGTGCTATGTGGGAGCCACTCTTTAGACTTGCACAGGGCTTTGATGGATGAAGCAAAATCCTGGAGCTCATTTTCTTTACAGGGATCCTGTGAGATTCCAGGAAGGTAGTAGTTTGCGAGGAGGAGAGCCTGGTGGAAATGCTAAAGAAATGGTTCTCATTGTCTTCTTTTGGTGGATTTGTTCTTTCTCCCCCATTTTCCCTGTATATCAAGACCATCTCTTCATGCTTCGTAAATCTTAGGTACCAGACAGAGCCTGAGTAGCAGCATGTCAGTCCTGTTTTGTTTGAGGTTTCCTAGAGAGTTCATATCTTGTCCTTATACTCTGAAGCTGGTTGGAAGAGCAGGGATGTGGGTTCTCAAACTGAGAATTGGCATGAGAGATTTGGGACTTCAAGAACAAAGCTATCCATATATACCCCCATTCTCATCAAGAAGAGTGCAATCTAGGCCCTTTTATTCCTTTAGGGAAAAATAGCTGAGTAGAAATTCTTAAAATACCTTCTTTGAGTAGTCTATATTATGTTGTTCCTCAGCATGATGGAAACTTCATTGTTTTCTGCCAACTTATGATTTTTGGTATGTATGTGTGTGTGTGTGTGTGTGTGTGTGTGTGTGTGTGTGTGTGTGTGCGTGAGAGAGAGAGAGAGAGAGAGAGAGAGAGAGAAAGAGAGTGTGTGTGAGTGTGTTTCTGTGTGTGTACATTGCTGTGGTGACCTACAATTTGTGGGTATATGGGGACGCCAGATAATGACATCTGATTTTGTCCAGTCATTCTCTAACTTAGACCTAACTTAGTCCTTTTAGCCTAGGTCTTTCAGCAAACCTTCAGCTTCCTGTTTTGTGCTGGCCAGCAGTCTTTGCATCACTTGTCCAGTTCCAAGTAGAGCCCTCTCTCTTATTTGTCAACACATTCTTTAGCCATTCAGCTATTTTAAAAATAAGGATTAGATTTCTTCACTTTACCTGAGTAGAGGTATCCTCCTTGAAGATTCTGGTTTGTCTTATTGGCTTCACCATGATCTTGCATGGAATCTTATAGTGCATCCCTCTGCTGACATTGTTTTCCTGACTATATCGTTTGCCTGTCATTCTTTCAGGCTAGATTCCCTCTCAGTCTTGTACAGAAAGTTGTAGTTCAGAAAAGTCACTGTAGTTTATTTCATTATTCTCCTTCTGACTGATATTGAGGTTGTTTTAATATCATGTGAACTATAATGTTATGAAAAGTTCCTGAAAACTGACTATGAGTCACTGTCTTCTTCTGATGCTTCCAAGGTCTTCTATGAAGGAAGCAGGTTAGTTTTAGTGAGGGGCCTATGATGAGTCAACATGAAGCTTACTGAAGGCTTTTCTTCAAATCCTCTCTCTGGGGAATTTGGTGTTGTGTTGTTTATGTTATCTGTGCAAAGTTTGTAACTCAGGTAGGACCAGCAAGTATCTGCATAGAAAGATTTTCTGAAGTGGATATAAGTACAGGCCAGGGCAGCACAGCCTGCTGGAGTCTAAGAGACTTGTACACATAATAGCTCCCACTAATTCCTCACTGAACCGGAAACCTGCTGGATAAAAACTTAGTTTTCCTTTGTGTGTGTGTATGGGGCAGTGTGTGTGTGTGTGTGTGTGTGTGTGTATTTGTGTGCATGTGTGTCAGTATATGTGTGTGTGTGTATCTGTGAGTGTAAGGGTGCATGTATGCTTGGGTGTGTGAGAGTGTGTGTGTTTATGTGTGTGTATGTGTGCGTGTTTGTGTGTGTGTCTATGTGTGTGTGTGAGAGAGTGTGTGAGGTTGTGTGTGTGTGTTTTTTTGTGGATGTATGTGAGTGTGTGTGTGTTTGTGTGTCTATGTCTGTGTGTGTATGTGTGTGTGTGTTTGTATGTGTGTGAGAGTGTGCATGTGTATGTGTGTGTATGTGTGTGTGTCTGTGTGTGAATGAGTGTATGAGTGTGTGAGTGAGTGTGTGTGTATGTCTGTGTATTTGTGTGTGTGTGTGTGTCAGTGTATATGTGTGTCTCTGTCTGTGAGAGGGTGCATGTGTGTTTGTGTCGGTGTCTGAAAGTGTGTGTGGGTATGTGTGTGAGTATGTGTGTGTGTTTATGTGTATATATGTATGTGTGTGTGTTTATGTGTTTTTATAAGTGTGTGTTCGTTTGTGTGTGTTTCTATGTGAGTGTGTGTGTGTGTCTGTGTGTCTAGCATTCGCCTCTATAATTGACATGGTTCATCTGTGCCTCCCAGTAGATCGCTATAGCAGGCTCCTGTCTTCATGCACTCCTTAGCTTCATGAATCTTATCTACTTTTGGTTGCAATATATATGTGTATATATGTATATGTGTGTATGAACACACACACACACACACACACACACACACACACATATATATATATGTGTGTGTGTGTGTGTGTGTATCTCCATCCATTCTATATACCCATGTGGGTCAGTCTCTGAATGATCATTTGTTCAGTGTCTGTTCCAACCTTTTGCTTCCATATCCCCACCTATGAATATATTTGTTCTCCCTTTTAACAAGGAATGAAGCATCCGCATTTCGGTGGTCCTGCCTCTTGAGAGGTGAATGCTAGCAGCAAACATTGAACTGAGACTGGCCTTCCCATTGGAGGAAATAGTGAAAGTACTGGAAGAGCTGAAGGGGTTTGCAACCCCATAAGAACAACAATGCCAACCAACTAGAGCTCCCAGGGACTAAACCATTACCCAAGGACTATACATGGACTGATCCATGGCTCCAGCTGCATATGTAGCAAAGGATGGCCTTGTTGGGCACCAATGGAAGGAGAGGCCTTTGGTCCTGCCAAGGCTGTATCCCCCACTGTAGGTGTATATGGGGGGGCAAATTGGGTGGAGAACACCATTATAGATGAAGGGGAGGGGGATGGGATAGAGGGCTTATGTCCAGGAACCAGGACAGGAAATAACACTTGAAGTGTAAATAAAGATATTCAGTAAATGACAAAAATACTGAAAAAATGAATTTGTGACCAATGGTGCTGGGTTAATTCCTCACAAGTTGATCAGATCTTGAAGAAGCTCAGATTGATAGATTTCTAGGGTAGGAGCGCCCAACATTCCCTGCTCAATAAAAATAGGGCTATGTATTCAGGCCCTTCTCAGCTTAAGAGATACAGGCTGTCCCTTCATAGATCATAGGAGACAGAACAAAACAAAACAAAACAAAACAACCAAAAGTTCAGAGCCTATACACTGGAAAAAGGAGGCTGGGTGTGGTCGTTGTTTGGCCTTGTCTACCTGGATGGTTAATCACAAGAGTTCCACTTTTCTGTATTTGAAATATGGAAATGAGCTGGAGAAATGAATCAGAAGTTAAGCACAGTGGCTGCTCTTTCAGAGGACCTGGTTTGGATCCCTAGTACCCACATGGCAGCTCTCAACACTCCATAACTCTAGTCCCAGGGATCTCATGCCCTCTTCTGATCTTTCTACACATCAGGCACACACATTAGTGCACAGATATACATTTAAGCAAAACAACTGTGGACATAAAAACAAAGAAACAAACAAATACAAGCGAATAAATAAATCTATGGAAACCATTATATCTCAACAGGACATAGGTTTGCTACAAACAATAAGTGAACTTTTTTTTTGTCGTCTACTTGAATTTATTTCTACATTCTTAAATAAAAGATGAAAAGGAGGAGGAGGAGGAGGAGAAAGAAGAGGAGGAGGAGGAGGAGTTGGTGGAGGTGATGGTGGTTGTCTTGGTGGCCACAGAAGTTATTCATAAACACTGAACAGGAACTAAGACTCCAAATCGTGGGTACTCCTTGTACCCTCAGCCTCAGATCCCTGACAGACTCCCACCCTCTCGGGGTTCCTTTTCAACAAGACACCCAGATCAGCAGCAGAGGTACCTGGGGTCATCACTCAGATTGTGAACAATGGGATAGAAGGGAAAAGTTCAAAAATGGGAGCTGAGAAGGAGAAGGGATGAAGAAGAGAGATACTAGGCTCTAGAGGACAGAGTTGGGCCACAGGAGGGGAAAGTGAGCCAGTATGGGAGTGCCCCTCCTGACTGTTGTGGCCCATGCCCCCTGGACCCCACAGTACCCCATGGTTTGTTCTTCAGTCCACTCCACTATTCCTGAAGCCTCACAGGCCCAACTCCAAGTCCTCCAGCTCCTCCTCCAGAACCCTGTGCCATGTCAGCTTCTCCAGCTGTTCTCTGCTGAACTTCCCAGCCTGGAAGTGCTACTGCAGCTCCTCCACCTATCAGATTCTTCCTTAGGTGCTTGATCTTCTTGGCTTTCTCTGTGGTAGCAGCAGAATCGGGTGCATGGAAGGCAGCTAAAGATGTGGCTTGGGGGCCATGGTGAGCACTGGGTGTCTGGGCTGAGTGTCCCACAGACACCTTATCAAGGGTCCTGCTCAAGGCCTCTGCATCTTTCTCCTGTGGCTGGCTCCTCTTCTCCTTCCACTTCAGATTGCATTCGTCTGTCTTGGAGAGGCCTGCTTCACCACTGTGGCGTCAGGGCGTTGCCCTGGGGGAAGTTCTGGTTTATTCTTGAAAAACTTCACATACTTGTTTTCATAGGCTAGGATTCTTGGAGCACGTATCCTTCTTTGACCCTCCGCTGCTTGTGCCTTGTCCGATCCGGTCTCTGTGTTGAGGCAGTGTAGTTGCCGCTGGTCTCGTCAGTTACATAGAGAGTCGCCATCGAACCCAAAACATGAATTTCTAGGGGTAATAAGTGGAATTGTCCTGCTTTTAAGCTCTTGATAAATGGCAGCATTCATTCCTTTTTAAAATTGCTTTTTAGGTGACCTGGGTTGGATCTGGAATTGTGTTGGCTCGTTTTGAGTTCGAGAACTCAAGTAGACTAGGCCTTTTATATGCATCATTGTTGCTGTCTAGTGGATGAGTTAGGTTCATTTTAAACCTAATGCAGGCACCACAGAGTGAGTTTGGAGAGGATATACTTAGGACAACTCCCTGGCCTCTGGGTTAAAAATTCTAGCTGTCTTCTAGATAACCCACTGTCTCTACAGGGAAACCTTGCTCAGGCTACCTTCTTAATTTCCACCACCTTATGCCACTGACATGACGGATGCCTGAAGAACACTTTTCTTCAGCCAGATCTGCTTCTTCCCAGGTGCCCCCTTGTTCTATGTGTAGAAGGCTCATTCATATTCATCTCCTTCCACAAACCCTGTGTATCCTTCAGAACACAGTTGAGTTCTTCCCAGCATATGGGAATAACACCAGACAATGGAGACTCTAGAGTCAGGAAAACATGTAAGAAGCCAGGACACTCAGATTGCATATGATCCTGATAACCAATGGGGAAGACTGGGTGATTAGACAGATAGCCACTTCTCTATTCAATATTTGAGAGCTCACATGCACTTCATAATTCAGGAAAGACTCTCCATGTATACCTGTAAATATCTCAGCTGATTACTACTAATTGCTGGTTTGCTCTGAGTTAACGTCTAATCCAGGAATACTTCAAGAGGAATATAAGGTTTGACGGCCTTTGCGTATTCAAACCCAGCTGCAGAAATACCAAGGAGGGAGAGTTACAGGAATATTAAATACAGAAGCCCCTAGCATGAATCTCAGGAACAAGGCAGCTGCCTAACCAGAGGAGCAAGCTTGAGCTTTGAAATGAAGGACTTTGCTCCCACCCACTCCTGGCTGGAGATGAGATGGAAGTTAGGACATTAATCTCAGATCTCTAGCTCCCAGAGCATAACACAGCTTCATGGTTCAGTTCTTTGTTAGCTGTTGTTTTCTTGCATGCTGCTTTTAGGATTATTTCTTTTAATTTTCTTTCCTTCTCTTTTCTCCCTTCCTTCCTTCCTTCCTTCCTTCCTTCCTTCCTTCCTTCCTTTCTTTCTTCCTTCCTTCCTTCCTTTCTTTTTTAAGGCAGGGTTTTACTGTGGAGCTGTAGTTTTCCTGGAACTCAATCTTTTCACCAGTATGGCCTTGAACTCACAGGGATCTGCCTGCCTCTGTCCCACAAATGGTAGGATTAAACACAAGGCATGCACCATCACTGCCTGGCTAGAATTATTTCTTTATTTTGTATTTTTGACATCCTGATTGTATGTCACAGAGAATTTCTTCTCTGATTCTGTCTGTTTGGATTTCTCCATGGCTGTTATACTTGCAAGCTTAATTATTTCTATAAATTTGTGATGATTTCTGCTAGAATTTCACTGAAATATAAGTCTGTCTCATCCATTCGATGTTACTTTGGCTGTTCCCTGCTATACCCCATGAATTCTTAGGTTTGGAATCTTTATTGTGTCCCAGGATCTTTGGAATATTGTTTATGCTTCTTATTTTCCCTCTTGTCCTCTATGTCTGAGATTTGTTCTTGTGTATGATCTTATATCTTTTTTTTTCTTTTCTTTTTTTTGGAGGTGGGGGCTGAATCCAGTAATCTTATCTCTTAATGACAGTCTTTGTTGTGGTTTCTACCAGTTTGACCATCCTCTTCAAATATTTTTATTAGTTTAGTTTTCAAAGATTCAATCTCCTTCCAAAGTTTTTCCTCTATATTTTGAAATTCTACTACTGTTCTGTTAACTATTACGTTTACTTTTGAGGCTATCTGGACAAGTTTTCAGATATATTTCCTTAATTCATGAATGTATTTGACTCCTTATGATCATCAATTCTTTTGAATAGTAAGGCTGTAAATTCTTTCTTGGACATTTCAATTATTTCTGTATTGGATACTTTGGTTTCTGTAACTTAGATCTGCGTGCAGTCCAGCTATGATGACTGGGGGAATTTGACTTTGATTTCAGATGAGTGACTTAGGCAATCTAGTCCTCGCTATGTGCCAACAGGATCAAGCATGGAGAAACACCTTAAGCACCAAGGTGACCAGATGGAGTCAAAAGTTTGGTCACCCCCAGATTCTACAAACCTGTTGGAGACTGGATACCCAATTTCAGACCAGATAGCCTGTCTACAATCAGGTGACTAAACACAGAGCTACAGGCCCAAAGTAACCTCTAGAACCATAGAAAGGGAGACTTGAGGCCTGGCAGTAACCTTTGGCAACTCAGACTTCAGGATTTCATACCCATATTGATGTCAGATACCACTGGAAGCAAAATTGCAGTATTTCGAGGGAAACCTGAGCAATCTGGAACCAAACCTCAGGCCCTGTACTGACCTGGTCTGGAAATGTGGTCCTGTAGGAATTGGAAGTCTGGATCCAGGACTAAGTCCCACATAAGCTGGAGGCTCAGTCACAGGCACACTCTAGACATCAGACATTTCTGCAAAAAAAATAATTTTTCATCGGTTCATGTGGTGATAAACTCTGAGGCTGACTCCATATTTTCCCTTGAGTATCCACCAGGAGTGGTATATATGGATTATGATTGTGGTTTTGTTTTTAGTTCCTTCAGTAGCCTCCATATTAGTCTCTACAGCCATTATGATAATTCACATTCCTACCAGCAATGTAAACCTATAGTCATTTATTTCTGTATTAAAAACTAAAACCACAAATACTATTTGGATGTGTGACTGATATATATGTCAGGGGATATGTGTACCACAGGACAGAGTTAAGGGTTAAGGAGAGTCTGTATGGAATCGGTTCCTTTTCCCACCTTTATATTGGTTCTAAGAATTGAACCTGGGTCAACAGGCCAGGATCTAAGTTTCTTTACATACCGAATCATCCTTTAGCATGAGGCGACATGGAATTTCATTGGAGTTTCTGTTTGTATTCCCTTGGTGGCTAAAATCATATTTATTGGTTTTCTGTACATCTGTTTAGGAGTTGAAGGCTGGAATTGTGGCTTAGTGGTAGAATATTTACCCAGCATCCAGTTCTGGCTGCAGGCCCGAGTCATACACACACCCTCACACACACACACACACACACACACACACACACACACACAATCACACACACACACACACAGAAACACACACACACAGAAACACACACACAGAAACACGCACACATGCTCACACATGAGAGACAGAGTCACAAAGACACAGAGAAACAGAAACTGATAGACAGACAGACAAATTTTTATTCAGATCATTTGCCCATCTACTAATTATATTGTTTATTAGCTATCATTGTTTTATTTTGGTTTTGTTTTTAGATAAGATCTTACTGTAAAGCCCTAGATGGTCTAAAACAAGCTATGTAAAGGGGATGGCCTAGACTTCACAGAGTTTGCCTGTTTATGCAGACACTGGTTAGGATTGGAATGTGCCACACTGTCCTTCCCTACTTTACTTCTTTATAGGATGGAGATTAATCTGGGTTAGATGAATGATTGAGCAAAGATATCCTCTCCAGAATACTTTGGGGTCTTAAGTTACCGAGTTTGATCCATTTTGAGTTGATTTGCATGGAGCAGGAGAGACAGGGATCTAGTGTTAATCTTCAATGTGTAGCTACTCAATTTGCCTGACATCACCTGTTTAAGAATACCTGTTCTCCAACACACCTTTATTAAGTAAGGATCAGATGGCTGTTACTACATGACTTATTTCTCAGTCCTCTCTTCTATTCCATTGACACATAATGCATGCGTTTAAATAAAATCCTGCCTTTTATTATCCTGACTCAGTCTAATTTTGAAATTAGGTAATGTGATACTGGGAGCATTTGTGGTCTTGATCAGGATTCCTCTGGCTATTCAAAAGAATCTTTTTTAACAATAAAAGAAGACCTTCAATATTGATCTCTAGCCTGTATATCAGTGCTTCTCACCCTTCCTAAATCTGTAGCCCTTTAATAGAGTCCTTGTGCTGTGGTGACCCCTAACTATAACATTACAAAGTGGTTGCAATCCACAAATTGCAAAACGTTACTCTAAACACACCGACACACTTGACCTCACTCTCCAGAAGGTATAAATGGACTCTCTCCATAACAAGTACATCACACGCACAGACACACACACACACACACACATACACACACACACTCACACACACACACACTCACACACACACTCACACACACTCACACACACACACACACACACACACACACACACACACGTGCGCGCACGCGTGCGCGTAAAGTCTTAAAATATCTGGTATAATTCAACAGTTCATCTGTCCCATCTTATCCTTGTTGGAGAATTTGGACACCATTTTTTTTTTACTACAGCTTCAATATCATTGGTTTTTAAAGGAATATATTTGGAACAAGGTTTTACTGTGCAGCCCTGGCTATCCAGGGACTCACTCTGTAGACTAGGCTTTCCTAAATCTCACAGAGATCTCTGGGCTTCTGCCTTCCAAATGCTGCGATTAAGGTATGTGTGTCACCAAGATCAATAACATTGTTTTTTACATTTCATTTAGGTGTTTTTATACCCTGCAAATGGTTATGAGTCATGAAGTGGGTGCTGAGACTTGAACTTGGGTGCTGTGGATGAGCAACTGGACCTCTTAATCACCAAGCTATCGCTCCAGTCCCTTACATGGTTTTTGGTCAAAAGAATAAGATATGAATTATATTTTTCTCTCTGAGTGGAAACATGACTGTCTGAATTATTCAAGGCCTATAATATAGATACATAGCATAGGCTCCTCCCATCAAATTAATTCAGATGGATTTGTCAATCACATGGACAGAAAACAAACTTCAAAAACTATAGCCTTGAAACATAAGTCATCTAAAGACCTTAAAAGGATACAAAGAATAACTATCCCTTCGATGAATTGATGTACTTATACATTCCAGGCGCCCCTCCCTTGATGCAGCTGCTTACAGATTGTCCCAGTTAGATTTATTTTTTCTTTTTGGTCACCTTGGCAAAAACCAGGATCAACAGGTAAGAAGGAACTTCTGTTGAAAAATTCTCCCCTTAAACGTGGCTATACAGAAGTCTGTGGAGGAATTTTCTTGAATGAGGGCTAATGCAGGAGGCCCCAGCAAATGTGTTGTTGTTGCTGTTGTTGTTTTGTTGTTGTTGTTGTTGTTTTGCTTGTATTGTTTTGTAGACACCGTTTTGATAAAGAGTGGAGAGGCATGAGGTCAGCTTACATCAGATGATAAAGGAATAAGTGGGATCCAATGGGGAATTTAGGAAGGATTGTATCAAATTTAGTAAGTAGTTTTCTCCTCTGTGTCCCTGTGTCTGACAGGATGAGGTTGGTCCTTTTCCCCAGGTATACTGAGGGAACTATCTTCTCAACGACAGCCGCTTCTCAAATGCCAGCACAGCTCAGCAGTGAGGGGACAGAGACACAACTCCATTCTGCTGACCTTGGCAACTTGATGAGTTCCCTGGGAATTTTAGGAACTTTGACTAAGGACAATCCAGGATTCACAGCTTCAATATTGAAAAGAATTTTGGGATTAAACAGTTTATCAGAAGAGTTGGAGCCTTTTATTAAAGATATTTTTTATTATGCACATAATCATGAGGCTTAAGAGCATGAGGCATGCTCAGAAGAAAGTAAGATACAAGGGAGATTACAGATATGGGTTTGTAAAAGAGAGCAAAATGTACCGAGGTGTGGGAAGAGGCTGCCCAAGGGAGATGGAGCAATCATTGTGTGAGCATTAATCATATGGTCAATTTTGGTGGCTCTTGGGTGTCTGCTTCTGCAGAAAAGAAGCTGTTTCTGCAGAGAATATTTGACTGAGTAAAACTGCAGCCGTGTGGAGACTTTGGGAGGTTGCTGACCCAGAAGCTAATTCCCTTACTGGAAGCTAGCTTTAGCGTCTTGAAATCCGAGCCATCCCTTGCCCACTTCTATTACTGAAACGAGGAATGCCGAATGGCCGAGAAACACCTAAAGAAATGTTCAACATCTTTAGTCATAAGGGAAATGCAAATCAAAACAACCCTGAGATTTCACCTCACACCAGTGAGAATGGCTAAGATCAAAAACTCAGGTGACAGCAGATGCTGGCGAGGATGTGGAGAAAGAGGAACACTCCTCCATTGTTGGTGGGATTGCAGACTGGTAAAACCATTCTGGAAATCAGTCTGGAGGTTCCTCAGAAAATTGGACATTGAACTGCCTGAGGATCCAGGTATACCTCTCTTGGGCATATACCCAAAAGATGCCTCAACATATAAAAGAGACACGTGCTCCACTATGTTCATCGCAGCCTTATTTATAATAGCCAGAAAATGGAAAGAACCCAGATGCCCTTCAACAGAGGAATGGATACAGAAAATGTGGTACATCTACACAATGGAAAATTACTCAGCTATCAAAAACAACGAGTTTATGAAATTCGTAGGCAAATGGTTGGAACTGGAAAATATCATCCTGAGTGAGCTAACCCACTCACAGAAAGACATACATGGTATGCACTCATTGATAAGTGGCTATTAGCCCAAATGCTTGAATTACCCTAGATCCCTAGAACAAACGAAACTCAAAACGGATGATCAAAATGTGAATGCTTCACTCCTTCTTTAAATGAGGAAAAAGAATACCCTTGGCAGGGAAGGGAGAGGCAAAGATTAAAACAGAGACTGAAGGAACACCCATTCAGAGCCTGCCCCACATGTGGCCCATACATATACAGCCACCCAATTAGACAAGATGGATGAAGCAAAGAAGTGCAGACCGACAGGAGCCGGATGTAGATCTCTCCTGAGAGACACAGCCAGAATACAGCAAATACAGAGGCGAATGCCAGCAGCAAACCACTGAACTGAGAATAGGTCCCCTATTGAAGGAATCAGAGAAAGAACTGCAAGAGCTTGAAGGGGCTCGAGACCCCAAAAGTACAACAATGCCAAGCAATCAGAGCTTCCAGGGACTAAGCCACTACCTAAAGACTATACATGGACTGACCCTGGACTCTGACCCCATAGGTAGCAATGAATATCCTAGTAAGAGCACCAGTGGAAGGGGAAGCCCTGGGTCCTGCTAAGACTGAACCCCCAGTGAACTAGTCTATGGGGGGAGGGCGGCAATGGGGGGAGGGTTGGGAGGGGAACACCCATAAGGGAGGGGAGGGGGGAGGGGGATGTTTGCCCGGAAACCGGGAAAGGGAATAACACTCGAAATGTATATAAGAAATACTCAAGTTAATAAAAAAAAAAAAAGTAAAAACATTTGGCACCATTAACTGAGGAGATCCTTGCTTCTGCCAACTGAGAAGTTAAAGATGTCATCAGATACACTCTTAGGCATATAGAAAAGCTTTCCCGTCTGGCTGCAACTACGTTTCTGGTGTACCTACTGATGTATTCTAAACTTGCTCTGATTTATGACTTTCTTTGTTTTGTAAACCTATTAAAGTTCAGGAAACTGCTTGTTAACCTGTGCTTCCAGGCCATAAGCCAATCAAGATGGAAAACAGCAACAAGAAACCACCCTGTCCTATTTCCTTAGAGCCGAGGGCTGTGCTGTGTTTTTGTCTCCTTGTTGTTTGGTTTAGTTGCATAGACAAAGGTTTCATCTCAAAACGTTGCTAAGAACCTACCTCACAAGCCCCATTTCTTTCTTCTTGGTGAGAGAGGTAGGTCGTGGTTCCAGAAGGATAGGATGGAATGACAGTCTGGTAAGGGAAGAGCATGCACTGCTGGGGTTAACAAGGAGCCTAGCTGAAGAGTCTTTCTGTAAAGTGTGGTTTCTGGTGAGATCCCACAGAACTGCAGAAAGTGGCTAGAAAGGGGGAAGGCCCTTAGTGATTGTCTGGAATTCTTGCTGTGCTGCTAGAGGAAGCTGAAATGTTCCAACAAGATTCATGACCCCCAGTATTCTGTGCCTTTCTCTTCTGCCCCATGGCCCACCAAAGCCAAAAACACAGTTTAGATTGTTTGGTGCTTTAGGCCAAAATGGGACATTGATTAATGTGAAATTCTAATTTTCATTACAGATATGTTTAATTTATGTAGTAATATACCTAATTTATGAGAGTACTAAGAGCTAACATTTCTCAGTATTCACTATGGGTCAAATCGTCGCCTCAACTCGCATGAGTGTCCCATTCACAATGACAGCCTCCTCATAGGGAATGGGGTCAGTCCTCTCGCTTACAGAGGAAGGGAGACTTGACTAGCTAGTTTTGTGTCAACTTAATAGAAGCTAGAGTTATCTGAAAGGAGGAAAACTCAATTGAGAAAATGCCTCCATAACAACTGACTGTAAGGTATTTTCTCAATGACAGATATGGTAGGGCCCAGCCCACTGTGGCTGGGACCATCCCAGGACTGGTGGTGCTTGGGAGCTAAAAGGAAGCAGGCTGAGCAAGCCATGAGGAGCAAGTTAGCAAGCAGCAACCCTCTGTGGCCTCTACAGCAGCTTCTTCCTCCAGGTTCCTGCCCTGTTGAGTTCCTGTCCTGGCTTCCTTCAGTGATGCTATGAGGTTAAATCCCTTTCCTCCCCAGATTGCTCTCCTTGTGGTTTCAGCAAGGCAGTGGTAACCCTGACTAAAACAGTTTAGATCAGTACAGCCACGGTTGTTACCTCAGACTTTGTGTGCTTCCAGAATCCATGTTCTTAACCACACAGAATTCTGGGATAAAATTAACCACTGTGTATAAAACTTTCAACTCAAAGATAAGGAATATGGGAAGAGGCAGACAGCACAAAATGGCAAAAAACAGGAATTAGCAGACCTGGACTGTCCTCAGGAAAGTTGGGTCTTGATTCCCCTGAGAAACAGAAAGAAGCCTGAAGCAAGGAGGAATCAGAAAGGACCTAGGAAGCTCTTTCAGGAGCTTTGTAAGCTGACAGGTTTCTTGTGTGTAGGTTCTGCTGCCTTCCTTCACATTCCTTTCCATTTTCCTGAACCCATACCACTCTGCCCTGGAAGGATTTCAGTGGTAATCATTCTCTCTGAGAGTGCATGAACTCACTGGGCTGCTTCCAAGGGCACCACAAGAAGAATTTACAATTTATCAGACACTGCTTTTTTCCTCTCTAAGAATAAAGAAAGAAAGAACAGAACAATGCAATATAGGTTAAGCGAAAGGTCTTAAGAGGTAATAATCAGTTTTATGTGAAGTATTTTCCTTAAATTGCCTTTTACAGAGTAGCAGGTGTCCCCCAAACTTCCCAGGGGCTCCTTAGAACATTTCTTTCTTTTCATTCTTCAGTTGGAGGTGAGGGAGGGTTGGGAAGCCACTGTGTCCACCTTCATTGTCCCTTCAGGGAGCCCAGCAGGAGGCTCTGCTCTCCAGAGTCAGCAGAAATGGCATGCATCTGAGCCAGGAGATGGAGACACTAATTCAGTGTGCTAGCTAGCTGGTGGCCTTAGGGTAAGTCTCCAGTCAAAAACCTTATGAGTAGGGCTCTGCAACAGGACAAGCTTGGGAGCCACTTGTTAAAGCAGAGAAGCCTACTGGAGGAAGGAACCATGTCACCAGTGCTTCATGGATCCCTTTCCTCCACAACGGAAAGACACTGGGGAGAAACATAACTTTCTTCTATGAAAAGGCATTTTTTTAAAAAGTTAAGCATAAGAAAAAATTAGACCAGCAACGTATAATGGAAATAAAATACAAATCACATTTGTGATTTCACATTTTCTAATAGCCCTATATTTTAAAAATAATAGGTCAAAAGAAATCAGCGAAATTTGAGGAATACATCATGGTTCTAGTCAATGCATTATCATTTAACATATGATCAGTATAGACATTACCAATGACGTCATTAATACTGATTTATTTCGTATTAAACTCTGTTTTCTAATATGCATTTTACACATGTTGGCACAAAACAAAGCTCTTGCATCCAAGGGGCTAAGAGTCAAATAAATGTGACCAGAAAGGTGGATTCAACTTGCTGGATATAAGATGAGAGAGAGAGAGAGAGAGAGAGAGAGAGAGAGAGAGAGAGAGAGAGAGAGAGAAGACAGAGGAATCTAGAAGAGTCCAGAGCAGAAAAAGAAAGCTGTAAACTGAACATTGCCAACAGACTGGACAGGGCCAGACTCTCTGCAGGAGCATAGAGAACAGAGAAAAGAGGGAGAATAGCAGGGTTGTAAGGAATTTGACTGGCTGGGGGCAGGGAGCCTGTGAACGCAGGAGGCTGGGATGCTGGCATGGACTCTGAAATGTGCACTAGTACCTGGGTACCAGTAACATTGAAGAAGCCTGGATCTCTCACAGGGTAATGAGAACCGCAGGTACCCATGTGTCCCTTCTCCTGGGTAAGAGGAACAGAAGCTAGTTTCACAAGTTCCAGAGGAATGCTGACTCTTATCTAACTGCCACAGGCTGAGCTCATTGGACTTCCCCTTGCGATTAGGGAACTTAAGTTTCCTATGGACCTGACACCAGGGGGATAGTAACATGATCTTTTATAATAATAAAAAAAGACAGTCTAGAATCAATTTACTAAGTGAATTAATAGGGAAATATAGGATAAGTCGGCTAATACCCCAGAAGGGAAATCTCTGGTACAGGTTTCAGATGCTGTGAGATGACATTTGCACCTTTAGGGTTGTTCTGATCTAAGTTACAACATCTCAAACATTTTACATAATAGTCACAAGAATGAGGGCCCACGGCTTGCCACAGAATGATACCCGGACTCATTGAGTGTTTTATTCTGCAGAAATCCAGCATGCTGGAGTCCCCCATTAGCAAGTCAGAGAAACTACCAATAAGTTTGCAGGCATGATTTAAAGTACATTAGGGAATTCTGGAGTAGGTGACTGTACTGGCTGGTTTGTGTGTCAACTTGACACAAGCTGAAGTAATCACAGAGAAAGGAGAATCAGTTGAGGAAATGTCTCCATGAGACCAATATGCAGGGCAGTGATCTCAACTAGTGATCAAGAGGGGAGGATCCAGCCCATTGTGGGTGGTGCTGTCCCTCAGCAGGAGTTCTTGGGTTCTATAAGAGAGCAAGCTGAGCAAGCCAGGGGAGGGAGCGCAGTAAGTAACATCCCTCCATGACCTCTGCACCAGCTCCTGTTTCCTGACCTGCTTGAGTTTCAGTTCTGGCTTCCTTTGGTGATGAACAGCAATGTGGAAGTTTAAGACGAATAAACCCTTTCCTCCACAACTTGCTTCTTGTTCTTGATGTTTGTGGAGGAATAGGAATCTGACTAAGAGAGTGACCTCTATGTTAATGTCAGGTCCATCTCAACTTTATGGAAGTGTCAGGGCTGGAAACTTGTCAGGCAGGTCTGAAAACTGCTGGTGACCCTTAGTCCTTGCCTCAGACTAACTTCTTCGGCCTGGAATTGCCCAGTTCATGGAAACAGATGTTTAGACCTAGTCTCCTTAACTGCCAAGTTGAAGCCTGTTGTGGAATCAGCCTACCTTTCTCAACAGTGATATCAGGGAACATATAGGCATTGATAATAAGTAGCTATGAAGGAAGTAAATATAGGACAAGATCTAGAACATTTCATTGCTTAACAATTTCCACGTTCTAATCAGACTGTGATCTTTAACTCAGATGTGGCTTATGCTCTACAGTGGCTCCTGTTGTGCTGAGACAGAGCAGAAGCAGATGCCGATTACGGTCCTTGCAGGTGTGCATCTCCAGAAACTGACCTTCCTTCCATCCACTCTTTGGGGCTTTGGTAATTGAGTTTGCAGAAACAAATCAACGATTGGCAGAAATAAAGGAACAGAATTACTAATGTGCAAGTAGACAGCTGTCACACTGAGCATTAAACTCAGAGACGAGCCCTGACGATTGTGGCTCAAGGATTCTTTATGAGGAGGACAGAAGTGAGGCCACACCAATTTCAGAGGAGGAGTCAGTGCTTTATAGGGGACATGGGCCAGGCACATAGAAGTGACAGCATCTGGGAACACAGTCTGCCTGGGATCTATGGGTGCGAGTTCTCTTCTTGTCTCCTGCTTGTTATCCTTCAGGAAGATTATCCTTAGGAGCTTTACACAGATAAAGGAGCTTCAGAAATGATACCTAGTATTTATTTCAGGTGCAAAGGAGGACTGACTGCAAGCCAGAACTCCTGAAGCTGGTTTGTTAATTTAAAAAACAAACAAAAAACAGACAAACAAACAAAAACACCAGGCTTCACTTTGAAGTATTTGTGTTTTCTGAGTTCCAACACATTGCTTTACTCAGCTCTTAAGAACAAGATCCAGGATTTCTAGGAGCATGACATGTAGTTCCACATTACTTCAGCTTTTGCTCAAGTAAATAGCAAACACCTTGAGTACAGAGTCGTCCCTTAACCCAAGTCCTACAGTCAATGTCTGGGCACTGGGCACTCTAACAAGTTTGGATAAATGCCCACCAAATGTGTGTGTTCCTGTGCGTGTGCGTGTGCGTGTGCGTGCGTGCGTGCGTGCGTGCGTGCGTGCGTGTGTGTGTGTGTGTGTGTGTGTGTGTGTGTGTGTACATATACAACTAGCCACATTAGGAACAAACCAAATAATGAGACCCACTGACTCATCCAGCCAAGTCCATCTTCAGGCTCCTGCACAGGATTAGGCTTGAATACAGAGTGGTCAGGATGTGGTCCATCCCACCCATTGTTGATCCTGGCACTGGCTCAGTGGCACTCTCTCCTTGTGAAATCTCTTTCTAGGGAACAAGTTCCTTTCTTTCCTTCTTCTTCTTTTTTCCCCAAGGAGACTCCTTGGAAAAATGCAATTCCTTGGAACCTCTAGTCCCAGGGGCAAAAGGCACAAGGATGTCTCTCCTTAGAACATCTGATGCTACAATGGTGGTGATAATTTGCAGCCTGATTTGAATTATTCCCATGTTTGAAAGCAGTGTTTAGAATTTAGTGGGTGATTTATCTGTCTGTAGGGTTTATATAAATACTAATTACTAGTCTTTCATATTATTTGTTTTTCTTTTAATTTTTCTAAGAGAAGACATGATGAATCCATGGCTGGATTTGAACTCCTGATCTTTCTACTTCTGCTTCTGCCCAACTTCTACGTGCTTGCAAGTATTATAATGTGCTTTTAGTATTGCAGGGCATGCATGTGCCACCAGGCCTGGCTAGTCTGCTAGTTTTTATCCTATTCTATTTTAAATGTCTTATTTTTGAAGTGATCTCTATACATTTGTACCCAACCATCTATACAACTCCAGGAAAAGGTGCACCCCATATAATAAAGCCAATACTAATATATATCCATATCCATATATATATATCCATATATATATCCATCTATATCTATATCTATATCTATATCTATATCTATATCCATATATATCCATATATATCCATATATATCAAAGAAAGACTTTCTCTGCTTTTCCTTCCTTCCTTCCATAGCCCAGGCTGACCTTGTCCTCCCTATCTAAGCCTCTCATGTGCTGGGATTGTAGGTGGATGCCATCACTCCCAGTCTTGATAGTTTTACCTTGAAAAGCTCTTGTAAGTTTATGAACTTTAAATGTCTGTTTTTGTTTCACATCAGACTTCTTGGGTTGGTTCAGAACACACTATCCAACACAGGACCCCTTAGCATTAGTAAAAACAGCAGCATAAGAAAAGTAATTCTCACCCTCCCTTCTTCCTTTCACAAACTATAACATCTAGGAAAAAATTCCTAGATTTCCCATTTTCCTTCTCCATACCGGATAATATGACCCTCATTTTAAGAGGCGACTTTCCTGTACTCAGGTGACAAGAGCACTCTACTCTTTTAATCTTAATCTCTTCCTTGTACTAAAAAGCCATAGATTATGTAATTTATGAACAACAGTTTAGGTAATTTAGCTCTCAACTCTAAAAGTTGGCCTCCAATGCTATTTCTCTATGACAGACCACTCTTCCTTATGACTGAGCACGAAACTGCACAAGTCAGGACAGGAGAGTTGGCTAAGTAGTTAAGAATGCTTGGTACAATTACAGAGCATGCAGGTCTGTAGGTTGATGGTATTATGCAGGTGAAGGTAGGCCAGAAAAAAACAAGGCCTGTCATTGGACAAAAAGGAAGGGAAGTGGGAACTCTTTTTAGAAGTGAAGGAGAAGCAGGGGAGGAGTCAGAGGGAGGGAAATGACCTGGGAGAACATGGCAGCAGATGTTAAGATTCTTTTCTGTGTACAGATACAGGTTATAGTGAATATTTCCAAGGGATGGGTATGTATAGGACTTTGTGTTATCTAGATGGGCAAATTATCTTATCAATTGGATTAGAGGTTATTATGTGATGTGTTCTTTCATGTGGTGACTTAATTGAGTTCAAGAGAAGGTGTGATGGCAGGAAGCACCAAGCCTGCCACGAAATTGGTGGTGTATGCTTGGTGTGGAAACAACCTGCCTTGGGGACTTAATGGGTAGATAGATTGCGGCCGGTCTCAGAGAGTAGCCATCAGCAGTGTGAGATGGGAGGGAGCTTAGCAGGTGACATATTTGCTGACTGAGATGAAAATAACCCAAAGATGCCACATGTGTTGATACTAGTGGGGAATAAAAGAAACCATTTTTATTTTTTATAATAACACAGGTTTGGTACCCAGCACTCACATGGTGACTTCCAAACATCTTAACTCCAGTTTCAGGGACATAATACCCTCTGAAGACACTCTTCTTCAGAGAGCCCCACCGTGACCACTCATCATAGTTTTCTCGAAACTCCTATCTAAGGGGACCTGCTTAATTCTGCTCTCCTAAGTCTACTTCCTTCTCTATATTCCCAGTGTTATCCAGTCTACTTTCCCCCACATGTCCCTGAACACTCCTCTCTCATCTATCCACACCCATTCCCTCACTTAGAGGATAGTACATGGTATAAACCTGATGAATATTTATTGACTGCATGAATTTATGCTATGAAAAATGAAGTATACTGTTAAAACTTCTAAAATAGTTTAAAAATATTTATTTTTTCCCCACACCTTCCATAAAAAAAACTTATGTCCAATTTTATTCAATCTTGTGGGAAAATTTGTCTTTTTTGACAAGGTGCCCTGATGTCTTTGGTTTTCTCCTGTATGTTTAAGGAATTTTATTTAGGGCATTAGCCTGAGGGCAACAGAAAAGTGACAGATGTGTTCTTTGTCCTCATTGTTGAGTGCTGCAGCCACCAGGCAATGTGCGGTGACCAAATACTCGAATACACCATGTA
Source organism: Rattus norvegicus (assembly GCF_021556685.1). NCBI lineage: Eukaryota > Metazoa > Chordata > Mammalia > Rodentia > Muridae > Rattus > Rattus norvegicus. The sequence continues at coordinate 2,973,619 of NC_141545.1, forward strand.
GCTCGTGCAAGTGAGAAGGAGAATTTTTTTATATTATTTCACTGTGATGGGTTTGCATTTCAATGGCTGCATGGCTAATGGCTTATACATGGGAGAGAGCAACTCAATCCTTAAATACTGTATATAAGCTGTTTTGTTACCAAACTGGCCGACAATCTCCTTCTTATTTAAGTGCAAGGATACCGGTTAAAATCACCTCCTATCTGGAATATGTGAAAGTTTTGCAGAAGAAATAACTGGTTGAGAATAAAATTATCAGCAGACATAAAGCTTTTAGTTAAATCAAGATGGTCAGTACTCTGAAGCAAGGCAGGGCAGATCCCCATCTCTTTTCCTCTCTTCGCTGCCAACCACAGCAGTGACAATAAATAATACCCATGCTCCTCTGCAAGCATGGTCATCATCAGTCTCATGGGCACAACCCCTAAGGCTGTCATCACCCCATTTCCCAGATGCAGAAAGTGAGGTTCCAAGAACACTACTTGGCAACAGCAGACCCAAGATGCTAAAAGTTTATGTGGTCCCAGGGACAGGCCGCATGTGCCATATCACTTCCCTTCCCACACCAAGATCCCAGATATTCTTAAAATAGATGAAAGATAATTTAAGAGCATCTCTTGCCAGCACTGCTTCTTGTACACATCAATGCTGTATACACACAAAAGACTAAGTGGATTCAAATCACAAAGCAAAACTGAATTCCACGTCATTCATTAAATTATTGAGCGTATTAAAAATGGAAGTGTGAGAGGGGCATTGGGACTCTAATTTTGCAGCACAAACACTTCCACCCACATGCCAACCTCTCATTATGGTTCTGGGAAGGGGGCACAGATGATATTCATAGCCTTCATTTCACTCAGCTCTTGCTAAAACTGTGAACATACTAAGTCATCACTGTAGTTCATAGCAACAAGGAATCCAGCCCACCCCATCAGGCTCTCCTCTACCAGTAGGGGAGCCCAGCACTTCATAATTCCACATTAATGAAGAGCAGACTCCGTCCTTGTTTCGATTTTGCATTTCATTTCCACAATAACTTGAAGAGCATGCGGAGTGGGGATCACGTGATGAAATGTAAACAGTGCTCAGTTACCACAGCTCTGAAAGATATGTTCTTCCAACAATGTACATGACTACTGTATCAAGCCTCAGGGCCATGTCCTTGACCTGGTTACTCCCTGAACTAACACATGCATAAGATATACTTTTTCAAAAGCTGACTCCCTGAGTGTTCTCTAAACCTGCACACATGCAACTGGAGAAATGGCCAGAGGAATCTTACCAATACATACGACCTTTAAGTTGTCTTTCGAGTGTATATATGTTGTTCCCTAGTCTAGACATTCTGACTCTATCCTACACTTTCCTACATGACAGTGGCTGCTCTCCATCTTCCTCACTCTCCTTCCCTATCTGTGCCTTCAGCCATTGGCCTATTTCTCAGAGAAAACAGAAATGGTCAGAAAAGAAGCTTTCCAAACTCCTTCGGGCAAGTGTCCCATGGACCCCGTGTCCCCATCTGTATACAGTGCTGCCTTTATCTGAAGCCATTTCTTTCTCTTCTGTTAAACTTCCAGCCCATGAGTGCCAGGGTTAGTCTTGTGTTTGTCAGACTTATTGGTGGGACAAACTGTCTGTTAGAAATCATGTAAAGGAGGGAAATCTTTTGCTTTTGTTTCCTTGCTTGTGGTTTCAGTCCAGGTCAGCTGGTTCCTGTGGAGAGGCAGAATATCCTGGGAGGAAGCTAGGGTGGGAGGAAAGCTCCAATCGAGGAACAGCCAATTGACGTGGGGGCCAGGAACCAGAGTATAATCTTGACCTATCTCCCAACATCCTTTATCTGAATTGGAACCCACAGCCTCTGGAGAGCCACCCACATCCATGGTGAGCTGTTCCTTTCTAAGACCGCATCCCAGCCACTCAGAGGCATGCTTTACTAATCTCCTAGGTGCTTAATACCATCAATTCCATAAGCAAGAGCAGTCGTCACAATTCCCATTTTAAACACTATGTGCTACTTACCTTCTTATACAAACAAACACTTCTGTCAACCCCACTGCCACAGCTAATAACCCTTCTTCTCCTATCTTCTAGAGCAGAACTCCCTGGAAGATCCCTTTCTGTGTCCTATCCCCTTTTGCAATTCTCAGTTGACTCACTGTGTAACAAACTGCTTTTGTTCAAATTAGCTGTGACTGCTACATCCGGAAATCCAGTGGCTCTTAGTCCTGTTTTCTGTTTTGATACTGGCCGCTCCATTGTCTTGTATCTGCTCTCCATTTGGTCTTCAGGAACCCTGCTTTGCTGAGGAATCCTCAGTTTCCCCACTGTTCTCCCCTGGATTGAAGAGCCACACAGACTCTTGTTCGTCATCTCCTCTCTTCTCCCATTACCATGCATTTTCATGGCTTTAGCTACATGCTGGCATGCTGCCCTGTGTAATCCAAAGGCAGTGTCCCCAGACTCATAGCCAGTTGCTCATTTCCCCTGGGAATTCCAGTGTCTGGTAGATCTCTCAAAACTTAGCTTGTCCCAAACTAGCCAGGGACAATCCTGAAACTTGAACGACTCTGTCTTCTACTTTCAGAAGTTTAGAAGAAGACTTGTCTATGACAAGTCCAGCCTCCTGTTTACTAGGTCAAAGTCTTACCTGACCCCCTCTCCTTCTTTCTCTCATGTCCCAGGCAATGCACCACGGTCCACAGTGTTTGTGATCCAAGTGTGCTGAGCCTCTGTCCACTTTTCACCCTCTCTGCTCTTGCTCAGCCCCACCAGGTCCTCATTAGCTGACCTCAGCTGTGATGGCTTCCTGAGTATCTCCCTGCTCCTTGCGTTGCTCCATAGTAGTCGATTACAACAGTCAAAGTAGCTCCTGTAAGATGTCAGTCAGAGAGTGTTCCTTGTAATGTCATTTGCCTTAGTATAAAAGCTGGAGTCTTGGGTGATGGAGAGATGGCACAGCAGTTAAGAGCATTTGTGACTCTTCCAGGTGACCCATATTTGGTTCTTAGCCCTAATGTCAGGTGGCTCTCAACTGTCTATAACTCTGACTCCAGGTGATTTGATGCCTCTACCTTCCAGGAACCTGCACTAACATGCATGAATCCACACATAGACATGCAGACATAACTAGAAATAAAATAAATGTTCAAAAAAATCCAAGCACCATTATCTTCCCCCAGCCCCAAAACCTCCCACCCAATCCACAGGCTTGCTCTACTCCACTGAGCTCCTTCATGTCTTCTGGACAGAGGGTCTCTAGAAGGCTCTAATGTATGGTGAGTGCTTAGGCCAGATTGATAAACACAGCCCACAAGGCACAGGACAGTCCTCTCTATGAAGAATAACCAGATCTAAAAGTTAAGAGTTAGGCAGAGACTTCATATAAACTGAAGCACAGACAAGAACTCCAGGCTAAGTTGGAGCCTGTGGCAGTTGACTAGATGGCTATTCCTGCTTCTGATGTCATAGTGAAAGTATTCAGCTGCTGGATTAAACACCTTTGTCACATAGCTGGCCATGCAACCGACTCCTATTGGAGATACTGGGAAGGATCTAGCTGCAGGCATTTTTTTCAACAGCTCAGCCCATGTCAGCACACAGGAACAGAATACAAAGGGGATTAGGCATGCTGTCCTTGCTCCCCCTTACTCTGATGAGACCCCCAGTCTATGGGACACTTCATATTCATCAAAGGAAAAATCCACCAAGATGAACTCTCAATCCTAAATGTCTATGCCCCAAATACAAGGGCACCTACATTCGTAAAGGAAACCTTACTAAAGCTCAAAACACACATTGCACCTCACACATTAATAGTAGGAGATATCAGCACCTCACTCTCATCAATGGACAGATCATGGAAACAGAACTTGAACAGAGATGTAGACAGACTAAGAGAAGTCATGAGCCAAATGGACTTAACAGATATTTATAGAACATTCTATCCTAAAGCAAAAGGATATACCTTCTTCTCAGCTCCTCATGGTACTTTCTCCAAAATTGACCATATAATTCGTCAAAAAACGGGGCTCAACAAGTAAAGAAAGATAGAAATAATCCCATGCGTGCTATCATACCACCACGGAGTAACGCTGGTCTTCAATAACAATAAGAGAAGAACGCCCACATATACGTGGAAGTTGAACAATGCTCTAATCAACAATAACCTTGTCAAGGAAGAAATAAAGAAAGAAATTAAAGACTTCTTAGAATTTAATGAAAATTAAGGTACAACATACAGAAACTTATGGGACACAGTGAAAGCTGTGCTAAGACGAAAACTGATAACTCTGAGTGCCTGCAGAAAGGAACAGGAGATAGCATATATCACCAGCTTCACAGCACACCTAAAGGCTCTAGAACAAAAAGAAGCAAATACACCCAGGAGGAGTAGATGGCAGGAAATAATCAAACTCAGCTGAAATCAACCAAGTAGAAACAAAAAGTACCATAGAAAGAATCAACAGAACCAAAAGTTGGTTCTTTGAGAAAATCAACAAGATAAACCCTTAGCCAGACTAACGAGAGGACACAGAGAGTGTGTCCAAATTAACAAAATCAGAAATGAAAAGGGAGACATAACTAAAGAATCAGAGGAAATTCAAAAAATCATCAGATTTTAGTATAAAAGCCTATATATAACAAAACTTGAAAATCTGCAGGAAATGGACAGATACCAGGTACCGAAGTTAAATCAGGAACAGATAAACCAATTAAACAAGCCCATAACTCCTAAGGAAATAGAAGTAGTAATTAAAGTTCTCCCAACCAAAAAGAGCCTAGGTCCAGACGGGTTTAGTGCAGAATTCTATAAGACCTTCATAGAAGACCTCATACCAATACTATCCAAACTATTCCATAAAATTGAAACAGAAGGAGCACTACCGAATTCCTTCTATGAAGCCACAATTACTCTTATACCTAAACCACAAAAAGACTCAACAAAGAAAGAGAACTTCAGACCAATTTCCCTTATGAATATCGACTCAAAAATACTCAATAAAATTCTGTCAAACCGAATCCAAGAGCACATCAAAACAATCATCCACCATGATCAAGTAGGCTTCATCCCAGGCATGCAGGGATGGTTTAATATACGGAAAACCATCCACACCATCCATTAAAAAAACAAACTGAAAGAACAAAAGCACATGATCATTTCATTAGATTCTGAGAAAGCATTTGACAAAATTCAACACCCCTTCATGATAAAAGTCCTGGAAAGAATAGGAAATCAAGGCCCATATCTAAACATAGTAAAAGCAATATACAGCAAACCAGTTGCTAACATTAAACTAAATGGAGAAAAACTTGAAGCAATTCCACTAAAATCGGGGACTAGAAAAGGCTGCCTGCTCTCTCCCTACTTATTCAATATAGTTCTTGATGTTCTAGCCAGAGCAATCAGACAACAAAAGGAGGTGAAGGGGATACAGATAGGAATTGAAGAAGTCAAAATATCACTATTTGCAGATGATATGACAGTATATATAAGTGATTCCAAAAGTTCCCACAGAGAACTACTAAAGCTGATAAACAACTTCAGCAAAGTGGCTGGGTATAAAATTAACTCAAATAAATCAGTAGCCTTCCTCTACACAAAAGAGAAACAAACTGAGAAAGAAATTAGGGAAATGACACCCTTCATAATAGACCCAAATAATATAACGTATCTTGGTGTGACTTTAACCAAGCAAGTAAAAGATCTGTACAATAAGAACTTCAAGACTCTGAAGAAAGAAATTGAAGAAGACCTCAGAAGATGGAAAGATCTCCCATGCTCATAGATTGGCAGGATTAATATAGTAAAAATGTCCATTTTACCAAAAGCGATCTATAGATTCAATGCAATCCCCATCAAAATACCAATCCAATTCTTCAAAGAGTTAGACAAAACAATCTGCACATTCATCTGGAATAACAAAAACCCAGGATAGCTAAAAATATCCTCAACAATAAAATACTTCAGGGGGAATCACTATCCCTGAACTCAAGCAGTATTACAGAGCAATCGTGATAAAAACTGCATGGTATTGGTACAGAAACAGACACATAGACCAATGGAACAGAATTGAAAACCCAGAAATGAACCCCCACACCTATGGGCACTTTGTTTTTCACAAAGGAGCCAAAACCATCCAATGGAATAAAGATAGCATTTTCAGCAAATGGTGTTGGTTAAACTGGAGGTCAACATGTGGAAGGATGCAGATCGATCCATGCTTATCACCCTGTTCAAAGCTTAACTCCAAGTGGATCAAGGACTTCCACATCAAACCAGATACACTCAAACTAATAGAAGAAAAACTAGGGCAGCATCTCAAACACATGGGCACTGGAAATAATTTCCTGAACAAAACACCAATGGCTTATGCTCTAAGACCAAGAATCGACAAATGGGATCTCATAAAACTGCAAAGCTTCTGTAAGGCAAAGGACACTGTGCTTAGGACAAAATGGTAACCAACAGATTGGGAAAAGATCTTTACCAATTCTACAACAGATAGAGGGCTTATATCCAAAATATACAAAGAACTCAAGAAGTTAGAACACAGGGAACAAATAACCCTATTAAAAATGGGGTTCAGAGCTAAACAAAGAATTCACAGCTGAGGAATGCCAAATGGCTGAGAAACACCACTCCAGTGAGAATGGCTAAGATCAAAAACTCAGGTGATAGCAAACGCTGGCGAGGATGTGGAGAAAGAGGAACCCTCCTCCATTGTTGGTGGGATTGCAGACTGGTACAACCATTCTGGAGGTTCCTCAGAAAACTGGACCTTGAACTACCTGAGGATCCAACTATACCTCTCTTGGGCATATACCCAAAAGATGCCCCAACATATAAAAAAGACACGTGCTCCACTATGTTCATAGCAGCCTTATTTATAGTAGCCAGAAGGTGGAAATAACCCAGATGCCCTTCAACAGAGGAATGGATAAAGAAAATGTGGTACATCTACACAATGGAATATTACTCAGCTATCAAAAACAATGACTTTATAAAATTCATAGGCAAATGTTTAGAACTGGAAAATATCATCCTGAGTGAGGTAACCCAATCACAGAAAAATACACAGGATATGCACTCATTGATATGTGGCTATTAGCCCAAATGCTTGAATTACCCTAGATGCCTAGAACACATGAAACTCAAGACAGATGATCAAAATGCAAATGCTTCACTCCTTCTTTAAAAGGGTAACAAGAATACCCTTGGTAGGGAATAGAGAATCAAAGATTAATACAGAGACAGAAGGAACAACAATTCAGAGCCTTCCTCACATGTGGCCCACACATATATAGCCACCCAATTAGACAAGATGGATAAAGCAAAGAAATGCAGGCCAACAGGAGCCGGATGTAGATCTCTCCTGAGAGACACAGCCAGAATACAGCAAATTCAGAGGCAAATGCCAGCAGCAAACCACTGAACTGAGAATAGGACCCCTGTTTAAGGAATCAGATAAAGAACTGGAAGAGCTTGAAGGGGCTTAAGACCCCATATGAAAAACAATGCCAAGCAACCAGAGCTTCCAGGGACTAAGCCACTATCTAAAGACTATACATGGACTGACCCTGGACTCTCACCTCATAGGTAGCAATGAATATCCTAGTAAGATCACCAGTGGAAGGGGACTGTAAAACAAACAATAAGATCAAACTCAGGAAAGGCAAAGAAACTAGGGCCTTCAGAGGAGGACAACGCTTCTAAAGCTGAACTTTATTCTAGTGGGAATCTTTCAGCCACCTAATAACCAAAATGTAAATGGATGGATTTGTGTTGCTTAGGCATCTAGGTTCAAAGTAGAAATAGAGAGACTATTTCCCCCTTTCTCCTATCTATGTAACAATCCATCACAGGCCTGGAGAACATTAAGAACATTGTATTCTTTGCCTGAAAGAAGTTTCCACAGCAGGTGACATCTGTTTAAAATAAACCAGGTGCTCGCCTTTGTTCTTCTGAGGTCTACAGTATTCATTGGGAAATCTCTCCACATCCTGTTAAGCTAACTCTTGAATGTCACACTTTTTACAAGCAAATATTCTTTTGTAAAAAAAAAAAAGAGTCCTACTTACAATTATGTATATTCTAACTGGGCAATATGACTGGCAAAGGCCTTAATTGAAGATCATCATTCACACCTAGTGTATTATTAGGCCTTTCCTACACATTGGCATTTGTGAACATTGTACCATGGCCCTGTCATCTGCACAGCTTCTTGCAATTCCTGTGATTACAAAGGACTTGTGAAAGCTGAGGTGACAAAGAATGGCATTCCACTCACCTGAGGGACACATCCTTTGCTCACACTAATCTAAATCCAGAAGAAAGGCTTCCACATCTATCCACAGGAAACTGGTTAGCTGTTCTTATATTTTACTGAGATACAAAGTAGTTAAGAATGCGGCATGGGGAGGAAGGAAGGATTTCATTCAAATCCAGGAACACTCAGGAGCATGGCTCTGCTGATATTTTGAACTCTGGGGAATTCTACTCTGGGGAATTGGAAAAAAATTATGATTTCTTTTCAAATTTTAAGTTATCCTGTTTCTTGTACAGTTATCTTCTGCATAAAAAGCAGAAACCCTGATAACCTGAACTCGATTCCTTGAACCGATATAGAGGTGAGAGAATATCAACTCCATAACTTTTCTTGGACTTCCACAGGCACCAGGGTACATATCAATCCTCTTTGTGTGTGTGTGTCTTTCTGTCTCTCTGTCTCTCTCTCTCTTCTTACACATATACATACACATACACGTAAATGTACACACTCTTGCGCATGTACACACACACACACACACACACACACACACACACACACTCATGCTCACACTAAATTACCCAAAATGTAAGCTCTCAGTTGGTCTTGACACCATGGCTTCTCTCTGCCATCATGGACTCTAACCTTCTGGAAACATCATCCTAATTTTAGTTTTAATGTGCTTTGGCCATGGTGTCTTTCAAAGCAATAAAGACATAAATAATACATACTGTCATAAATAATACATTCAGTCTTTAATGGATCAAATGTTGCTGTGTGTCCAGTTGTTAATGTATACTTTAACTCCACTGTGTCCCAGCAGCCCTAAGAAAGCAGTGCAACACAGATACCTACAGTGTCCAAAGATAAGAAATAGTCTGACAAGACTTCCTAAAAGCTGACTGGAAGCCAGTCTTCTCCTATCTGCCCTCAGAAGATGTTGAACTCTCAGCTTCTCCAGCCCCACATCTGTGTGGACACTGTCCTGCCCCCGCCCTGATGATAACGGACTGAACCTCTGAACCTGTAACCTGGCCCCACTTTTTCCTAAAAGCAGGAACCATAGAGGTTGGAAAGGAAAAAGACATTAGAGTACTTAGCACTCCTTGAAGGAGGAGATAGTGAAGATACACTACTTTACACCTATCCTGTGATCAAAAATTATTACACAGATCAATAAGGAGGCAACAGAGAATCATTGATAGAGTCTTTGTCTAGCACACACAAGGTCATGGTTACCAGCATCAGTACTCAAAAGAATGGAAAGAAGGGTGGGAAAATGAAGGAGGGTGTGGTTGAAACATTAGAAACTATAGCGTGTCAAATGACTATCTTTCCAGTACCTTCTTCTCCCTCAATGACCTGCTCCACCTCACACTGTACACAGTGTACTAATGAACGCTCATGAACAGATCATAAGCACAAAAACACACGTGTCAAACTATGCTTTGAAGTCAGAGTAAGTTATAATGTGGGTTGCCTCAAAAGGTATGGTTTCTAAAAGCAAAGATAGATCATCTTTGACTGGTCCTTTAGTTTTTATCTAATACCTGTCTGCAATTTTCATGTCCTCTTTACATGGGTACATGGGTATGTTACCTTCTTCATCTTCTAGATTTTCCCAGCATTCTCTGCTGACTTAACAGTCAGTCTGTAAGAGAGGGTGTGTGCTCCAGGCACTGTTTGTTGCCAGCCAAGGCAGGCTGGTGTGCACTTGTGTGTTTTTTCTTCACACTCAAGAGAGAGGAAAATGGACTCCCATTTTGGAGTGATTTCTTTAGAACTACCTGCAAAAGCAAAAAGACTCTTAAAAATCCCTCTGGTGCATTTGTATCTTTGGCCTTTTGCAAGAAGGGGAGAGAAGGAAGAGAAAGGACGACTGACTGAAAAGGTTGTTCTCATTCCCACTGCTGGCGAGGGGTTTGATTTCCTAAGTATTAATCAAAATCACTCTTGATTATAGCAAAAACAACCTTTGCTATAATTTTAATGAAGTTAATGAGAATATATGGTAATTCTGAGCAATCTTGCTCTAGAGATTAAAGAACAGCCTGCCAGGAAACATACGAATAAAGCTTTAGGACCAAAATGAATTTTTGTCCTGTTTTTGTGGTGGTGGATGTTTGTGTAAATCACTGGACTGTAGATAGGTATATCCATAGCACCAATCTTTATACAATTTTTTTTAAATGACTTTCCTAAATCAGGTAATTTCATTCACACTTATTGAAGTTACCATTTCATATCTCTTTAATTACAGATAAGAGGCTACAGAAATAAACAGAAGTTGATACTCAAGAATATTGGAGGTATAAAGAATACAAATTTTATTCTGGCAAGTAGTTAATTATGAATTTCATTTACATTCATTTCGGTTGGACATATTTTGGGAAATCACATAGTATGTATGAATTATGGACATTACATACTATAGTATAATATTGTAAAATGTCTGAAGATACATTTATGAATCAATTATTTCCTTTAGTGATTTAAGTTAAATGAGTAAGACAAGAATCTGAGAAATTGTCACTGTAAATGGCACATTAACATTAAAGAAGAGGTGTGTAATGGAAATCATTGTTTAGGGATATATATCTGAATAGGCCTTGTGAACGAGGTTGAATTTGACCAGGGTATTCTAGGGCAATACTATTTTCATAGTGGTGAAATAAACAATTCACATGGATAGATACAATGAAAGCAAAATGGTACTCACTTGAGAAATGAGAGATCTGTAAGACTGAGATGTAAGTTTGTGAGGGACTTTTGTGTAAAATTTCATGGGTTCACATTGCATTGTTCTATTAAAACAAGTTTCTTGGTAAAATATAAGTATGGCAGATAACCAGATGTGGCAGACTCTGAATGGCCATTGCTTCAGTCTCTTCTCAAAACGCTATGTCCACTTACCTTCCTATGAATATCTTTATTTCCTCTCTTAAAGAGGACTACAGCATCTCCACTTTGGTCTTCCTTCTCCTTGATCTTAATGTGGTCTGTGGATTCTAGCCCGGGGAGTATGAGATATTGGGCTAATAACATATCACTGAGTATATATCATGTGTGATTTTTTTCTTTTCTTGTCTTTGTGATTGGGTTACCTTACCCATGATGCTACATCTCAAGATCACTGTCACAATGTTATTTATTGAACTTAGCTTGCTACTTCCCACCCTGTTGAACTTTTTCTGTTGAATGTCAAATATATTTTCTAGCTACAGGAACACTCTCACTTCCAAATCTTGGCTACTTTTAGGAATTCCAGGCCAATGATCTGACCAGCCTGGCCTCTGTACATAGAGAGAAGATTCAAGCTGTTGTAACGGAGACAAATGTGCACTGTGAAATATTTGTGTTAGACAGGTGTGGCAAGTACCTTTCCTTAATGAATAATGATTTAAGAGTACCAATCACTGGGTAAGCAGAGGGGACTTTCAGGTCAAATGGGGAAGAAGAGAGTGGGACAAATGGGATTTGATGCTTTTGGGATGGAGAGAGAGGTTAGGGTTAAAGATGTCACTAACTGGAGGCCTTAGATGAGCCACCATAGGATTTACTTTTTAGGATGTTTGTAATTGCAGCCAATGGTTGAGTTACCTGTTCTTTCTAAACTAATTTTGTATAGTGTTTTTCTACATTGGTATGGAATCCAACTGTTTTGAAGAGGGTGGTAAGGGCCATGCAGAATTTAGATGTGTGGGGCTGCTGTGATAGTGACCTACCAAGGGAACTTAGCAAGTTCAGGGAAGATATTTCAAGAGCTCTGGGCAAGAAATGGCTAGAAATATGAACAGCGTCTGAGACAAGAGAGCCCTAGGATTGTGGTCTCTACAAGGTGCTACATGGGGCCAGAGAAAAGCAAACTGGGATATTGCATGCATTTTTTCACTATTTCTCACTATAGACATGTTCAGTAATTTGGATGATTTAGTTAATGAAGAGCAAACATTAGACCTAGAAATCTACCATCATGAGGTACTGTAAACAACATCACTAATGAAAGGAAATGACATGCATTGTGGGGAAATTTATTTTTTTACATTAGTTATTTATTTGTTTATGTAGTCATTCATATATTCATTCCATCATTCAATTAAAAATTCAACATCAACCCCTTCTTCCTAGTCCCCATCTCACAATGTTTTTTACTCAATACCCACTCTCTTCTACCCATTCGCTCCATTCGACCTCTGAGAAGAAAGAGCCACCTTATTATCTCCCCACCCTGACATGTCAAATCAGCAGAGGATTGCACACATCCTCTACCACTGATACCAGACAAGAAAGCCTATTTAAAGGTATAGGATCTACAGGCAGTCTACAGAATCAGGGAGACTTTCCACTTCACTTGGGACCCAAATAAAGACCAAAATGCATGTCTACTACATTTATGGCAGTGGCCCAGGTTCTGTCCATGTATGATCTTTAGTTGGAGTTTACGTTTTTGAGTCTCCATAGGTAGAGGTATGTTGATGCTGCTGAACTTCCTGTGGAGTTTCTACCCACTCAGGTATCTCAATCTCTCCTCAAACTTTTCTACAAGACTCTGTGAGTATCTAATGGTTGGGAGTGAGTTGCTGTAACTATTTCCATCAGCTGCTAGGTGGATCCTGTCAGAAGACAGTTAAGCTATGATCCTCTCTGCAAGCATAAGAGAGTATCATAATGTCAGGAATTGATTCTTGCCCATGGGGTGCATCTGATTTGGGTTAGACAATGGTTGGCCATTACATCAGTCTCTGCTCCACCACTGTTTCTGTATACAATGTAGGTAAGACACTTTCAGGATGTAACTTTTTTCTAGGTGGGTAAGTGTCCTTATCCCTAAAGTGGAAGTCCTGTCTGCCTATAGGATGTGGCCATGTCAAGATACATACCGCTCACTGATAGGAAATCTGCTAGTGTCACTTCATAGACACTGCCCTCCACCCTTGCCCATTGCCAATTTTTATTCTCTCTCCCCTTCTTTCCCTTTGTTTGATGTACCTATTCTGTTACCCTTCCCACACCCTCTCCCACTGAGTTGCCCCTACTCCTCCACCCCCAATTTCAGTTTATTTCCCCTTCTGTTAAATATTCAAGCATGCTCCTCTGACTTTTTATTTTGGCTTCTTTGAGTCTGTAATTGCAGTGTGGTTATCCTGCCCTTTATGGCTAATATTCCCTTATAAGCAAGAACACACCATGCACTAAGAAGCATATTTCCTAGTCCATCAATTTGCTTTTGAATTTCATGACATCTTTGTTTCTAAACACTTTATACTATTGCATTTTATAAATAGACCAAATTTTCTTTATCCATTTATCAGCTGAGAGACATCTGGGGTGTTTCCAGCTCCTGGCCATCATAAATAAACATATATATATATATATTTGTATATATATATTTATATATATGTATATATATGTATGTATATATACAAACATAATATAAACATATATCCACATATATGTATATATTAATATTCATATATCCAGAAGAGATATAGCTTGGTATGGAGGTACTGAGGTAAAATTGTTTCCAATTTTGTGAAAAATGGCCAAGTTGATTGGAGTACAGTAGTTTGTACGCCAATCACCTTGGAGGCGTTTACCCATACTATGTAAAATAAGTTTTAAAAAGTTATGTAGACACCGGCGGATCCCGGACCGCAGCAGCTCTCTGCTCCCAAAACCCGTGGGAGAGAGACCTCACCGCCTGATCAGGTGGGCACTCCTGAGGCTGCAGAGCGGAGGAGACCACCAACACTGCCCACCCCTGCCCACATCCCTGGCCCAAGAGGCAACTGTATAAGGCCTCTGGGTTCCCGTAGGGGAGGGCCCGGGAGCGGCAGGACCCCTGCGCCTGAGACACTGCCGGAACCTGAAGGAAACAGACCGGATAAACAGTTCTCTGCACCCAAATCCCGTGGGAGGGAGAGCTGAACCTTCAGAGAGGCGGACACGCCTGGGAAACCAGAAGAGACTGCACTCTGTGCACATCCAGGCGCCAGAGGAAAACACCAAACGCCATCTGGAACCCTGGTGCACGGAGGCTCCCGGAAAGAACGGCACAGATCTTCCCGGTTGCTGCCACAGCGGAGAGGACTTAGGCAGTACCCCACGAGCAAACTTGAGCCTTGGAACCACAGGTAGGACCAACTTTTCCCCTGCAAGAAACCTGCCTGGTGAACTCAAGACACAGGCCCACAGGAACAGCTGAAGACCTGTAGAGAGGAAAAACTACACGCCCGAAAGCAGAACACTCTGTCCCCATAACTGGCTGAAAGAAAACAGGAAAACAGGTCTACAGCACTCCTGACACACAGGTTATAGGACAGTCTAGCCACTGTCAGAAATAGCAGAACAAAGTAACACTAGAGATAATCTGATGGCGAGAGGCAAGCACAGGAACCCAAGCAACAGAAACCAAGACTACATGGCATCATCGGAGCCCAATTCTCCCACCAAAGCAAACACGGAATATCCAAACACACCAGAAAAGCAAGACCTAGTTTCAAAATCATATTTGATCATGATGCTGGAGGACTTCAAGAAAGACATAAAGAACTCCCTTAGAGAACAAGTAGAAGCCTACAGAGAGGAATCGCAAAAATCCCTGAAAGAATTCCAGGAAAACACAATCAAACAGTTGAAGGAATTAAAAATGGAAATAGAAGCAATCAAGAAAGAACACATGGAAACAACCCTGGACATAGAAAATCAAAAGAAAAGACAAGGAGCTGTAGATACAAGCTTCACCAACAGAATTCAAGAGATGGAAGAGAGAATCTCGGGAGCAGAAGATTCCATAGAAATCATTGACTCAACTGTCAAAGATAATGTAAAGCGGAAAAAGCTACTGGTCCAAAACATACAGGAAATCCAGGACTCAATGAGAAGATCAAACCTAAGGATAATAGGTATAGAAGAGAGTGAAGACTCCCAGCTCAAAGGACCAGTAAATATCTTCAACAAAATCATAGAAGAAAACTTCCCTAACCTAAAAAAAGAGATACCCATAGGCATACAAGAAGCCTACAGAACTCCAAATAGATTGGACCAGAAAAGAAACACCTCCCGTCACATAATTGTCAAAACACCAAACGCACAAAATAAAGAAAGAATATTAAAAGCAGTAAGGGAAAAAGGTCAAGTAACATATAAAGGCAGACCTATCAGAATCACACCAGACTTTTCGCCAGAAACTATGAAGGCCAGAAGATCCTGGACAGATGTCATACAGACCCTAAGAGAACACAAATGCCAGCCCAGGTTACTATTTCCTGCAAAACTCTCAATTAACATAGATGGAGAAACCAAGATATTCCATGACAAAACCAAATTTACACAATATCTTTCTACAAGTCCAGCACTACAAAGGATAATAAAGGGTAAAGCCCAACATAAGGAGGCAAGCTATACCCTAGAAGCAAGAAACTAATCGTCTTGGCAACAAAACAAAGAGAATGAAAGCACACAAACATAACCTCACTTCCAAATATGAATATAACGGGAAGCAATAATCACTATTCCTTAATATCTCTCAATATCAATGGCCTCAACTCCCCAATAAAAAGACATAGATTAACAAACTGGATACGCAACGAGGACCCTGCATTCTGCTGCCTACAGGAAACACACCTCAGAGACAAAGACAGACATTACCTCAGAGTGAAAGGCTGGAAAACAATTTTCCAAGCAAATGGTCAGAAGAAGCAAGCTGGAGTAGCCATTCTAATAGCAAATAAAATCAATTTTCAACTAAAAGTCATCAAAAAAGATAAGGAAGGACACTTCATATTCATCAAAGGAAAAATCCACCAAGATGAAGTCTCAATCCTAAATATCTATGCCCCAAATACAAGGGCACCTACATATGTAAAAGAAAACTTACTAAAGCTCAAAACACACATTTCACCTCACACAATAATAGTGGGAGATTTCAACACCCCACTCTCATCAATGGACATATCATGGAAACAGAAATTAAACAGAGATGTAGACAGACTAAGAGAAGTCATGAGCCAAATGGACTTAACGGATATTTATAGAACATTCCATCCTAAAGCAAAAGGATATACCTTCTTCTCAGCTCCTCATGGTACTTTCTCCAAAATTGACCATATAATTGGTCAAAAAACGGGCCTCAACAGGTACAGAAAGATAGAAATAATCCCATGCGTGCTATCGGACCACCACGGCCTAAAACTGGTCTTCAATAACAATAAGGGAAGAATGCCCACATATACGTGGAAATTGAACAATGCTCTACTCAATGATAACCTGGTCAAGGAAGAAATAAAGAAAGAAATTAAAAACTTTTTAGAATTTAATGAAAATGAAGGTACAACATACCCAAACTTATGGGACACAATGAAAGCTGTGCTAAGAGGAAAACTCATAGCGCTGAGTGCCTGCAGAAAGAAACAGGAAAGAGCATATGTCAGCAGCTTGACAGCACACCTAAAAGCTCTAGAACAAAAAGAATCAAATACACCCAGGAGGAGTAGAAGGCAGGAAATAATCAAACTCAGAGCTGAAATCAACCAAGTAGAAACAAAAAGGACCATAGAAAGAATCAACAGAACCAAAAGTTGGTTCTTTGAGAAAATCAACAAGATAGATAAACCCTTAGCCAGACTAACGAGAGGACACAGAGAATGCGTCCAAATTAACAAAATCAGAAATGAAAAGGGAGACATAACTACAGATTCAGAGGAAATTCAAAAAATCATCAGATCTTACTATAAAAACCTGTATTCAACAAAACTTGAAAATCTTCAGGAAATGGACAATTTCCTAGACAGATACCAGGTATCGAAGTTAAATCAGGAACAGATAAACCAGTTAAACAACCCCATAACTCCTAAGGAAATAGAAGCAGTCATTAAAGGTCTCCCAACCAAAAAGAGCCCAGGTCCAGACGGGTTTAGTGCAGAATTCTATCAAACCTTCATAGAAGACCTTATACCAATATTATCCAAACTATTCCACAAAATTGAAACAGATGGAGCCCTACCGAATTCCTTCTATGAAGCCACAATTACTCTTATACCTAAACCACACAAAGACACAACAAAGAAAGAGAACTTCAGACCAATTTCCCTTATGAATATCGACGCAAAAATACTCAATAAAATTCTGGCAAACCGAATTCAAGAGCACAACAAAACAATCATCCACCATGATCAAGTAGGCTTCATCCCAGGCATGCAGGGATGGTTTAATATAAGGAAAACCATCAACGTGATCCATCATATAAACAAACTGAAAGAACAGAACCACACGATCATTTCATTAGATGCTGAGAAAGCATTTGACAAAATTCAACACCCCTTCATGATAAAAGTCCTGGAAAGAATAGGTATTCAAGGCCCATACCTAAACATAGTAAAAGCCATATACAGCAAACCAGTTGCTAACATTAAACTAAATGGAGAGAAACTTGAAGCAATCCCACTAAAATCAGGGACTAGACAAGGCTGCCCACTCTCTCCCTACTTATTCAATATAGTTCTTGAAGTTCTAGCCAGAGCAATCAGACAACAAAAGGAGATCAAGGGGATACAGATCGGAAAAGAAGAGGTCAAAATATCACTATTTGCAGACGACATGATAGTATATTTAAGTGATCCCAAAAGTTCCACCAGAGAACTACTAAAGCTGATAAACAACTTCAGCAAAGTGGCTGGGTATAAAATTAACTCAAATAAATCAGTTGCCTTCCTCTATAAAAAAGAGAAACAAGCCGAGAAAGAAATTAGGGAAACGATACCCTTCATAATAGACCCATATAATATAAAGTACCTCGGTGTGACTTTAACCAAGCAAGTAAAAGATCTGTACAATAAGAACTTCAAGACACTGAGGAAAGAAATTGAAGAAGACCTCAGAAGATGGAAAGATCTCCCATGCTCATGGATTGGCAGGATTAATATAGTAAAAATGGCCATTTTACCAAAAGCAATCTACAGATTCAATGCAATCCCCATCAAAATACCAATCCAATTCTTCAAAGAGTTAGACAGAACAATTTGCAAATTCATCTGGAATAACAAAAAACCCAGGATAGCTAAAGCTATCCTCAACAATAAAAGGACTTCAGGGGGAATCACTATCCCTGAACTCAAGCAGTATTACAGAGCAATAGTGATAAAAACAGCATGGTATTGGTACAGAGACAGACAGATAGACCAATGGAATAGAATTGAAGACCCAGAAATGAACCCACACACCTACGGTCACTTGATTTTTGACAAAGGAGCCAAAACCATCCAATGGAAAAAAGATAGCATTTTCAGCAAATGGTGCTGGTTCAACTGGAGGGCAACATGTAGAAGAATGCAGATCGATCCATGCTTATCACCCTGTACAAAGCTTAAGTCCAAGTGGATCACGGACCTCCACATCAAACCAGACACACTCAAACTAATAGAAGAAAAACTAGGGAAGCATCTGGAACACATGGGCACTGGAAAAAATTTCCTGAACAAAACACCAATGGCTTATGCTCTAAGATCAAGAATCGACAAATGGGATCTCATAAAACTGCAAAGCTTCTGTAAGGCAAAGGACACTGTGGTTAGGACAAAACGGCAACCAACAGATTGGGAAAAGATCTTTACCAATCCTATAACAGATAGAGGCCTTATATCCAAAATATACAAAGAACTCAAGAAGTTAGACCGCAGGGAAACAAATAACCCTATTAAAAAATGGGGTTCAGAGCTAAACAAAGAATTCACAGCTGAGGAATGCCGAATGGCTGAGAAACACCTAAAGAAATGTTCAACATCTTTAGTCATAAGGGAAATGCAAATCAAAACAACCCTGAGATTTCACCTCACACCAGTGAGAATGGCTAAGATCAAAAACTCAGGTGACAGCAGATGCTGGCGAGGATGTGGAGAAAGAGGAACACTCCTCCATTGTTGGTGGGATTGCAGACTGGTAAAACCATTCTGGAAATCAGTCTGGAGGTTCCTCAGAAAATTGGACAATGATCTGCCTGAGGATCCAGCCATACCTCTCTTGGGCATATACCCAAAAGATGCCTCAACATATAAAAGAGACACGTGCTCCACTATGTTCATCGCAGCCTTATTTATAATAGCCAGAAAATGGAAAGAACCCAGATGCCCTTCAACAGAGGAATGGATACAGAAAATGTGGTACATCTACACAATGGAATATTACTCAGCTATCAACAACAACGAGTTTATGAAATTCGTAGGCAAATGGTTGGAACTGGAAAATATCATCCTGAGTGAGCTAACCCACTCACAGAAAGACATACATGGTATGCACTCATTGATAAGTGGCTATTAGCCCAAATGCTTGAATTACCCTAGATCCCTAGAACAAAGGAAACTCAAGACGGATGATCAAAATGTGAATGCTTCACTCCTTCTTTAAATGAGGAAAAAGAATACCCTTGGCAGGGAAGGGAGAGGCAAAGATTAAAACAGAGACTGAAGGAACACCCATTCAGAGCCTGCCCCACATGTGGCCCATACATTTACAGCCACCCAATTAGACAAGATGGATGAAGCAAAGAAGTGCAGACCGACAGGAGCCGGATGTAGATCGCTCCTGAGAGACACAGCCAGAATACAGCAAATACAGAGGCGAATGCCAGCAGCAAACCACTGAACTGAGAATAGGTCCCCCATTGAAGGAATCAGAGAAAGAACTGCAAGAGCTTGAAGGTGCTCGAGACCCCAAAAGTACAACAATGTCAAGCAACCAGAGCTTCTAGGGACTAAGCCACTACCTAAAGACTATACATGGACTGACTCTGGACTCTGTCCCCATAGGTAGCAATGAATATACTAGTAAGAGCACCAGTGGAAGGGGAAGCCCTGTGTCCTGCTAAGACTGAACCCCCAGTGAACTAGACTATGCGGGGAGGGTGGCAATGGGGGGAGGTTTGGGAGGGGAACACCCATAAGGAAGGGGAGGGGGGAGGGTGATGTTTGTCCGGAAACCGGGAAAGGGAATAACACTTGAAATGTATATAAGAAATACTCAAGTTAATAAAAAAAAAAAGTTATGTAACAGATAATGAAATTATATCCATTGTGTAAATACCACAACTGAATTATTATAAAGGCTAATAAAACATGTTTTAAATGTAGAATGTACTTTTGATCAATTATAGTCATTTATATGGTCAGAGGAAGTGACAGCTCTTGTGCAATCCAGATTAACATGGGTCACTGATTTTTTTTTTATCTTTACTAACTTGAGTATTTATTTTTTTTAAATTAACTTGAGTATTTCTTATTTACATTTCGAGTGTTATTCCCTTTCCCGGTTGGTTTCCGGGCCAATCTCCCCCTAAGCCCCCCCTTCCCTTCTTTATGGGTGTTCCCCTCCCTATTGCCGCCCTCCCCCCAACAATCACGTTCACTGTGGGTTTAATCTTAGCAGGACCAAGGGCTTCCCCTTCCACTGGTGCTCTTACTAGGCTATTCATTGCTACCTATGAGGTCAGAGTCCAGGGTCAGTCCATGTGTAGTCTTTAGGTAGTGACTTAGTCCCTGGAAGCTCTGGTTGCTTGGCATTTTTGTTCATATGGGGTATCGAGACCCTACAAGCTCTTCCAGTTCTTTTTTTGATTCCTTCAATAGGAGTACTGTTCTCAGTTCAGTGGTTTGCTGCTGGCATTCGCCTCTGTATTTGCTGTACTCTGATAAACATTGATTTATCAGATATCTTACAAAACATTTTGCCCTAAAACAAAAGCTTACACCATGTTCTCATCACCTCCTACTACTATACAAAAACTGACCTTGTAATCAGACATAAAACAAACCTCAACAGATACAAAACATTGAATTAATCCCATGGATTCTATTGGACCAGCATAGGCTAAGGATGTTTTTCGGAATAACAAAAATATCAAAAAGCCCACATGTACAAGGAAGCTGAACAACTATCTATTTAATGTTTGCTTGGTCAGAGAAGAAAGAAAGAAAGAAAGAAAGAAAGAAAGAAAGAAAGAAAGAAAGAAAGAAAGGAAGGAAGGAAGGAAGGAAGGAAGGAAGGAAGGAAGAAAGAAAGAAAGAAAGAAGAAAGAAAGAAGGAAAGAAAGGAAGGAAGGAAGGAAGGAAGAAAGAAAGAAAGAAAGAAAGAAAGAAAGAAAGAAAGAGAGAAAGAAAGGGAGAGAATTGGAAAGACTTCTAGAGTTTAATGAAAATGGAAGCACAACATATGAGATAGAATGAAAAATTCAGGTGAAAGTAGATGCTGGAGAGGATGTGGAGAAAGGAACATTTCTCCATTGTAGGTAAAAATTTTCAATCTGGTACAACCACGATCAAAAACAGTCTGCTGGTTCCTCAGAATACTGGACATAGGACTTTCTGAAGACCCAGCTATACCACTTCTGGGCATATACCAAAAGATGCTCCAACATAAAACCAGGACAAATATTTCACTATGTTCATAACATTATTTACTACAGCCAGAAATTGGAAACAACTCATGAGTTCTGCACTGAAGGAATGGATACAAAAAAGGTGGTACACAATGGAATACTACCTAGATATTAAAAGCAATGACTGTGTAAATGTTGCAGACAGATAAATGGAATGAGAAAATATCATACTTGAATGAGGTGACCAATTCACAAAAGAACACAAATGGTATGTACTCATTGATAAGTTGTGTTAGGCAAAAAGCTCAGAATGCCCAAAATACAACTCACAGACAATATGAAAAAGAAGATTGAAGACCGAAATGTGGACATCATCAATTTACAGTCTTATATTTGATATTTATAGGATCTAGTATGAATTTTGTGTCAAATTAAACATCCAGAAGAGTAATTAGATATCCAGAACAGTTTTTAATCTTACTAACAATAGAACAATTCTGTAAAACCGTTTTTAGTAAAGCATTTCTGAATTAACGCAAACATTCAAATACATAACTTTTGAAGTTCATACTTCAGTTTGAACTTCATAGATTTTAAATTAAAATTTCTTCATTTTTAAAAGTATCCTTTTTTGGTTTTTGTTTTTTTGCTTTTTGTTTTCTTTTTTTAGTTTTTTTAATGTAATGTTTGAAATTTACATTTCAAATATCATTCTTTTTCTTGGTTTCCCAGACATAAGCCCCCTATGCCATTCCCCTCCTCTTCTTCTGTAAGGGTGTTCCCTTCCCCGTACACCTCCCCCTTCCTGCCCTACCGAACATTGCCCAATACTGGTTGTCCCAACCTTGGCAGGACAAAGGGCTTCTTCCATTGGTGCCCCAACAAGGCTATTCTCTGCTACATATGCAGTTGGAGCCCATGGTCAGCCCATCTGTAGTCTTTTGTTAGTGGTTTACTCCTTGGCAGCTGTTTGGTTGGTATTTCTGTTCTTATGAAGCTGCAAGACCCTTCAGCTCTCTCAATCCTTTCTCTAATTCCTCCACCAAGAACCCCATTCTCAGTTCAGTGGTTTGCTGCTAGCATTCTCCTCTGTTTCTGACATGCTCTGTCTGTGTCTCTCAGGAGAATTCTATATCTGGTTCCTGTCAGCATGCACTTCCTAGCTTTATCCATCTTACCTAGATTTGCTGGCTGTCTATATATGGGCCCCAGGAGGGGCAGTCTCTGAGTGGCCATCCCTTCAGTCTCTGCTCTAAACTTTGCCGCCCTATCACCTCCTATGCGTATTCTTGCTGCCCGTTTAAAGAAGTGGTGGACGTATGTGAGTATTGGTCATCCTTTTTCTTGAGCTTCATGTGGTCTGTAGATTGGATCTTGGGTATTTCGAGCCTTTGGGCTAATACCCACCTGTCATTTAGTGCATACCATGTGTGCTTTTCTCTGATTGGGTTACGACACTCAGGATGATATTTTTTAGTTCCATCCATTTCCCTGTGAATTTCATGAAGTCATTGTTTTTGATAGCTGAGTAGTACTCCATTGTGTATATCCACCACATTTTCTGTATACATTCTTCTGTTGAAGGGCATCTGTGCTCTTTCCAGCTTTGGGCTATTATAAATAAGGCTGCTATGAACTCAGTGGTGCATATGTCCTTGTTATATGTTGGAGCATCTTTTGGGTATATGCACAGTAGTGGTTTAGCTGGGTCCTCAGGTAGTACTAAGTCTAATTTTCCAAGGAACTGCCAGAATGACTTCCAAAGAGGTTGTACCAGCTTGCAATCCCACCAACAATGGAGGAGAGTTTCTCTTTCTTGACATCCTTCTCAGCATCTGCTGTCACCTGAGATTTTGATCTTAGCCATTCTGACTGGTGGAATCTCACAGTTCTTTGGAATTGCATTTCGCAGATGACTAAGGATGTTGATCAATTTTCATTTGACTCTCAGTCTTTGTTTAGCTCTGTACACCATTTTGTAATAGGGTTATATGATTCTATGGAGTGTACCTTCTTGACAAATTTATGTATACTGGATATTACCGTCTATTAAATGCAGGGATGGTAAAGATCTTTTCCTAATCTGCTGGTTGCTCTTTGGTTCTATTACAGTGTCCTTTGCCTTACAGAATTTGGCAGTTTTATGAGGTCCCACTTTTGATTCTTAATCTAAGGGCATGAGCCATTTGTGTTTGTTCAGAAAAATTTCCCCTTTACATATGTGTTCAAGAGTCTTGCCACTTTCTCTTCTGTTAGTATCAGTTTATCTGGTTTTAGGTGGAGGTCTTTGATCCACTTATGTTGGGCTTTGTATAAAGAGATAAGAATGAGTCAAATTGTATTCTTCTACAGGCTGACCTACTGTTAAATCAGCACCACTTTTTGAAACTATGTCTTTTTTCCACTGGATGGTTTTAGCTTATTTGTCAAAGTTTAAGTGCCCATAGGTTTGTGGGTTCATTTCTGGGTCTTCAAGTATATTCCATTGATCTACCATCTCCTTTCTATACCAACGCCATGCAGTTTTTACCAGGATTGCTCTACAATGCTAGGACAGGGATGGTGATTCCTGAAGAATTCTTTTATTATCGAGAATATTTTTCAGTATCCTGGGTTTTGGTTATTCCAAATGAATTTGCAAATTGCTCTTTCTAGCTCTATAAAGAATTGAGTTGGAAATTTGATGGGAATTCCACTGAATCTGTGCATTGATTTTGGAAAGATGGCCACTTTCACTATATTAATCCTGCAAATACACGAGCATGGGACATCTTTCCAGCTTTGAGATCTTCAATTTATTTCTTCAGAGACTTGAAATTCTTGTCATACAGACTTTCACTTACTTGGTTAGTGTCCCACTAAAGTATTTTACATTATTTGTGACTATTGTGAAGGATGTTGTTTCCCTAATTGCTTCCTCAGTCTTGTTATTCATTGAGTATAGGAAGGCTGCAGGTTTGTTTGAATTAATTTTATATCCAACAACTTTGCTGAACTTATTTGTCAGATATAGTTGTTCTTTAGTGAAATATTTTTGGTCACTTAGGTATACTATCATATCTTCTGCAAATTGTGATATTTTGATTACTTCAATTCCAATTTGTGTCCGTTTGAACTCCTTTCCCTTTCTGATTGCTCTGGCTAGGACTTCGAGGACTATATTGAATGAGTAGGGAAAGAGTGGAAGCCTTATCTAGTCCCTGAGTTTAGTGGGATTGCTTCAAGTTTTCTCCATTTAGTTTGATGTTGGCTACTGGTTTGCTGTATATGGCTTTTACTATGTTTAGCTATGGGCCTTGAATTCCTATTCTTTCCAGGACTTTTATCATGAAGGGGTGTTGAATTTTGTCAAATGCTTTCTCAGCATCTAATGAAATGACCATGTGGTTTTTCTTTGAGTTTGTTTCAATAAGGGATTATGTTGATGGATTTCCATATACTGAACCATCCCTGCATCCCTGAGATGAAGCCTACTTGATCATCGTGAATGATTGCTTTAATGTGTTCTTGAATTCAGTCTTGAAAAATTATATAGAGTACTTTTACATCAATATTCATAAGGGAAACTGTTCTGAAGTTCTCTAACTTGGTTGTATATTTCTGTGGTTTGAGTACAAGTGTAATCGTGGCTTCATAGAATGATTCGGTAGTGTTCCTTTTGCTTCTATTTTGTGTAATACTTTAGAATATTGTCCTTAAGTATTTTTGTAGGTCTACTCTTTATTTTTAAATATAAATTTGTCATGGGATCTAAATATTTTCTTATATATCTTACATTCTGAGGTTTATTATTATGTGATTCTAGTTTCTTTTTATTTATGCAATGGATGTTTCACCATTCCTATAATGAAGGATGGCTTCCCTAATCAATATGTTAAGGAATCCTGTTATTGATGGGATGCACCCTGTCTTGCTCTTTCACTGAAGTTAATGTTCACTATAAGTAAGAGGAATTACAAAACCTAGCAGTAGAGTCTTCAAACTTAGGCTGATTTTCTTTCTTTATCTACAGAATATTATACCTGGACCAATCCCCAGAGGGTTAGAGGCCTTTAGATTCAACAGTTAGTTTTAGGATAGTCAGTAGTGTTTAGAAAAAGTATCTCAAAATCCCCCTAACTGAAGAATTCCTTGAAAGGCAATGAAAACAAAAACAAAAAATCAAACAAAAACAAAGTAGTATGTGAAGTCTGGGGGTAACACTATCCACCAGAGATAGAAATAATGCAAAGTATTAATGACTTTTATCTTGAGTATGTGGTTGAGGCCTAGAAATTTACAAGGTACCACAAAGTTTGTTTGATTAGTTGATTGAAATTCTAAATTAAAGTGTATAACATACAACAAGGAAAGTTATTTTTTTCTCAGCACTTTGGATCATATGCGGTTATGGGACAAGGTCTAGAACCGCAATACACCAATAACATGGTCTTACTTGATCAAAAACATTTTGTATGTTGATTGCTAGTTGATGTTTGCAGTTATGGTTGCTATAGGTATACACACATAATTTTGATGTGATTCGAAGAACTTTTGCACATAAACATGTTTGGGACAAATGTAAATTCCTATGATCAATATAAAATCTAGAGAAATTTATCAAAAACTAGGAGCAATCGTTCTTCTAAGAAATGTAAAGAAATTCATAACAGGTATTGATATATTGCACAGAAAAACTAAACCTTTTTTTTAGAGTAATGTAGCGAAGAAAGGTGAGAAAAATGTCTCCTTTCCTGTTTCTAGGTTCCTTCTAGCAGACAATAGGAGCCAAAATGCAGAATATGCCTGCCAGAAAGCAAAGTAGACTGCATGCTTGTGTACTTTCCTCACTCTCTAACTAATACAATAGTTAGCTTGCCTTCCCACCTTGCTGCTAAATTCTCCATACATCTCAAGCGGAAACCTATGGCACAAGCTTGACTATGTCTACCAGAAGACATGGAGTCTTCTTTGCTTAAGGTACTCTATTTTCTCTCTAGTTCCTCAGCCCTAAAGACATTCTTCCCTCCCTCTTCTTCACTCATGTCCAAGTTTCCAACTCAGATTACAGATAAACCCTGCTGTCACCGAAATACATGCTACCAAACAGAATTCCAAGTCTGCTCCTGCCAAAAGATTTCCTCCACTCTCAGATTTTTTTCACACTCTCTCCTCAACAACTCCTCTTTTGATGCTTTGTCCTAGTTTGTAGCTCAGGGAGAAAGTCCCCATAGTCAAAAGGCCACACTAGTCACCAAAACAACAGTAAAAGCTTCCTGCCCAGCGTCCCTCCACTTTCTTTGTGTACAACCACAGTAGGCCTGGTTGGTTGATATTGTAGTTATTCCAGTGTAGTTGAAAACCCCTTTAGCTCCTTCAGTCCTTTCCTGAATAGCTGCGCTGGGTACCCAAGCTCAGTCTAATGTTTGGCGAGGAGCACCCACATCTGTATTTGTTAGCCTCTGACAGAGTTATACTAGGCTCCTATCTGCAAGCATTTCTTGGCATCAGCAATAGTGTTTGCATTTGGTTTCTTTAAATGGAAGAAGGACCCAAGGGGGGGGGGGCAGACTTTGGATGATGTGTTCTTCAGTATGTGCTCCACTCTTTGTAGCCATACTTCTTTTCAATAGGAGCCATTCTAAGCTAAAAATTTGGAGATGAGAGGTGTCCCAATCCCCCAACTTAGGGCCTTGCCTAACCTCTTTTTATGGTTTCTAGAAGTTTTTCCTTATATTTGTTGAGCATTTTAACAAATTTGATCTGCTTCGGGTCCTCAGAGCCAATTGCTTTCGTGAAATCTGGGACTTGTTGGTGGCCACTGCCCATTACTCTTCACCCATTGCTACACACATTTGTTTAAATTCCTAACCCTCTGTATATTATTCTCATCTATTCACATACCTGATTCTGGCCCCATTTTTCCCCATTCCCTCCTTTCTTTCTCCCAAATCCTTTCTACCCTCTATCTTCTGTAAAGATGTTGCTCCATTTGCAAAGAAGAACAGAAACATCCACACTGTGGTCTTCCTCCTCTTGAGCTTCATGTGGTCTGTGGATTATATAATGGGTATTACAGAGCTTTTAGGCCAATAACCACTTATCCGTAGTACATACCATGTATGTTCTTTGGTGACTGGTTTCCTTGCTTATGATATTTTCTAGTTCCATCCATTTGCACAAGAATTTCAAGAAGTCTGTTTATAATAGCTGAAAAGAACTGTGTGGTATAAAAGGACAACACTTTCTGTATCCATTTCTCTGTTGAAGGGCATCTGGGCTCTTTTTACATTCTGGCTATTAAAAATAAGGCTGCTATGAACATAATGTACTGTATGTTCTTGTTATATGGTGGAACATTTTTTTCCGTTTTTTTCTTTATTAACTGAGTATTTCTTATTTACATTTCGAATGTTATTCCCTTTCCCAGTTTCTGGGCCAACATCACCCTAACCCCTCCCGCCCCCCCCATCCTCCCCCCAATTACCGCCCTCCCCCCAACAGTCTAGTTCACTGGGGGTTCAGTCTTGGCAGGTCCAAGGGCTTCCCCTTCCACTGGTGCTCTTACTAGGCTATTTATTGCTACCTATGGGGTCAGAGTCCAGGGTCAGTCCATGTATAGTCTTTGGGTAGTGGCTTAGTCCCTGGAAGTTGGCATTGTTGTTCATATGGGGTCTCCAGCCCCTTCAAGCTGTTCCAGTCCTTTCTCCGATTCCTTCTATGGGGGTCCTGTTCTCAGTTCAGTGGTTTGCTGCTGGCATTCGCCTTTGTATTTGCTGTATTCTGGCTGTTCTCTCAGGAGAGATCTACATCCGGCTCCTGACAGCCTGCGCTTCTTTGCTTCATCCATCTTGTCTAATTGGGTGGCTGTATATGTATGGGCCACATGTGGGGCAGGCTCTGAATGGGTGTTCCTTCTGTCTCTGTTTTAATCTTTGCCTCCCTATTCCCTGCCAAGGGTATTCTTGTTCACCTTATAAAGAAGGAGTGAAGCATTCACATTTTGATCATCTGTCTTGAGTTTCATGTGTTCTGTGCATCTAGGGTAATTCGAGCATTTGGGCTAATAGCCACTTATCAATGAGTGCATACCATGTATGTTTTTCTGTGATTGGGTTACCTCACTCAGGGTGATATTTTCCAGTTCCCTCCATTTGCCTATGAATTTCATAAAGTCATTGTTTTTGATAGCTGAGTAATATTCCATTGTGCAGATATACCATATTTTCTGTATCCACTCCTCTGTTGAAGGGCATCTGGGTTCTTCCCAGCTTCTGGCTATTATAAATAAGACTGCTATGAACATAGTGGAACATGAGTCTATTTTATATGTTGGGGCATCTTTTGGGTATATGCCCAAGAGTGGTATAGTTGTATCCTCAGGCAGTTCAATGTCCAATTTTCTGAGGAACCTCCAGACTGATTTCCAGAATGGTTGTACCAGTCTGCCATCCCACCAACAAGGGAGGAGTGTTCCTCTTTCTCCACATCCTCACCAGCATTTGCTGTCGCCTGAGTTTTTTTTTTTTTTCTTTTTTTCGGAGTTGGGGACCGAACCCAGGGCCTTGCACTTGCTAGGCAAGTGCTCTACCGCTGAGCTAAATCCCCAACCCCGTCACCTGAGTTTTTGATCTTAGCCATTCTCACTGGTATGAGGTGAAATCTCAGGCTTGTTTTGATTTGGATTTCCCTTATGACTAAAGATGTTGAACATTTCTTTAGGTGTTTATCAGCCATTTGGCATTCCTCAGCTGTGAATTCTTTGTGTAGCTCTGACCCCATTTTTTAATAGGGTTATTTGTCTCTCTGCGGTCTAACTTCTTGAGTTCTTTGTATATTTTGGATATAAGCCCTCTATCTGTTGTAGGATTGGTAAAGATCTTTTCCCAATGTGTTGGTTGCCATTTTGTCCTAACCACAGTGTCCTTTGCCTTACATAAACTTTGCAGTTTTATGAGATCCCATTTCTCGATTCTTGATCTTAGAGCAAAATCCATTGGTGTTTTGTTCAGGAAATTTTTTTTCTATTAGTTTGAGTGTATCTGGCTTGATGTGGAGGTCCTTGATCCACTTGGACTTAAGCTTTGTACAGGGTGATAAGCATGGATCGATCTGCATTCTTCTACATGTTGACCTCCAGTAAACCAGCACCATTTGCTGAAAATGCTATCTTTTTTCCATTGGATGGTTTTGGCTCCTTTGTCAAAAATCAAGTGTCCATAGGTGTGTGGGTTCATTTCTGCATCTTCAATTCTATTCCATTGGTCTATCTTCCTGTCTCTGTAACAATACCATGCAGTTTTTATCACTATTACTCTGTAATACTGCTTGAGTTCAGGGATAGTGATTCCCCCTGAAGCCCTTTTATTGTTGAGGATAGTTTTAGCTATCCTGGGTTTTTTGTTATTCCAGATGAATTTGCAAATTGTTCTGTCTAACTCTTTGAAGAATTGAATTGGTATTTTGATGGGGATTGCATTGAATCTATTGATCGCTTTTGGTAAAATGCCCATTTTTACTATACTAATCCTGCCAATCTATGAGCATGGGAGATCTGTCCATTTTCTGATGTCTTCTTCAATTTCTTTCTTCAGAGTCTTGAAGTTCTTATTGTACATATCTTTTACTTGCTGGGTTAAAGTCAGACCGAGGTACTTTATATTATTTGGGACTATTATGTAGGGTATCATTTCCCTAATTTCTTTCTCGGCTTGTTTCTCTTTTGTGTAGAGGAAGGCTACAGATTTATTTGAGTTAATTTTATACCCAGCCACTCTGCTGAAGTTGTTTATCAGTTTTAGTAGTTGTCTGGTGGAACTTTTGGGTTCACTTAAATATGCTATCATATCATCTGCAAATACTGATATTTTGACTTCTTCTTTTCCAATCTGTATCCCCTTGATCTCCTTGTGTTGTTTGATTGCTCAGCCTAGAACTTAAAACTATATTGATTAAGTAGGGAGAGAGTAGGCAGCCTTGTCTAGTCCCTGATTTTAGTGGTATTGCTTCAAGTTTCTCTCCATTTAGTTTAATGTTAGCGACTGGTTTGCTATATATGGCTTTTACTATGCTTAGGTATGGCCCTTGAATTCCTATTCTTTCTAGGACTTTTGTCATGAAGGGGTGTTGAATTTTCTCAAATGCTTTCTCAGCATCTAATGAAATGATCATGTGGTTTTGTTCTTTCAGTTTGTTTATATAATGGATTACGTTGATGATTTTCCATACATTAAACCATCCCTGCATGCCTTGGATGAAGCATACTTGATCATGGTGGATGATTGTTTTGATGTTCTCTTGGATTCAGTTTGACAGAATTTTATTGAGTATATTTGCATCGATATTCATAAGGGAAATTGGTCTGAAGTTCTCTTTGTTTGCTGTGTCTTTTTGTGGTTTAGGTATAAGAGTGATTGTGGCTTCATAGAAGGAATTTGGTAGTGCTCCATCTGTTTCAATTTTGTGGAATAGTTTGGATAGTATTGGTATGAGGTCTTCTATGAAGGACTGATAGAATTCTGCACTGAACCCGTCTGGACCTGGCCCTTTTTGGTTGGGAGACATTTAATGACTGCTTCTATTTCCTTAGGAGTTATGGGGTTGTTTAACTAGTTTATCTGTTCCTGATTTAACTTCGGAACCTGGTATCTGTCTAGGAAATTGTCCATTTCCTCCAGATTTTCAAGTTTTGTTGAATATAGGCTTTTATAGTAAGATCTGATGATTTTTTGAATTTCCTCTGAATCTGTAGTTATGTCTCCCTTTTCATTTCTGATTTTGTTTATTTGGACACACTCTCTGTGTCCTCTCGTTAGTCTGGCTAAGGGTTTATCTATCTTGTTGATTTTCTCAAAGAACCAACTTTTGGTTCTGTTGATTCTTTCTATGGTCCTTTTTGTTTCTACTTGGTTGATTTCAACTCTGAGTTTGATTATTTCCTGCCTTCTACTCCTCCTGGGTTTATTTGCTTCTTTTTGTTCTAGAGCTTTTAGGTGTGCTGGCAAGCTGCTGACATATGCTCTTTCCTGTTTCTTTCTGCAAGCACTCAGCGCTATGGGTTTTCCTCTTAGCACAGCTTTCATTGTGTCCCATAAGTTTGGGTATGTTGTACCTTCATTTTCATTAAATTCTAAGCAGTTTTTAATTTCTTTCTTTATTTCTTCCTTGACCAGGTTATCATTGAGTAGGGTATTGTTCAATTTCCATGTGTATGTGGGCATTCTTCCCTTATTGTTATTGAAGACCAGTTTTAGGCCGTGGTGGTCTGATAGCACGCGTGATTATTTCTATCTTTCTGCTCCTGTTGAGGCCCGTTTTTGGACCAATTATATGGTCAATTTTGGAGAAAGTACCATGAGGAGCTGAGAAGAAGGTATATCCTTTTGCTTTAGGATAAATGATCTATAAATATCGGTTAAGTCCATTTGGCTCATGACTTCTCTTAGTCTGTCTATGTCTCTGTTTAATTTCTGTTTCCATGATCTGTCCATTGATGAGAATGGGGTGTTGAAATCTCCTACTATTATTGTGTGAGGTGCAATGTGTGTTTTGAGCTTTAGTACGGTTTCTTTTACGTATGTAGGTGCCCTTGTATTTGGGGCATAGATATTTAGGATTGAGAGTTCATCTTGGTGGATTTTTCCTTTGATGAATAAGAAGTGTCCTTCCTTATCTTTTTTGATGACTTTTAGTTCAAAATTGATTTTATTTGATATTAGAATGGCTACTCCAGCTTGCTTCTTCTGACCATTTGCTTGGAAAGTTGTTTTCCAGCCTTTCACTCTGAGGTAGTGTCTGTCTTTTTCTCTGAGGTGTGTTTCCTGTAGGCAGCAGAATACATGGTCCTCGTTGCATATCCAGTTTGTTACTCTGTGTCTCTTTATTGGGGAGTTGAGGCCATTGATGTTGAGAGATATTAAGGAATAGTGATTATTGCTTCCTGTTATATTCATATTTGGATGTGAGGTTATGTTTCTGTGCTTTTCTTCTCTTTGTTTTGTTGCCAAGATGATTAGTTTCTTGCTGCTTCTAGGGTATAGCTTGCCTCCTTATGTTGGGCTTTACCATTTATTATCTTTTGTAGTGCTGGATTTGTAGAAAGATATTGTGTAAATTTGGTTTTGTCATGGAATATCTTGGTTTCTCCATCTATGTTAATTGAGAGTTTTGCAGGAAATAGTAACCTGGGCTGGCATTTTTGTTCTCTTAGGGTCTGTATGACATCAGTCCAGGTTCTTCCGGCTTTCATAGTTTCTGGCGAGAAGTCTGGTGTGATTCTGAAAGGTCTGCCTTTATATGTTACTTGACCTTTTTCCCTTACTGCTTTTAATATTCTTTCTTTATTTTGTGTGTTTGGTGTTTTGACTATTATGTGACGGGAGGTGTTTCTTTTCTGGTCCAATCTATTTGGTGTTCTGTAGGCTTCTTGTATGCCTATGGGTATCTCTTTTTTTAGGTTAGGGAAGTTTTCTTCTATGATTTTGTTGAAGATATTTACTGGTCCTTTGAGCTGGGAGTCTTCACTCTCTTCTATACCTATTATCCTTAGGTTTGATCTTCTCATTGAGTCCTGGATTTCCTGTATGTTTTGGACCAGTAGCTTTTTCTGCTTTACATTAT
The DNA here is from genome assembly GCF_021556685.1 of Rattus norvegicus. Taxonomy (NCBI): domain Eukaryota; kingdom Metazoa; phylum Chordata; class Mammalia; order Rodentia; family Muridae; genus Rattus; species Rattus norvegicus. The sequence continues at coordinate 3,006,856 of NC_141545.1, forward strand.
CTTTGACAGTTGAGTCAATGATTTCTATGGAATCTTCTGCTCCTGAGATTCTCTCTTCCATCTCTTGTATTCTGTTGGTGAAGCTCATATCTACAGCTCCTTGTCTCTTCTTTTGGTTTTCTATATCCAGGGTTGTTTCCATGTGTTCTTTCTTGATTGCTTCTATTTCCATTTTTAATTCCTTCAACTGTTTGATTGTGTTTTCCTGGAATTCTTTCAGGGATTTTTGTGTCCCCTCTCTATGGGCTTCTATTTGTTTATTTATGTTTTCCTGGAATTCTTTCAGGGATTTTTGTGTCTCCTTTCTATGGGCTTCTACTTGTTTATTTATGTTTTCCTGGAATTCTTTCAGGCATTTTTGCGATTCCTCTCTGTAGGCTTCTACTTGTTCTCTAAGGGAGTTCTTCACGTCTTTCTTGAAGTCCTCCAGCATCATGATCAAATATGATTCTGAAACTAGATCTTGCTTTTCTGGTGTGTTTGGATATTCCATGTTTGTTTTGTTGGGAGATTTGGGCTCCGATGGTGCCATGTAGTCTTGGTTTCTGTTGCTTGGATGCCTGCGCTTGCCTCTCACCATCAGATTATCTCTAGTGTTACTTTGTTCTGCTATTTCTGACAGTGGCTAGACTGCCCTATAAGCTTGTGTGGCAGGAGTGCTGTAGACCTGTTTTCCTGTTTTCTTTCAGCCTGTTATGGGGACAGAGTGTTCTGCTTTCGGGCGTGTAGTTTTTCCTCTCTACAGGTCTTCAGCTGTTCCTGTGGGCCTATGTTTTGAGTTCACCAGGCAGGTCACTTGCAGCAGAAAAGTTGGTCTTACCTGTGGTCCCGAGGCTCAAGTTCGCTCGCGGGGTGCTGCCCATGAGCTCTCTGCGGAGGCAGCAACCAGAAAGATCTGCGCCGCCGTTTCCGGGAGCTTCAGTGCACCAGGGTTCCAGATGGCGTTTGGTGTTTTGCTCTGGCGTCCGAGATGTGTGTGCAGAGTGCAGTCTCTTCTGGTTTCCCAGGCTTGTCTGCCTCTCTGAAGGTTTAGCTCTCCCTCCCACGGGATTTGAATATTTCTTTTTTATTGAATATTTTATGTATTTACCTTCCAAGTATAATTCTGTTTTCAGCCTCCCCCAAACCTCCTCACCCCTTTTGGCCTGCTTTTATCAAGATGTTCCCACTATCCACCACCCACTCCCAACTCAATGCTCTAGCATTCCAATACATGGGGAAATGAAGCCTTCGCAGAACCAAGGGTTTTTCCTTCTATTCATTGAAGACAAGGCCATGCTCTACTACATATGCAGAAGGAGTCCTTGGTTTATCATTTTGTACTCATTTGTTGGTAATTTTCACCGTGGGACGTCTGAAGAGGGTCTGTTGGTTGATAGTTTTATTATTCATAAGGAGTTGCAAACACTTTCAGCTAATCAGTTCTTTCTCTAACTCTTCCATTGTAGTCGCCATGTCCAGTACAAAGTTTAGCTCTGAGCATCCTCGTCTGTTGATAGCGATGCCCTTGAAGCCCTCCATTGTTGATGTTAGAATTAAGTATGACTAAGTTCATGGAAAATCCCCAGCCAGCTCCAGAAGACTAATACAAATCTGGTGGTCAAGAAAAATAATCATATGATAAAGTTGTCCTGCTGACTAATAATATGATAAACCTGTGACCGTTCTGACATCCTGTCAACATCAGCCAATTCCCTGACCACACGAATACTGTGTCCTTGGCCTGCATAAATGTTTCTTACTTCCACCTTCCCTCTGTTACCCATGTTATGGTATAAATTCAGCCTTGGGGAAAAATAAAGTTGTCGCCTTGATCAGACTCTTGTCTTGGCATCCTTCTTCGCATCTTTTGTCCCCCATTCTCTTCCAGGTACACCCAATACCCATCGTTTACACTCATCTGTATCAGTAAGGCTCTGGCAGAGTCTCTCAGGAGATAGCCATATCAGGCTCCTTTCAGCAAACACTTCTAGGCATCAGCAATAGTGACTGAATATAGTGACGGCCTATGGCATGTATCCCCAAGTGGGGCAATCTCCGAAGGAACTTTATTTCAGCCCCTGCTACAGTCTGTGTCAATGTAAATTTTCCCATGAGTAATTTGGTCACCCTTCTAAGAAGAACTGAAGCATCCACATTGTGGTATTTTTTCTTTAGCTTCATGTGGTCTGTGGATTGTATCTTGGATAATTTGAGCTTTTGGGTTAATATCCCCTTATAAGTGAATGCATCCCCATGTGTGCTCTTTTGTGACTTTGTTACCTCACTTAGCATGATATTTTCTAGTTTCGTTGATTGACCTAAAATTTTTATGTAGTCATTGCTTTTATTAGCTGAGTAGTACTCATTTGTGTAAATATACAACATTTTCTATATCCATTCCTTTGCTCAGGACATCTCAGTTCTTTCCAGCTTCTGACTATTATAAATAAGGCTGCTATGAACATAGTGGTGCATGTGTCCTTGTTATACAATAGAACATCTTTTGGGTATATGCCCAGAACTAGTACAGTTGGGTCCTCAGGTAGAACTAGGTACAATTTTCTGAGGAAAATCCAGACTGATTTTTAAATGAGCTGTAGCAGCTTGCAATTCCACAAAAACATGGAGGAGTGTTTCTTTTTCTGCACATCCTGTAGAGCAGCTACTGTTACCTGAGTTTTTGGTCTTAGCCATTCAGACAGGTGTGAAGTGGAATCACAAGGTTGTTTTGATTTGCATTTCCCTGATGACTAACGATGTTGAACATTTCTTTAGGCCCTTCTCAAATATACATCATTTGAGCATTCTCTGTATAGCTCTGAAATCCAATTTTAATTGGGTTAATTGTTTCTCCAGAGAAAAAATTCTTGAGTTCTTTGTATATATTAGAAATTAGCATTATATTGGATGTAGGATTGGTGAAGATCATTTCCCAATTTGTTGGCTGCTGTTTTGAGCTCTTGAATGTGTCTTTAGTTTTACAGAACTTTTCATTTTTATGAGGTTCCCTTTGTACATTCTTGATCTTAGAGTATAAGCCATTGCTCTTCTGTTTGGGAAAAATTCCCCAGTGCCCATGTGTTCTAGGCTGTTCTCCACTTTCTCTTCTAGTAGTCCTGCTGTATCTGGTTTTATGTGGAGGTCCTTGATTCAGTTGTATTTGTGCTTTGTACAAGGTGATATGTAGATCAGTTTGCATTCTTCTAGATGATGACCACCAGTTGAAACAGCACTATTTGTTGAAAATTCTTTCTTTTTTCCACTGGACGGTTTTAGCTTCTTTATCAAAATCAAGTGACCATAGGTGTGTGGGTTCATTTCTGTGTCTTCAATTCTATTCCATGTAATTTAACTGCTTTTTTCTGTACCAGTGCCATTTGGTTTCCCTCACTATAGTTCTGTAGTAGAGCTTGAAGTCAGAGATAGCAATTCCCACAGATTTTTTTTTTTAAGATTTATTCATTTATTATATATAAGTACACTGTAGCTGTCTTCAGATACACCAGAAGAGGGCATCGGATCTCTTTACAGATGGTTGTGAGCCACCATGTGGTTGCTGGGAATTGAACTCAGGACCTCTGGAAGAGTAGTCGGGTGCTCTTAGCCGCTGAGCCATCTCTCCAGCCTTTTTCTTTCTTTTTTTTTTTTATTGTTGAGAATGGTTTTATCTGTGCTGGGTTTTTTGGATTACCAATTAATTTCGAGAATTGGCTTTCTATCTCTGTGAAGAATTGAGTTGGCATTTTGATGGGGATTATATTTAATCTGTTGATTGTTTTTGTTAAATTGTCCACTTTTAATATGTTAATTATGCCAATTCATGGACATGGGTGATCGATCTTTCTTCTCAAAACTTCTTTGATTTCTCTTTTAGAGACTTGAAGTTCTTGTCATACAGATCTTTCACTTTCTTGGCTAGAGTTACACCAAAACAGTTTATATTATGTATGACTATTTTGGTGTGTGTGTTATTTCCCTAACTTCTTTCTCTGCACATTTTTCTTTTGAAGAGAAGAAGGCTGCTGACTTGTTTGAGTTAATTTTTATATCCAGACAGTTTGCTGAAGCTGTTTATCAGCAGTTGGAGTTTTCAGGTGGAATTTTTGTAGTCACATATTATTATATCAACCACAAATAGTGATATTGTGTCTTCGAGCTTTCCAACTTGTATTGCTGTGACTGCCTTTTGTTATATACTTGGTAAGGCTAGACTTTTGAGTACAATATTGAATAAATAGGAAAAGAATGAGCATCCTTTCTTGTTTCTGATTGCAGTGGGATTGTTACAAATTTTATCCATTTAATTTAATGTTGACCCTTTGTTGGCTGCATATTGGTTTTACTTAGGTATAAACCTTTAATTTCTTATCTTTTGAAGAATTTTAATATGAAAAGGCATTTTTGTCAAAGGCTTTTTCAGAATCTAATGAGTTGTTCATATATTTTTCTTTGTATTTCTTTATAAAGCAAATTAATTTGCCATATTTCCACATATTGAAACAACTATTGATCCCTGGGATGAAGTTTACAGGGTGAATGATTGTTTTGATGTGTTTTTAGATTTGGATTGAAAAAAATTAATTACTTTCACATCAATACTCATAAGGGAAATTAGTGTGAAGTTGTCTTTCTTGGATCTTGGTGTGGTTTAGGCATTAGCTTCTGGGCAGTGTTCCTTCCTTTCTATTTTGTGGAATGATTTCAGAATTATTGATATAAGATGTTCTTTGAAAGTCTTTGAGAATCCTGCACTAAAACCTTCTGGCCCTAGGATTTTTTTTTTTTTTTTTTTTTTTTTTGGTTGAGAGACTTTTATGACAGCTTCTTTTTGTCTAGGGGTTATGGGAAAGTTTAGATGGCTTATCTGATCCTGATTTAACTTTGATACCTTTTATTTATCTAGAAATTTTGCATCCATCCTAAATTTTTAGTTTTGTTGAGTTTAGACTTCTGTTGTAAGGTCTTATTTGAATTTCCTCTTTTCTTTTCTAAATATGTTATTTGGATAGTGTCTTTGTGCTCTCTATTTAGCTTAGCAAAGGGCTTCTTTATCTTCTTTATTTTCTCAAAGAACCAGCTACTAGTTTTGTTGATTATAAAAAATCTCTTTGTTTCTACTTGTTTGATTCTATTCCTGAGTTTGAATATTTCCTGCAATCTACTCTTCTTGAGTATATTTGTTTCTTTTGTTTCTAGAACTTTCAGATATGCTTTTAAGCTACTAGTGTATGATTTCTCAAATTTCTTTATGGAAGCAGAGATGGGTTTTCCTCTTGGCTCTGCTTACATTTTGTTTTAATTGTGTTATAAATTGTAAAAAAAATAATTTATTTCTTCGTCGAGTTGAGGCTTACCTTCTGTGCATATGTGAAATTTAATTCTGTTGTTGTGGATGTTGTTATTGTTGTTGTTGTTCTTGTTCTTTTGGTTATTATATAAGACCAGCCTTAGTCAGTGAAGATCCAATACAATGCATTGGATAGTTTCGATATATTTTTATGTATTGAGGCTTATTTTGCATCTGATTATATGGTTCATTTTTGATAAAATACTTTGAAATGCTGAGAATGGGGTGCCCTTGCATTTGGGTCATAGATATTCAGAATTGAGAGTTCATGGTAAAATTTTTCTTTGAGTAGTATGAAGTGAATTTCTTCATCATTTTTTAAAACTTTTGGTTGAAATTCAATTTTATTTGATATTAGAGTGGCTACTCCAGTTTTTTCCTTGGGACCACTTCCTTGGAAGTATTTTTCAGACATTAGCTGTGAAGTAATATGAGTTTTTGTCACTGAGGTGTGTTTCTTATATGCGGAAATCTGTTGGGTTCTATTTACATATTCACTCTGGTAGTCTATGTCCTTTCATTGAGGAATTGTGTTCACTGATTTTGAGAGATATTAAAGATCAATGATTGTTTTTGTTTTGTTTTGTTTTGTTTTCATTTTTGTGGTGAGAGGTGGAATAATGTTTGTGTGGTTCTCTTCTTTTGGGTTTGTTGTGAGAATATTAATTTCTTGGCTTTTCTTGTGTGACATTTTCTGCCTTGGGTTAGAGTTTTTCTTCTATTATCATCTGCAGGGTTGGCTTAATGGATATAAATTGTTTATAATTGGTTATGAAATGTCATATATTGCTTTCTCCATCTATAGCAATTGAGAGATTTGCTAAGCATCATAGCCTGGCACTTGTGTTTGTTTATAGACTTCCTGATACCTGTGAAAGTTCTGGCTTTTTGAGAATCCTGGTATCATTTTATAGGTTGACTTTATACGTTATTTGGCCTTGTTCCCTTAAGTCATTTAATATTCTTTCTTTGTTCTGCGCATTTAGTGTTTTGATTATTATAACATAGGAGTAATTTCTTTTCTGGTCCAATGTATCTGGTATTTTTTATGCTTCTTTTAAGTTTATGGCCACTGCTTTCTCAGGTTAGGAAAGCTTTCTTCTATGATTTTATTTCAGATGTTTTCTGTCTCTTTAAATTTAGAATCCTCACTCTCTTCTATTACTACTATTCTTAGATACTGTTTTGTTCATTGTATCCTGCATATCCTGGATATTTGAATTAGGAGCTTTTTGCACTTTCTATTTTCTTGGACTATTGTGTCAATATTTTCTATGGTATCTTCTATTCCTTAGATTCTTTCTTGTATCTCTTGTATTCTGTCAATATTGCTTGCATCTATAACTGCTAATTTCTTTTCTATGCTTTTCATCTTGTGGGTTGTCACCCTTTTTTATTTCTTCATGGTTTCTATTTTCATTTTTAGATACTGGATATTTTGTTCAGTTTCTTACCTTGTTGGATCATATTTCCCTACATTTTAAAAGTGATTTATACATTTCCTGTATAAGGACTTCTACATGTATACCTATTTTTTCCTATATTTCTTTAACGGAATCATTTATGATCTCCTTAAGGTCCTCTATCATCTTTAGGAAATGATATTTCAGGTAAGAATCTTACTTTCCACATGCTTTTGCTCATCCAGGGATACTGGATAGGGGAACTGGTGAAATTGGTATCTGATGCTTATGTTCTTTTGCTTGCCCCTTGCCATCAGGTTCCAACTGGATATAACTAGCATGTTGGCTCTGACTGTCCATTCAGTGATCCTCCTTATAATGGACCTCCCAGAGGCAGTCTGCCTCTGTTTATGACCTCCAGAGTGTCATTCTCTTGCTGGGTATTATTGGGGAGAATAGTGGTTATAGTACCGAATTTGAGTCCAGGCACAGTTGTAGGTAGACTGGAAGGATGATCTGTTTCTGCGAGGGCAATAAGTCCTGCATTTACAGGGCTCTGTGAGGGTACCAATAAGGTTAGATATTGTGTTGGGCAGGGTGATCTCACCTGTTAGCTTCATCATGATGGTCCTCCTGGGAGTCATCCTGTCTCTCAGGGATGACTCCCGGGAGGCCTGTTGTTATCAGGGAGAGCCAAATGAGATAAAGAAGCCAAATCCACTGCCTTCTCAGCCCCTAGCAAGGCCAACAATCTTGGACAGTGGGAGCTGGAGCATGAGATCTAAGCCCAGCAGAGATGCAGGATGAAAGGCAGGTTTGGTCTTCTTATAGTGTTCAATTTCCTGGATGAGTTGTGGTAGAAACATTTCAGATTCAGCATTTTCTATGTCAAATTTTTCAATTTCTTCTATTATGTCTCATATGCCCAAGATTCTCTCTTTTTCTCCCTTGCACTATGTTTGTATTGCTTGTGTATGTATTTGCTCTTCTTTATTATAGGTTTTCCATTTTATATCCAGAATTGGCTCAGTTTTTGTTTTCTCTATTACTTCTCACTACATTTTCAGGTCTTGAATAACTTTGTTCATTTATTTTACATCTCTGATTGTTTTTATTATACTTTCTAATATCTATTCATTTCACTTTAAAAGTCTACCCATGTTCGGTTATAGTTTCCTGAATTTAATTAAGAAATTATTTCTCTCCACTTAGAAACCTTTATTAGTTTCATAAGATTAGATTTAATTTTTATATTGTTGTAGTTGTTGTTATTCAAGTGTTTTAGACTACTGAGGGTTGTAATAGAAAAATAGCTGTGCTCTGGCAGTCCTGATGAAAGCATGCTCGTTCTGTCCTAGAAAGCAGCAGGAAATTCAGTGCATAGGAATGGGTTGGGAAGTGGGGGAGGGTGGTTGCTGTTGGCTTTATATATTTAGGATTGTGTTGATCAGTGTTTCCTGGAAGAGTCCAGAGTGGCCACAGCAGACCTAAAGATGGTTGGCCTTGCTAGGGGTGGAGCAGGCAGAAGATTTTGGCTTTTTGATCCCATCTCCTTGTCCCCAGGGTCAAGCAGTCACCCCAGAAGTGGAGTGTCTTTTAATTGTTCTTGTTCTTGCTCTTCTTCTTGTTCTTGTTCTCATTGTTGATGTTGTTGTTGTTGTTGTTGTTGTTGTTCTTCTTCTTCTTCTTCTTCTTCTTCTTCATCTGCTTCTGCTTCTTCTTTTCTACTTCTTCTTTTCCTCCTCCTCCTTCTTCTTGTTTTTCTTCCTCCTCCTTTTCTTGTTCTTCTTTTTCTTCTTTTCTCAACCTTCCTGATTTCTTCCTCTTCTATTTTTTCTTCCTTTTCTTCCCTTTCTTCTACTTTTCTTCTTCTTCTTCTTCTTCTTCTTCTTCTTCTTCTTCTTCTTCTTCTTCTTCTTCTTCTTCTTCTTCTTCTTGTTCTTTTTATGGTTCTTCTTGGTTTTGGTCTTGTGCTAGGTCTTGTTCTTTTCTTGTGTTTCCTTTAATTCTTCTTCTTCTTGTTCTTCTTGTTCTTCTTCTTCTTGTTCCACTTCTTCCTCTTCCTCTTCCTCCTTCTCCTTCCTCCTTCTTCTTCTTGTTCTCCTCCTCCCTTCCTCCTTCTTGTCCTTCTTCTCCTACTTCTTCTTCTCCTCCTCCTCTTTTTCTTTGTCTTTCTCTTATCCTTTTGTTCTTTTTCTTGTTCTTTTTGTTCTGTTGTTGTTGTTCTTTTTCTTCTTCTTCTTCTTCTTCTTCTTCTTCTTCATCTTCTTCTTCCTCTCTTCTTCCTTTTCTTTTCTTTTTCTTCTTCGTCTTCTTCTCCTTCTCCTCCTTCCTCCTTTTCCATCTTCTCTTCCTCTTTCTCCTATTGCTCCCACTCTCCATCTCAATCTTAACTCCGTTCCCCTTCCTTTTCTCCTTCCTCGCCCTTCCCCTATCCCCTTCTTTTTCTTTTTCTTCTTGTTTTTCTTCTTGTTCTTTTTCTTCTTCTTCCTGTTCCTGTTCCTGTTCCTGTTCCTCCTCCTCCTCCTCCTCCTCTTCTTCTTCTACTTCTTCTTCTTCTTCTTCTTCTTCTTCTTCTTCTTCTTCTTCTTCTTCTTCTTCTTCTTCTTCTTCTTCTTCTTCTTCTTCTGGATATATCATCCTTAGTGACGTAACCCAATTATAGTAAACCACACATCGTATGCACTCATTGAAAAGTAGATATAAGCCCAAATGCTTGAATTACCCAAGATTCACAGAACACATGAACCTCAAGAAGGAGGACAAAACTTCTTCTTTAAAAGGGTAACAAGAATACCCTTAGGAGGGGATAAAGAGGCAAAGTTTAGAACAGAGACTGAAGGAACACCCATTCAGAGCCTGCCCTACATGTGGCCCATACATATACAGCCACCAAACCTGATAAGATGCATGTATCAAAGCGGTGCAGCCTGACAGGGACAAGATGTTTATCTCTCCTGAGATACCCAGTCATAACTTGTCACATAGGCAAATGCCAGCCACAAACCACTGAACTGTGAATGGGACCCCTGTTGAAGGAATCATGGAAAGGACTGAAAGAGATGAAGGGGCTTGAGACCCCATATGAACAACAATGCCAACCAACCAGAGTTTCCAGGGACTAATCCACTACCCATGGACTGACCCTGGCCTCCAAATTCATAGGTAGCAATGAATATCCTAGTAGAGGCACCAGTGGAAGGGGAAGCCCTTGGACATGCGAATGCTGGACCCCCCAGTGAATGTGATTGTTGGGTGGATGGCAGTAATAGGGGCACGATTGGGAGGGGACCACACACATGGAAGGGGAGGGTGAGAGGTTATTGGGATATTGGCCTGGAAACTGGGAAAGGGAATAACATTTGAAATGTAAATAAGAAATATACAATTTAATAAAGATGGACAAAACAATAAGAATCAAAAAAATTAATGGAACATTTAAGAAACGCCCTGCATAAGGGACCAGGGTGTGTGTGTGTGTGTGTGTGTGTGTGTGTGTGTGTGTGTGTTTGTGTGTGACTGATAGGTAAGTATAGGCCCTAATCTAAGGAATACAATGAAAAATGAAGTTCAACTGTTAAGAAACACCTTGTGTAAAGGACTGCTGTAAGTATATGTGTGAGCCCGATAGTAATATGCCCTTAGGAAATAATGTATGTGACCTAAATAGGATTGGCCAAAAGAACCTTAAAGAACCACCTCTCGTCACTGCAAAACATTAACTCCTGGAATCCATCTCATTTACAGTGACACTGAGTCTACCAACCCAGCTGCCTATTGGTGAACAAGAGGAATCCATAGAGCAGATTGAATTTCAGCAAGCAGAAGCACAGTTTTGTCACAGAACTTAACAAATATGCCAAAATGACTATGGACCAGACCAGAGGTTCCTAAGGAATGAGTATTGTGTGAATGTGATTATATGTCCTCATCAACTGGGCAAATAAAGAACTACATCCTTTTACCTTACTTTGGGAAGGAGGCATCTCATGTGCCCTACCTCATGACAGTTGGGGAAGCCTGCTGGATCGGTCTTCATAGTTCCTAAGACAGAAAGTAGAAAACTAAACTGGAGCCTGGCTAGACATATACTGCTAAACGTGGTCTATCATATTAGTGGCAATATAATTTGGATATTCTCTTACTTGTGACTTAGAACTCTCATTCATCATGCACTTTCTTGTGTATCTTGAATTTTGAATTACTTGAGTCTAAGGGATGCTACGAAGCCAACCCGAACCTGAGTCACGGGAAGAGAGTAGGTCAATAGAGCAGCAGTAGGCCAAATTTCTTGAGCCTCTAAAGTTGAGATGAAGAGAAGTGGAGAGCTAGATCCAACAGCCCATGGCTGAATGACACCATGATACCAATAGACCTAGGTCCTGGGAAGAAGAGGTCATTGGTGCCAACATAGCTCAGAAGGATAAGGGTAGAAACCCCTTGCCTGATGAAAGAGTGGCTACAGAAAGGAGAGTGAGACAGGCAGATAAATTATTCAAAAACTTATAAAAAAGCGCATCCAAAATTAATTTTATTGGATATCTGAAAAAGGAGGAAGTCTGTACCACACTGCCAAAATACTGACCCAATGAATTGAATTAAAAGTCTCATCAATAGTTTTTAAAAAGATAAAAATAGAGGATGAGGAAACCTCTGACTTAGTGGAAAGGGCTTGGCAGTATACTAACCATATAATTAAAAAGAAAACTAAGTGCGAGAAGGTTAAAATGGACATACTCCTAACAACACCACAGCAGGTGGAACCTATAATGAAAGAGCAGCACAAAATGAAGTCCTCAGTATACTTATGTAAAGTATAGTCAATTAAGACAAAGACAGACCTAGGGGAAAAAGCTAGCCATAAATATTACCAAGAAATTGAAGTACTCTAACCACTTTAAAGATGCCCTGGAATCTCATGATAGAGGAATAGTCACCTCATTACCAGTAACAACTTCCCTATTCTAAACACCAATATGGGGAGCAGGGCAGACCAAACCTACAGATGCAATACTTGAAAATTAGAGCATACAACTCACAGGAATTAAATGAGCTAAGGAAATATTATGCACAAAATGTCAGGAAGGATGTGTCTTATATAGCAAAACTGTGAGAGAGGGAGCAGACACCATATTATTTTCAGATAAGGAAATGTGTAAAATTAGTAATATGGTGGAAAATCCCACCATGTTCAAAGGACTGGAGCACATATTGGAAAGCTCCCTAGGAGATATGCACTCACTGATCGATTGGATAACTGCAGCTTGGAGACGTATTTCCTTCTTTAGATTTACCTCAATTTGAGGTGTCAGTTAAGTGGCATATCCTGCAGGAAGCAATAAAATTAGCAAGAAAACTAGGAGTACTTCATTATATCTATAACCAGGTGTCTTCCACTCAAGCAGCACCAATGTTGCCCCAGTTTATGAACATCCTGTTAAAAGGAGTTCCAAAACATCTCAGAATGACACTATCTGGATCATTGCAAGGATGGCAGACCATGGCAAACATCATATGCCTCTTAAAAGCAAACAGAGACTTAGACTCAGAGAAAGTAGTATCTCTAACTATTAAGGGTAGAAAGGTGGATAGAATAAGGAGAGTTAAAAATATTAGACTGTTTGGAAAAACAAATACCTACCTCCAGATTAGACCAGGATCAAACAGATCATTTAATACCACAAGATGCCTCTTTGAACAAACTCCTAGAAGTCTTTTTTTAGGGCTGACAGGGCCAAATGGCTGAGTACCTACAAACATAAGATAAAAAAAAAACAAAAAACAAACAAACAAACAAACAAACAAACAAAAACCAAGAGCTGATCGCAGGACCAAGACCTTGGAACAAGCTCCCATTCAGGAACAGGCTGAGATGCCATCCCACATTCAAACCCTTCAGGTCTCAGGGTTGCCACATCCAAAACCCAAAATAGCACTACCAATTCTGCTTACCAATGGCACCACTAAGATGGTAAAATGGCTACTGGACACTGTTAGTGAAATACATGTTTATACCTAAGGTGAAGCACAAATTTTAAGCACAGGAAAAGTGTTAGGCCATATAGAAGTAGAAACAATTGGAGGAAGAGTTACAACCTTCATAACCAAATTAACATTACAAGTTTAAGATAAAAATTATGAATTGGACTTCACTTTATCTAGTTCCCCCAAGAATATTTTAGGACTACTATTTTAGGAATAATCACCTCATTACCAGTAACAACTTCCCTATTCTAAACACCAATATGGGGAGCAGGGCAGACCAAACCTACAGATGCAATACATGAAAATTAGAGCATACAACTCACAGGAATTAAATGAGCTAAGGAAATATTATGCACAAAATGTCAGGAAGGATGTGTCTTATATAGCAAAACTGTGAGAGAAGGGAGCAGACACCATATTATTATTTGTGTATTTTAGGAATACAGAAATTGTTACCAAATTTTTTAAATTACAAGAGAATACCAAGGATAGCCACAGTTAAAATCTCAAAGATAGAATTTCCCAAAACACCACCCTCCTTCACATCACAATACCCCATAAAAGGGGAGATGGAGGAAGTAAAAGAGACCATAGTATCTTTACTGAATGAAAATCTCACAGAACCACACATAGCTTCAAGTATACTAGCCCTATTTGGGCAGTTAAAAAACCAAACGGCAAATGGAGATTAAGAATAGACTACAGAAACATAAATAATCCTACACAACAAATGCAAGGACAATTAACAGATGTAGGAGACATATTTCTAAGAATAAGATAAGAGGCAACATAAATGACTAGCCACTGTAGATTTAACAGACAAATACTTTGGAATTCCTTTACACCCTAATTCTAGGGAAATAACTACATTTTCATGGGCAGGAAAATAATACCAATTTACAAGGGTTCTATAAGGATATAAGAACCATCCAATGATAGCACATAATGAATGCAATTTGATGGCATTAGAGTCATTTCGAACACCACAGTAAGTCAGCATCTTTTCATATGTAGATAACCTCTTACTAATATCAAATGAGATACAGATACTATAGAAAACAATGGCTGACTTAATAGCAGACTTAACAAATGAAGGATGGACCATTAATAAGGATAAGGTGAAGGAAACAGCAGAGGAAGTAAAATACCTCAGGATCCACTAAGGGACAATCCTACCACCTGAAGTAATTAATAAAATAAAACATTTACAAAGACCACTAAATAAAACAGAAACACAACATCTCATAGTCCTATTTGGATATTGGAGACAATACACAAACTATTTATAATTGTTGCTCCAGCCACTATATAACATAGTGAAAAATACATCTGGCTTCACTTGGGGACCACCACAGTAAAGACCATATTAGAATACATAGAGCAGTATAGTAATTTAAACTATATTAATACAGGTGATACAGTAGTAATGCATATCCAGTTTATGAAAGGCATGGAAATTGGAATGTTTTTGTAAAGCAGCCTCAAATCAAACCAGTTGGATTTTATTGCAAATCCTTCCCTTGGTCAGATACCAAGTATTCACTGTTTGTAAACACTGTGTGTCAAGCACTCCAAAGCTCCTGCAGTATCCTAAGAGGAAACCCAGTATTTCTCTGATCCACTGTACACGTTCTAGAATGGGGAAAGGCACTAGAAAAAGGATGGACATGTCTACCCATGGAAGGGTACCCTTCAGTGGAAATGGTACCTTTCAGAGATCCTTCGAGGAGCAAACCTGACTGCAGAAGGGATGGTAGCAATGGTGTCAGAGCACATACTGGCATCACTCAATGAGAGCCGAATACCCATCACACTCAACAACCCCTCTCCCCAGCAACAGATATTCATAGGATAATAGGTGTCAGGTCAATACATCCCCTCCCTGGTTATTGCCTTGTTTGTTGATGGCTCAGCCACTAATAAAAAGAACCTGGTGTGCTGAAAAGTAGCATCTTTCAGGCTAGAAGACAAATGGTGAAAATAGAGGAAGGAAAAAGCATATCAGCCCAGCATATGGGATTAATAGCCTTTCTGACAGCTGGACAGCCCCTTGATCATGGAAAGGATATACACCTTTCCACAGATCCTTAGTGTCTATCTAGTGGTATAACAATTTGGTCAGGGAAATGGAGACTGTCTAATTGGAAAAATCATGGTAAAGACCTTTGGTCTAAAGATGCCAGAAAAGAATTACCACATATAGTCAAAGACATTAAAATAACACTATATTAGGTAGATGCTGATCAAAATGGAGATGACCTGCAAACCAAATAAAAAATGAGGTAGATAGTTTAGCAAACTTGGTACTGAAACTCAAATCCCAATATCAAAGAGAAAATATAGGACCCACAGAACTTAAGGTCAAAAGACAGTTGGTTAAACAACATTCTCATACACAAAAGAACATTACAAAAAAAGAAATAGGGCAGATACAGTAATTGTTTGGACACACAGGCACCTCTGCACCATACCAGTGGTTCATTCAAATCAACATTGCAGTAATTTGGAATAAGATCAAAAATGCCATATAGGAAAGTGAAGGAAGCCCTGGTACTAAAACCAGTTTTACATACAACTACAAAAGGATAGAAACACACAGATTACATGTCCATCACACACTGAAAAGTGATTTCATAGGACCATTTAATTAATTCAAACAGCAATATGTTTGCACCATAGTAGATATCTGCACAGGATTAGGTACGGCCAAATCGGGATCCAAGCCAGAACAAAAATGAATTATTTTAATTTTGTGGTCATGGATCTCAGTCTGTAGAATACCTTAACTAATCCAAAGTGATCAGCGAACCCGTTTTACATTTAAGATTGTACAGAGACTAGCTAAAAACCTAACATACAAACCCACAGCAGCAGGCAGCATTGAGATTCAATGGACTACTAAAGGTAAAATAATGATGCATAAAGACAGACCATTGACAGAAGCATTAACAAAGGCTATCTTTGAACTCAACAACATACCTAGAATAGATAATAAAAGCCCAAAAGAAGAAGTCCTCAGCATGAAAACAGATATAGATTACCTAAACAGAAGAACACAGGAATATAAGTCAAACTTATACTTGCATCTGCAGGCAAAAGAACAAATTGAATCACACAGAAATCATAGCCCCCAGAACTGGAAACACTGTGTGGACCACAGACACCAAGGGAAGATTACAGCTAACCAAACTGGAGGACTTAATACATGCTAGTAGGCAAAGAGTGTTGGTGGCATGCATGTGTGTTTGTGTGTGTGTGTCTGTACATGTATGTATGTATGTGTGTGTGTGTGTATGAGTGTGTGGGGGTTGAAAGAGAGAGAGAGAGAGCACTTTTTTATAGAAAAACCCTGAATGCCATCATTTTCCTAGGAATTGTTCCAGTAATCAATCTGGAATTAAACTTTTATGCAAAATTATATAACATTAATGATGCTATGAGGCTTATTGCCAATTATATAATTTGCTGGTTACATACAGAGGTACAGATCAAGAGTTTATCATTACTCTTCTGCTTCTACATTTATTAGTAATTTCTACTATCTTTTTGCTTGTTAAATTGTGAATTGTTGGTTATATTATATTGCTGAATTTATGAAATAAGTACATATTATGTATTTACTTATCCGGAATTACCTGTTTCAAAATTCCAGTATGGGGAAAAGAATAGCAGTACAACCAGGAGTGCCAAAACTCATGCTCATGTTTCCAATCACACTCCTGCTGGTACACCCAGGGTCACTAGTGATAGCCATCAGCACTGGGAATATCATTAACCCTGCTACACATGGTGCAAAATCCACCACCATTATCCCTAGACCACAATTATCATGGCCTCCCAATAGACCTAATATTTTAGACCCACTGTATAGGATACCTTGATGGTGGATGGATGATAGAATATGGGCAACATTTCAATTGAGAATTAATAACTTATGGATGAAGTATGCTCATTCCTTCAATTACTATTGGTACAAAGGGTACAGACATGGGAGACAACAACTAGCATGGTATCACCCCAGTGAGACATACAGGTAAGATGAAAAGAATGGATATAATACAAATATGTATGAAAGAACCCAAGGAAATGCCACTGTTATTAAGTATGGCCCAACATTTCAAGTGTTAGAGCTATGTTTAATAAGTGCATGCATAATTCTAAATATTACAATATTTAGAAGAAACATATCCATGTTAGCAAAACAGTCACCAAATAACTTTGGATCTAAGAGAGAAAGTATAACCTTAGAACCAATAGGAATATATTTTACATTAAAATTGCAAAATATAACTTAATATAATGAGCATCATTACAAGAAGATATGTAATGTAGAATTTAAACTATTAGATACATTTGAGATACAGCAGTAAATGGCACATGAATGGAATTCCCTGTACCCTTGGATAACAGGAAATTAAACCACTGTCAGCTTTCCAGCAAGGAACATATCTGCAAGATTCAGCTCCATGCCACCATGTATCCCTTGCATGAGTGATTGGATAAATATACCTAGCTTAATTACACAGGGCTAAATAATATTAGATATGAAAAACACAACCTGACAGCAACTCAAACAATGGCAGTACTCTGCCCATATGTTTTGGACAGGCTGTCACCCAAACACTGCATCAAAGCACTGGAAAATATGGTGTGATGGAGGAACACATGGGCAATTACAGGAAATAGTGCAAGGACAATACATCATTCAGGCCTAACATATTACGTTAGTTACATAGTGCCATATCCTCAATACCAGGATTGGCAAATGTCAATAACAGGACTGGACAGTACAGAAACACAAAACAAGTCCGATGTTATGACCAGATGACTGGAATAGGATCATATATCTACACATGCCATTACAAGATTGCCACAAATCAGAACACTCACATAACACTCCTTGCTTAGTTGACATAAGAGGATTTAATATTACCACAAATTATGCTGGAATCTATAAAACTAGTATAATCATGACAACATATTCCCCACTGGGAAGTTTAAATCTAGTACCTGGATCAGCCACAATAAAAGAAGCCCCTTTTGTAGTACCAGATACAACTTTACCAGTAGAAATTACACTATGAAATAGAATTTGGAAAATCTGGAGTTCTATATCATTACAAGCATTTAAATCACCAAAATTATATTGTGGAGAAATAGATAATATTAATTATCAGTAAAGCAGCCTAAATAAATTTAGTAGAAAGTCCTTACAAGCACTTGCAGTAGGAGAATTTATGGAAGGCACCATTATACAAGGTTTAATGGGTGGACCTGTAGCAGAAACAGTCACAGCCCCTATCAAAGCAAGAATGATTAATATAAAGAAAAATAATAATACATCAGTTCAGGCACTCCACACGCTTTCAAGAAGCCTGGACCCACTCCACACTATAGTAAACACCATGAATACAGAAATGCAAGTATTCAGAAATCAATTTAAACAAGAATATAACAGAACTCGAAATCTTATAACATAAAACCGTAATCTGATAATGTGTCAAATGTACATAGTAATCTTGTGATTGAAGAAATAGAGTTGGACATCCTATAAAGCACATGACTTGTGAGAAGAACCACAGACTTCAAACACTGTAAGTCCAGGAAAAAGGAACATTTTGCTCAGAATGCATATGTGATGTACACTTAATACACGTAATTCTGGATAGTTTATACCCAGATTACCATAACAAAGCAATACCTCAAAAACTACGCAATAAATTCATAATATCTGTCAACCACTTTTTATGGTCAGCTGTCAGCACTACAAATGGCTTAATTTACATAACACTTGAGGATACAATAAAACTAGGAGAAAACACATATGTCTACGCATACTTACAAGACATGAAAATGCAACACACATCTTTTGCCATGTTCAGGTTATCAACAAAACATGGGGAATTATAATTTCATGTTATGCACCAACACCAAAGATAACTAGATGCAGATGGCTAAATGAATCCGATTTGAACACTTCTGAAGCATAATTCAACATAACAGGGGGATGCTACCTAATGAAATATGACTCACAAGTTACAAAGGATAACACCAGTATTATGGCCCTATTTATTTGATTTATTGAAAACACGTTATTTTGTTTCAGACAGACCAGTTGCTTTTGAATTAAAAATGGAACAGTTTCATGTAAAAGATGAACTAAATCCTAGAGATTAAAACTTAAAATGAGAAAAAAACTGAAATCTCTAGAAGTCAAAATTAGGAAGGAGCTCATTGTTCTGGGCAACAGCCAGAGCATAGTATACAATCTAGCTGGCTTATTGGAAGGAAATAGTATAATCAATAAAAATGGAAACAAACAAAACCTAGTGTAACCTGTGGGACACCATCTGCAGATTAGCACATCTAGACTTTGTTTGTACCCCAGTGTACTCATGGGAATATTGGGTTAAAAAAGAATATTTTGGTTCTTTGTATTTCTGATTTTTTTCTTTATAATACTAAAGATATTTTTAGTTTGTTTTAAAAGCAATTATGGAACATAAAAGAAAATCAAGAGGAAAAGGCTCCAGACAGAAATATGATCTTGGAACTGTAGCCAAAGCCAATAATTTCATTAGAAGTATATTCTAGGCAAATGCTTTATTATTTGAAATTTGATTTGATAGAGTAAGAACAATTAAGTTGTATGAGTCAAGTGATTGTGTGTTTTGTATAAGGCCATATTCTATTTGTTTGGTTTTTTTTGAGATTTGATTTAGAAGTCAGATTATTTACTTTGTTTCATCATTGCTTTTATCATATCCCCACCTTATGGGGCTGTGGAGCCTTTGGGAATAAACAGACCTATTATTGCTCTGGTTTTAGCAAAGCTCCAGAGTATGGAATGTATGTAATACATTGAAAAATAATATTTAACGTTTAGTAAATGTCCTGTATAAGGGACAGCTATAAGTGTGTGTGTGTGTTTGTGTGTGTGTGTGTGTGTGTGTGTGTGTGTGACCCCAATAGCTAAGGATAAGCCCTAATGTAAAGAATACAATGAAATATAAAATGTAACATTTAAGAAATGCCTTGTATAAGGTATTGCTCTCTGTGTGTGATAAGAATGTTCCACAAAGGAGTAATGTATGCACACCAAATATGATTGGCCAAAAGTATCTTAAAAACCCTGGTCTGTCCATGACAAAATACAATTCCAGAGTCCTATGGGGATACCTTCACTCTGAGAAGGAATTTTCCCAGAGTCATTGAATCCACCAACCCAGACCCACCAATCCATAGGAATCCAATCAGGGGTTCTAGTTCAGAGAGGCACAAAGGCACATCTCAGTACTTATCTGATCACAGAACTATGGGCCAGGACAGAGGTTAGTGAGGAAAGAATGTTGTGTGGATGCGGTCCTATGTTCCCATCTACTGGACAAATAAAGAACTACATCCTACTACCTTCTAAGTCCAAGGCTTCCTTCAAGCCTCCCGTGATCCCCTTTTCATGACGTAGATGCAGATATTCACAGGCAACCATTGGACAAAGCCTGGGGATCTCACTGAAAGAGTTATGGAAAAGCCTGAAGCAGGTGAAGTGGATTGGAACCCAATATGAAAATCAACAGTATCAATTAACAAGAGCCCTCAGAGCTCCTAGGGATTAAACTACCAACTAAAGAGTATATATGTTCCTGATCATAGCTCGTGCTAAATAAAGAGTAGAGCATGTGTAGAAATAACTGACTCATCTGCCATCTCTGGGAAGGATGGAAATTGGTCCTGTAGAAACTTGACGTCCCACAGAAGGGCAATGCTAGAGCAGTGAAGTGGAAATAGGTAGGTAGATGGAGAAGCACTCTCTTACAAACAAGAGGATGAGGATGGCATGGGAGTTCACGGTGGAGAGACGAATTATGGGGATGTCATTTAAAATGTAAACAAATAAAAAGACTAATATATACAAAGATGTTAACAGATGTCTCCATAAGGACTAGATATTCATTACCTATAACATAGGTTCATTGAACGTTGAAATACATAACTGTTGTGACTTACTTTTAAGTTGAAATTTCATATTGATAAACCCAGTCAAATATTTTATCTTTCTGTTCTGGCACCTATAATAAGAAATTACTTACCTTTCTAAAACAATTTAAAGGAAATTAGGATTTCTAGTCCATTAGGCGTCCATACAGTGCCTCAAATGACCCTTAATTTTAGCTGTAACTCTCTCTATTCCCTCCTTTGTCACCCTCTTCTCTGTCTCTTCACATTTGAAATTCCTGTTTCTAGCATGGAATGTCTGCAATTCATAAATAAATTTCTTTTTCCCCAAATTATAACAGTCTGTCCTACTTCTCTGATCTCTACAAGACACTAAACATATTTTACACAGATGGAAGAATTAATGGCTAACATCCACATTTAAGTGAATGTGTTCCCCATTTGACTTTTTATGTCTGGAGTACCTCATGCAGAATGAACTTTACAAGATTCATTCATTGTTCTGAAAATTTCACGCTTCCTTTTTGCCTTTTGTAGCTGTTAAGCAGTACCTCACTAAATGCACCATATTTTCTTTATGCAGTCATCCATTAGGGGACGACTTGAATATTTTCAAATTCTGACTATTATAATGGAGTTTCAGTGAACATGGATTGAGCGATGGTCTCTATACTAGGATGTATCAATATGTGGATATAAGACCAGGAGTTGTACCTTAAGGTATATCTTCTTCCTGAAGAACCATCATACTGATTTCCAAAGTTGCTATAGTAGGTTGCAGTTCCACCAGGAGAATAAAAATGTTCCCATTGCTCCATAACCCAGTCAACGTGAGTTTTCACATGTGTCATTAACCTTAGTCATATTGACAGGTGTGAAATGAAATCTCACAATAATTTTGATTTGCACTTCTGTGATGTACAAAGATGATAAATATTTCTTATGTATTTCACAGTTATTTGAATTTCTTCTATTATGAATGTTACCCTTAGTTATGTAGCACATTTTACTTATTTTTCTTGATGTATAGTGTTGTAATTTTTCAAATATATTTACGTATTAGCCCACTTTTGGATGTACAACTGGAAATAATGTTTACATTTTTTAAAGAGTCACTTTAAAAATTTATTAATGACAAATTAGATGATGCTCTCTCACTGAACTCAGAGAATTGTCAGACATGTTGTAGTTAACAGAATTCATTAAAGTCACTTTATAAAACATTCCTATAAAATAAAACATTTTCTACGTTCATAATATTAACAAACATACTTTAAATTTTTATTATTTGAGAATTTTCACCAATATATTTTGATGGGAATCCTCCCATTTCTTCCAGATTCACGATTCTCCATATTTTTGCATCCTACAATTGTTTTTCTTCTGATTAAATTATTGTTTAATTATCTCATAATAAACCCTTACAGAAAATTGCTCAACCATCGACCAGAAGACACTGACTCTTCATAATATTTCAGTTATGAATAGGAGCTCTTGTGACTTTCCACTGCATTCTTGACTGTTGACTGTCTTGAAACTGTGCATGTAACCACAGCTGCTATATGTCATGAGGGCAGCACTCCTCATATCCAGAAGTCACTGATTTCATTGAATCCTCTGTGACTTCAGGCACCTACTTTCTCTCTGCCCCACATTTCATGACGGCCTTAAGCATTGTGGAAGCGATATAATATATATCTCCAACTTGTCCTGGCTGAAATCAATAGAACACAAACAAAAATATTAAGAATCAATGAAAGGAAGAGTTGGTTCTTTGAAAATATCAACAAGATTGTCATAACTTCTGGTCTAGGTAAGAAAAGCCGGGAGTTAATAAAACTGAAAAGCTGGCAAAGGAAAGAAAAGCCGGGAATTAATAAAACTAAAGAAAAAACACAAGCCTTTTGAAATTTACGTTCCACAAAATTAACATATTCTTTTAAAGTATTGATGATTTACTGGATGTATATGGTAAACCAATATTAAGTCAAAACTCGTTGCGTAATTTAAGTAGTACCATACTACCCAATTACATAAAGTCAGGCATTTAAAATCTCCCATCTAAGAGATTACAGGAGAGCATGTATTTTGTTTTACCCATGGATCAGACATTTAATGTGCATTTAATGTTTCTTGGACTATTACATAAAAGAGAAGAGAAGGATTTCATACAATAAAATTCTTTTTTTGAATCATGTATTACCCAACAATTGAGAAAGAAAAAAAAGGAGGGGGAAGTGAGGAAGGGAGGGAGAGAGAGAAAGATAGAGAGAGAGATAGATAGATTGAGAGATTACAGACGATACAGAAAGAAAGGAGGAGAGAGTATTATGACCCATTTCCACCTATTCACATATATTCTGAATTAAATTTGTGAGAAAAATCTAAAAAAGAAATGGTTCTGTGTAGGCTGTCTAGCTGAAAGTCTGCCCCAATCAGAAGATGGAGTTTTTTTCTGAGATTTTTTGTAATGATTCCCCAAGGTCTGGGTAGAAAGTAACAATCCAAGACTGGACATAAACCACTATGTTATAATTGTGCAACAAATGAGTGCTGCTATCATTTTTCAGGATAATGAAATAGCCAATGAATGTACAATAAAAAGAGAGTATTTAGTTTTACCCTGAGGAACTCTCTGGAATGAATCACTTTTCATTGTGAATGAGCATAGAACCTCTGATTACAGGACTGCCCATGAGCTAAGAGAAATACATAAGAATATTGCAACCATCTGCCCCACACATCCAAATCCATGTGTTCTCATGGTCTCAGTCCTTAAGAGAAATAGGTGTAGTCTGTCTGGGACCTAAATCATGAAATTTTCAGTCAGTGTAGGTTAAATTTTTCAAAACCTAATATTTTAAGTGTTTTCAATGACTTAGAGACACCTTTTAGCCCCAAATCAAAGGGTAGGAAAGAAAATAAAACACAGGTAAACAGGCAAGGGGATATGGATCTGTTTATAAATATTTCTTTGCGGTCAATACAAATCTCCTTTGTCAGGATACCAGTTCAGTAGAATCAGGACACCAAAAATAAAACATCAGAAACAGAATGCGCCAGTCATTGTGAGCAATAGAATCAGCTGAGACAGGAGGAGAAGTGCTCTGTCTTGCCTCATAAATGTAAATATAAGGGAAGACAAGGACCAAGGAAGCTTTTCCACTCTACCTATTCAAGCACCCCATTACTGTCCATGAGTCCTATTTATACTTCTTCCAAACATATCATGTTCTCTCCAGGGCCTGACCTCAGAAAAACACCATATAATTTATGCTAAGGAAAAAGCATGAAGCTGCGCACTCCAGACAGTTCTACTTTAAGCGACCCTTAGGCAAAATTGATTAAATTACATTTTGAGTGACAGAATCAGAGGTTGGTTAAAGTGTGCAATTTACTTAGAACAGATATTCCCAAGGATTTACATTTTCTTCAGCTCTCTTTGATGAGACACTAATTACTGACTTCCTGCCCTATTATCATGAGTTTCATGACCCAACTCTTGTAGTATGTACATGGTCTCCTCCTATTTTTGATCCTGAACAATTTTATAAATGAGCCTTGGAGGAACTGCTGCAAGAGGTATAGGCAATGGTCTACAGAGTCAGCTTAGAAAGTTCATTGTCCATCAAGGGATAACTGTATTACATACCAACTGAGAGGAAGCAAGGGAGCTCAGCAAAGGATTCCAGATATCCTACAGACGCCATACTAAGAGACAGGTTTGACTAATTCCATGTGGTTAGGTATTGCAGACCCTGAATAATAGGGCTTACAGATATTGCAAAGCCTCTACACACCAGCACAAATGAGGGGACTGATCCCTTAATCAGGAATTAACTGTACAAAATGTGCTTAGGACTTTTAACAGAGGTGATTTTTGATCAAAACCTACCATTTCCAGACGCTTCTAAACCCCTTTACCTGTTTGTCTATAAAACAAACAGAACTGCAAATTATGTTTAAACAAATACTTTTAGTGCCACGGAATTGCCCAAGATTGTGCATGCACAAACTACTGGAACCTATAAGTCCAGCGTGGCCCATTTGTCTAAGAGCTATAGTGACTGCTACTGTTAGTGAAAGAAGCAGAATGGTTGAGTCTGGTCAGAATCTTAAACTCATATCACCCCATAGAGTTGTGTCTGTCTTCAAAGGGACATGGGTAACCCTGGTTGTTTAATGCGTTTGTGAACATAGCAATTCCTTCTCAGGAAATCTCCTGGAGTCTGGTTTGAAAAACATACTGACATCAATCCTTCTAACTTCTAGCATTTAGGACCTAAGGATACTTCTCAACAGTGATTATATGAGTTTATAACCTTGGTCCAACATATCTGTCTATACCTAATGGACACTCACCCCATGAAAAATTCTTTAGGGTTGGAAGCAGCATCATTAAACATAGAACCACATACATATGGTCTCCAGCAGTTATTTTAATGAAATTATTTGGACCCAAGCCTTAAAACCAGGAATCTCTGCCTAGAGTGCAGAAATTATCACTCTGAATTAGATAGTCAAAATATCAAAGGGAAAGTCTATAATCACATAGCTGGAAAATCACTATGCTATTATTACAGCACATAGGTATGCTATAATATACAGGGAAAGAGTAATCCTCACTGCATACTTCATAAATAATTGCAGTTATCCTATTCTAGCAACTGAACTGCATATCTAAAAGCTCCTGGAAAAAAAGCAGACACAAACACACGAAAGAAAAGAAGGGAGGAATTACTGAAACTCAGTGCTGAAATCGTTCAAATAGGAATACAGAGAAAAAATGCAAAGCATAAAAAAACCCGTTTTTTTCAAAAATCAACAAATAGATAAAACCATAGTGAAGTAAACTATTGACAAGATATGGCATCCAAAGTAACAAAGTCAGCAATGAAAAGGGAGGAAATAATAACAAAAAATGAGGAAATTAAAAAAAATCATGTTTTATTGGAATACCTATACTTCACAGAACTGGAAAATCTAGAAAATATATGATTTTATAGACAGATGACATATACCAAAGTTAAATCAAGTTAACTTTGATAAATTTCATAAACTATCTAACCACTCCCAAAACATCTAAGGAAATAGGAGTGGTCACTAAAACGCTCCCAACCAAAAAAACCCAGCACATATGAGGACACTAATTCCCTAATCTGGAAGGAGACTGTACAAGATGCGTTTGAGACGTGAAAGACAGGCAATTTAGATTCAATCCTATCACTTCCAGATATCTAGAAACATTTTCATTCACATGTCTGTGAAAGAAAAGTTACCGCAAAGAGTATGTTCCCACTCACTTTAATGAAATGTGAACATTGTTTAGTATACCTGCCCAAATTAAGGAACTCTTCAGCCACAGGCTGGCACATTTGCCTAAAACTATGGTTACTACCATTATTGTGAAAGAAGCAGAGATTTAACGCTGAGTCTGAATCTTAAACTCACATAATCCCATGACATTGAGGCTCTCCTCAACGGAGCACCAGAACCTTGCATTTTTATTACATGTGTGAAACAGTAGCAGGTTCTACTCCTGAACCAACCTGGAGTATGGTTGGAAAACCCCACTGCCAACAATCCTGATAATGTCTTACCTGATGTTGACACAAACATGCTCATAAATGATTGTATGAGGAACCCAACAAAGTGTAAGTAATCTATCTAGACAAAATGGAAACTCCCACATTCTATGAAAGGTTCTGATGCAATGTTCCACATGGATAGTAACACCTTCATTTAACATGGAACCAGGTAAAAAGAGTTTTTGGCAGTTATTGAAAATGAAATGATTTGGATACAAGATTTAGAGACTGAGTACATGGTGAAAATGAAGACGTGTCATCACATAACAGGAAAGTCATTATGCTTTTGATAGTGTTTGGACTTGCTATAATCTATAGGGAGAGAGGTCTCCTCACAGCTTCCAGAAGGTCATTAAAAGTAAAGAATAACTTTTGGCTTTCCTAGTAAATATTTATCTTCCTCCATGTGTTCCTTGGTTTCAAAGCTGAGAGTATCAACGTAATGTCTACCTTGGGGCCAGGGGTTAAAAGGGCACTGAACTGTCTGCCCCAAAGTGGCCCAAAGAATAGTGGGATGTACTGACATTCTGCTGACATACTGTGTCCCCATGTTGCATGAGAGTCCATGGTATAACCATGAGAAAATTGAAGATGTAAAAAAAATTAAAGGCGAACTTGCGCCCATAGGTTGGTGGTGGACATTATAGAAAAGAATAGCTCTGTCAGAAATTAGTGTCAGAACTGTGGTAACTAACCTTTACCAGGCTCCCTGACTGGAGATCACAATACTGAGTTGCTCACACTAAGATATGTTGTAGCTAGACTTGATAGGCTGGCCCTGTATTTCAAAGCAATCTCTCATGTTTGTAGTAATGTAAATCAAAATCAGTGATACTTCTTTCAGAAGTAGGCATTTATGAGGGGAAAAAAGTATGGTCAAGTCTGGGAAACTAAATTCACTGATACCTGCTGGAGAGAGGAAGCTAAGATTACATGATTTTTTTTTTTTTTTAGTAAAGCCTTTTGTGTGGGAAGCTGCCTTTTCCAAAACACTGAAAATTCCCCAAAAAATAGTTAAAATTTCCTCCAGATACTGTTTCAAACTTTTAATGACTCCCTCAAGATTGTTTCTTGCAATAGCTGAATATTCATAATCAAAACTAGCCAATTAAAGGTGAATGAACAATGTATGGAAGAAAACCGTCAATGTGCATGCAGACTTTAAAACTTTGGACACGTGCAAATAAACAAAAGGACATTACTTAAACAGTAACAAACACCCTAACCCTATTCACTGAACTATCTCAGAGATCTACTGGGCTTTTGACATCCTCAATATACCCCCAGTCCCCATTTTGTGCTTTGTCATTGTGATGCTGTTCAAGGGAGTAATCAAAGGTAATGAAAACAATGTTGAAACGGTTTACATGATTCTATCCCTCCTGTGTGATTAGGCAGGATTTTACCATGGCTTCTGCAGACCCTTGGCAAGAAGGCAGAAGGCCGAGATGACAGTGTCTAAGGGACTCCTTCAGGCACCTAAGAACCCATGAAAATCGAGGTTTTACTAGATCTGAGGCCTTTTCATCCTCTATCTATCCTTGTTAGCTACATTATGAATACAGGATCATGGTCTAAGCCCCAACTACCTCGGGCCTGGGCCTGGGAATTCAGGAAGGTAGATAATGGTGAATGCATAGCTGATGAGGCCACAGAGCAGCAATTGTCAGTGCCTGTTCAACTCTCTTCACTGATGTCTCCATTAATCCTGTGGTTGTATGTGAGATTGTTAGGATGTGGGCCTTTACCTTTTAAGAATTGACAGAATGATAACAATTTGATATTTGCCCTATGCCTGATCACCTATATTGCCAGGATAAGGGAGTTTTCATTGTACAAAATGGGATCATAAGACAGAGATTTCATGAAAACCCATGGTGAATATATTGAAAGCATACCCCCTCTCAAGAAATGCTCAGTGAAAAAAATATACTTGATCTAGAGTAAATTTAAAGGTGTAGGGAAAAATATCAGCCTCTGGGAAACAGCAAAAACTGTGGGAATTGTACTGAATGTCACTTGAATGGACCCTTGGGATAGACATTTCAGGGTGAAGAATCTCCATAATTCAAAAACTTTAGATCTTTGGGACTTAACACAGATCTGATACCCATATCAAAGCCTTAAGCAACTCTCCTTATGCTAAAAAATTGAATTATGATGAAGTATATTTAACTCTTTAGCTTTGGAAGTAGAGTGTATCAATAGATATCCCCTGGATCAAAAGTGGGTCTCTGGAAAAGGCACTCCAGAGACTGGACAGTCTGGGTAGAGTTAGTTAGCAAGTAGGTTATGGCATTTCCCAGTGACACCTCAGTAGCCACTTACTGGACATTTTCTTGTATCCAGGAGAACCATAGAATGTTCTGTGATGTACCCAGTGCTGTGATGTCACTAACTGCCTGTGGACAATAACCTCAGAACCTATTGGGTTCACAAGCAGAATGTTGTCCAGGCTGTTCAGTGTATTTCTGACGGAGAATCAAACACATGCAAAGACCAGTCCAAGCCTTCTCTCGTGATGTACAAAGAGAAGGAAGAAATAGCCCTGGGGTATGTCCAGTTTGTCCTAGGCAGGTGTGTAAGGGAGCTTCCAGGAGGATGTATGCTTGAGACGGTTCTTCCAAGAGCAGGACTTAAGTTTTGGAGCCTCGATCTTCCTAAATCTCTCCCCCCCCCCCAGACTCCACAGCTTCTGATGAATAGTTTGGCAGAGAGCCAGGAATTGATATGTGTCAAGTGGCTGTCCTTGGAGATATTTAATGTCATGGGAGTGTCAAAGACTATCAGGAGGAGTTTCTGTGAGAATAACAGTGACCCTCTCAGTCCCCCCTCTTGAAGCACATCATTCTCAGCAGTGTCCTTTAGCATACATGAGTATTTGAGGCCAAGAGGAATACTTTCCTTGGCCATGTATCAAGATGTCAGTTAATTTGAACTTGAACACACATGATTAGGTAATAGGGATGTTAACCAATTTGGACACCAGGCCTTACCTGTATCACATCAGACATTAGCCGAGAATGTACTGCAATTCTTCTTGTTTGGGCCATCTTTTGCATTTCAGGGCAGTGGAAGGGCAGTTGGGATTGTGCTATATGTTTATGATGGCATATGTGATCATATGGTTATGATGGTTGGGAATAGGCACACAGGTGAAAATTAAGCTTAAAGATAGCATTCCTGCTCTATCAGGGATTCACTGTGTCTCTAGATCTCTTCATCTTCAGACTTCTATTTAAGATTAAGCATGGTATTTCCTGGTCCTGTGCCCTCATATATGCCAGTTTACTTGTGTTTATCTACCTACAGAGTTTGTTCTGAAGACATCATCACAACCTTCCACTACCACTGATGAGGAAAAGAGAATGAAGTGTTTGGAGAAGTTAAAAATTGTTCTCCACAAGATTTAAAATGAGAGAGGAACTCTAGGAAATCCCTTCCCATTAGCCACACAAAGATCTAAGTAACAGCTCTGATGACTCACATTTTTTGTTGACAGTCCTGAGATGTCTGTTCAGCCAATATTTCCTCACATCACAGGAAACTACTAGTCCAGGGTATCCTAATCGTCAAAATCATTTTCCTGATTCCCTCTTAAACACAGAATGTTAAATTCACATAGGATTGAGACGGGGGCCAAGGTATTTTGATTCCTCCAAGAGTAAATCATACCCTTTGGCCTGAATCACAATCTGGGAATAAGAATATAAGTGTGTGAAATCTGATTATGTACTTTAAGAAGCCTGGACGGTTGTTGACTTGTGGAAATTTTTGGGTGCTGTGTTTATGACCAATCATTGTTGTAATTGACATTGAGGTGCTTTGGGTTCAATTGGTGCTGTGAATAGCTGGAGGAGCCTAATCCCACTCTCTGCCTCTCAGTGTGTGACTGGATTGGCAACAGGTTATCATTGGTTTTGTCTGATTTTGTTCATTGTATTTGAAATAATGCCACATCATTGTAGTTTTGGCATTCTAAGTGTGTTGTGCGTGTGTGCGTGTGCGTGTGTGTGTGTTTGTGTGTGTGTGTGTGTGTGTGTGTGTGTGTGTGTGAATGTGTTTGTGTGTATCCCTTAAGATCTGAGATTCTATGGCCTTGACTTGGCCTGAGAATTAGCCTGACTCAATGTCCATGGCATGATAGTCATCAGTCTGAGGGCCTCACTTTGAGCAGAACAGCATTTGACCTCTGCTCACCTTGGAAGCACATTGGAATCTCTTGGTGTGTGTTATAAATTATTTTCCCTGTAAATACTGATTATGTTTCTTTGGTGTTTTGTGTAACAATAGATTCTACAATTGAGAATTCTTACCTAAGAAAAGGAGAATAATCTTCACAGGTTTAAGTTGGAGCCTGGACTGTGGCAGAGGTTCCTGAAATCTTCTCGGCAAGCTAGTCTATTCCTTCAAGATCACACAGGGAGCTCAAGTCGATCAGATCCCTCCTTTTGTTTGCTGGCTCTGCTGTCCCTGTGTCCATAATAATAAGCTTAATCAGTACCAAATGGATCCAGTACCAAGGAGCAAGGATGTGTCATGTCCTAGCCTGGGGTTGTTCAGGATCCAGTCATAATTCATATAATCCTTGAATCCTTAGTTCAGAAAGTTATTTGATCCTTGGACAATGCCCTACAACAGAATGAATTTTGGGTCCAAAATATTCATGATGCAACACCAGCAAGTGATGATTGACCTACAGAAAATGTGCTGACAGATCAATAAAAGGTGGTACAAATCTAATCAACTCATATGAGAAAATCAGTGTTACTGGTGAATAACTTACAGGATTTTGACACCAGTACTAGTCACCGAATGTGACAGCCCATTCGTGTCTTTGAACTAAAGTGGAGATCAGGTTCTATACTGTTTGACGTGTACCAGGAAGCCTGGCTCTAAGGCATGGTCTAGGAATTTTACCTGTTTTAGTTAGTTTGACCAAATGTAGAGGGGCTCTGAATTTCTCCAATCATTGTCCTTCCCAACTTGGGATCCTATAAATAGAAAATGTGTGCCCCATGATGGAGTTATCAATCAATTTTGATGCTCTGGGGACCTGACTAACTATATATATATATATATATATATATATATATATATATATATATATATATATATATATATGCATTATGTCCTCTTTTGGGACAAATTTGAATCCTTGGTATTAGGCTTTTGAGAAGTACCCTGTGTCTTCAGGAATTTGCTCCATGGCTAACATGGACTTGGACTACAGTCTGGGACTGTGTTTGGGTCAGGGCCTTAGACTGAGTAATGTACTTTGAGAGTGGGAGAAAAATGTATCCTTGCTGGGATTCACAATTTTTTGTTTTTGGCTCAGCCTCAGGCACTGCCTGCTCCTAAGTGAGGCTATTCCGATGAAGCACAGTATAAAGAGAGCATGGGATGAGAACAGAGAGCTTCTGTGGGATCAGTTTGCACTGGAAGCATCCATTAAGGAAACAACCTGGTTCTGTGTGGAAGTCAATATGAAAATCTATGATGTATGTTCCAGGGAGGATCAGGTATGATGAATGAAGCATCTGGGGTAGGTTTTCCTGTAATCTAACAAAAAACCAAGTCAAACCAATTCAACCATTCTCCAACTTATCCAGACACTCTTATGTCACATCAAGCTGTTCATATCTTTGATCATTTCCAAAACTTTCTCTGGTGTTAGCCTCATGGAAGAAACTGGAGGATTGACAGCCAAATCCTCCTCATCAACTGTATACTACATTTACTTAGGAGAGATACAATGATCACACATTGCGCACTTACATGCCATTATGCTAGAGGCATGCTATGTGCTAGCATAATTTGTAGTGCACAGAATTGATTAAAGCCTAGTGAAATTGCCTAAAGAATGGTTATCATTTTCCATTTGATAGGGCTTCTGTCCTCTCATGTCTTTTCCCCCTACATTGCAAGATGGTCCTTTCTGTGTACGAAGATCCTGGTTCATAGTGATAGAGCTTGAGAAGCAGCCTGTCAGTCCTGTTTTATGTAAGTGTTCTAGAGTTCTTTCCTATAGCTTATATCCTGGAGCTGACTGGATGAGGAGGGATGTGAGAAAGGCTTTTCTGAGGTGAGGGTTTGTGTGACTGGAGACAAAATTTTCTCTGAAGCAGAAAGAACTGGTCACTGAACAAAATGCCTTCACTGAGAAGATGCAGCATTATTTCAGTGTCACTGACATGAGGTTAGAGCAAAGGATGGGATGACTCAAGTAGATTACCTGTACTGTAAACTGTCTCTTTGGGTGTCTGATTTGCTACATAGTTATCAGCATCTGTTTGCTACCAGCAGCTCAGAATATTGTTCTGTTCCAGTTTAAAAGAATTTCTGTCCTTGAAATATATGTGATCCCTAGAGATTATGGCTATTGTGCACTGATCCCTCCAGTTTGAGCTCTCTAGTATTGTCTGAGCCCATTGCTTGTAAGTCTCCCCAGAAACAGGTTTACAGTGGCCATAAGCAAAGGAGGGATATTTTCCTTTTCTGCACGAGCATCACCTTTCAAGTTCAATGCCTCCCACTGGGAAGATTTCCATGCAGCATATGTTTGGTGATTATAATATCACTTGAATGTTCATATATTTCTTGAGATATGGTTTCTGCGGTTCTTCTCAAATATAGAGGTTGTCAAGTGTAACCTATGCAGACTCCTGCACTCGTGACATAACAACAGCCTTCACTTCAGTGGTGGCCATTCTTTCAAGAAGGCCTTCATTTGTTTTTATCTCCTGAGCTGATAATTAGACAGTGCAACTTGATTTTTAAATTGTAATATGTATGAACATTTGGAGAAATGTGATTTTTCACACTTCAGTTTCCAGCAGTTTTTAAAAGTTGAAATAATAAACAGACCCGAGTGATTTCTTACCCTTCTCTATTGGGTATGAGATAATGGCCTAAGCTGAAAGATCATACTGGATTGTCCTGCTGAATAGTGCTGCTGTAGGTTGGATAACTGACGTGGCAGGTCCTCACCAGATCTTTATATCTTCCTCCCCTACTTCTGAAATACTCCAGCAGAAGATTGAACAGGGCACAGTTCAGGACTACAGCTCTCAGTGAAAAAACTGTAAACCAGGAGCCCTGAGTGTGCAAAGAATGTCAACAACTCCCCCATCTCAGTCTTAATAACCATGGCAATCTTGGACTTACCCGCAATGTCACCTGTTTATATTCATCTTGAAGAGATTGTTACCATCTTGCCTGCCTTTCTGCTATGTTTGCAAGGCCAGGAACAGGCTGCAAGTGCATGTTGCAAATTATTCAACAATTGGATGCTGCTTAACTTACCTGTTTTGCTTGGGTCTTGGTTTGAAGTTTGATTGCTTTATTTGGTTTTGATTATTTTCATTTAAAATTTTGTCATTTGTTAATTTTTGTAATTAATTTGCTATATTCTTTAGAATATATACACTGAAATCTTTCACTCCCACTTTAAGATGTTGTTGAATAAAATAATGTGTGCTTATGAATAAAAATGTGACCTTGAACCCTTCACTCATAAGTACCTCCTGTATATTCATGTGTGGTTCTCCATCCTCTAACAGCACAAGTATCAGGCAACAAAGGTTTTCTGCAAATCTCCTGCAGCTTAGGCATCATAATCAGTTTGTAGCCAGTCAGAGCTGCACAGAAAACTGCTCTCAATGAGCATAGTATGTCATACTCTGTGGATCCCAACTTCATGATGAAAAAGGATTCTTGCTGTATCCTTGTGCTCATAAAATTAGTTATCCTTATAATATATTACTGTGTGGATATTCATGTTGGACAAAGAAAGGAGATACTCAGTAGTAATTCTCTAATACATATCAGGAAATAAAAACAGTCAGTTAAGGAGCATAAATGAAATCAGGAAACACAGAGTTGTATAGCTCTGGTTTTCATCAAATATAACATTAGCTACAACAAGAGAACAAAGATAATGAATTCCAACACACTTGGAGAGACTAATATTTTGATTATTATTGGTAGTGGTTTAGTTCTTGTTATTTTTGATGATGATAACTTTGTTCCTAGGCCTTCTCAATATATTTGATTGCTTCTTGTTTTGGGGGGCATAGATGCCAGCAGAGGTACTGGATTGCTCCTACAAATGAAGTGACAGAGGTCAGTAAATTGCCATTTAGTTCCTCTGCGATTCAAATGATTTTTTAATAAATTTTACTTTCTTAGATATGTTTTTATTTATTTACATTTTAAATGTTTTGCCCTTTTCCGGTTTACTACCCATAACCCCCCTATCACGTATCCCCTCCCCCTTCTATGAGGGTGTTCCCCCACCAAATCACCCACCCCTTTCCACCTCCCTGCCCTAATATTGCATTAGACTGCAGGATCCAGCGTTGGCAGGATCATGGGCTTCACCTCTAATTTGTGCCCAAAAAGGCCATCCTCTGCTCCATAGGCCCCTGACGCATTGGTCTATTCTTGTGTAATTTGGATGGTAGTTTATTCCCTAGGAGCTCTGGTTGGTGGGTATTGTCCTTACTAGGATTCAAACCCCTTCAGATCCTTCAGTCCTTAGTTTAACTCCTCCAATGGGGACCTAATTCTTAGTTCAATGGTTAGCTATAAACGTCTGACTCTGTATTTGTCATGATCTGGCAGAGCCTCTCAGAAGACATCAAAATCCGACACCTGTCAGCTTGTATTTCTTGGTACCCCATTAGAGAAATTGGTGTGATGGTTTTATGGATATATATATATATATATATATATATATATATATATATATATATACATTCCTGGATTCTCAGGTTGACCAGTCTGTGAATGGCCATTCCTTTAGTCTCTGCTCAAAACTTTGTCTTCATATCCCCTCCTATGAGGTAAAATATCAGGGTTGTATTGATTTGCATTTCATTGATGACTAAGGATGTTGACTATATCTTTAGGTGCTTCTCAGCTATTGCATGAATAACGTTTAAAATAGTAAATGTTTGCAACTCATAACCAATGTCTTTTCTTTTTTCCCATTTTATTATGTATTTTCTTTATCTATATTTCAGATGTTATCCCCCTTCCATATTTGCTCTCTGGAATCCCTCTATCGAATCCGCCCTCCTCCTGCCTTCACTAGACCATCAAGGCTTCACAGCAAAAAGGGCTTCTATTCCCATTGATGCTCAACACAGCCATCCTCTGCTAAATATAAACTGAAGTTACAGGTCCCTCCACATGGATTCTTTTGTTGGTGGATTAGTCCCTGGGAGCTCTGGCGTACCTGGTTGACTGATTTTGTTGTTCTTCCTATGGGGTTGCAAACACCCTAAGCTATTAGTTATTTTTCTAACTCTTCAATTGGGTATCCTGTTTTCACTCCAACAGTTGGCTGTGAGCATCGGCCTCTGTATTTGCTAAGTTCTGTCAGAATCTGTTAGGAAACAGCATATAAGACTTCTGTCAGCATACACTTCTTGTCATCTGCAACAGTGTCTGAGTTTAGTGATTGACTGATCCACCAGGTGGGTTAGTCTCTGGATGCCCTTTCCTTCAGTCTCTTCTCTGCATTTTGTCTCCATAATTCCTCCTGTGAGTATTTTGTTCCCCCTTCTAAAAAGTACTAAAGCACCCAAATTTTGTCTTTGTTCTTCTTGAGCTTCATGTGGTCTATAAAGTGTATCTCAGGTTTTAGCCTTTGGGCTGATACCCACTTTTCAGTGAGTATATAGCATGTGTGCTCTTTTGTAATTGGGTTTCCTCACACAGGGTAATTTTTAGTTCTGTCCATTTGCCTAAGAATTTCATAATTTCATTGTTTTTAATAGCTGAGTAGTACTCGATTGTGTAATTATACCACATCTTCTGTATCCACTCCTCTGTTCAAGGACACATGGGTTCTTTCCAGATTCTGGCTATTATAAATAAGACTTGTTTGAACATAGTGGAACATTTTTCTTTCATATATATATATTGGAGCATCATTTGGGTAAATGCCCAGGGGTGGTATAGCTGGGTTCTCAGGTAGTACTATGCTCAATTTATTACAGCCAAGGAAACAGATCAGCAGCTTCACTTCTGCTCTGAATTTCCCTCCAGTTGGAAGGTATCACTGTAGGTCTGCTACAGGAAAAGCCATAGGCTAGAAGCAGACTTGAAAACCCACAGACAAAATACACAGACTCCTGCCAGTGTCACTCAGACTTGCAAACACTAGGGATAAGAGGCAAGCACAAGATCTTAAGCAACAGAAGCCAACATAGGTGGATATCTTCATAATCCAGTTCTCCAACCACAGCAAACCCTGAATACACCAACACAACTGAAAATCAGAAAGCTGACCTAAAATTATCGCATGAAGATAATAGAGTCCTTGAAGGAGGATATAAATAACTCACTGAAAGAAATACATGAAAACACAGGTAAACAGGTAGAAGCCATTAAAGAAGAAACAATAAAATACAGGAAAACAAAAGCAAACAGGGGAAGGGATTGCATAAAGAGGTCCAACACCTAAAAGTAGCAGTTGAAACAAAAAAGAAACACAAATGGAAACAAACCTGGAAATGAAAACCTATGAAAGAGATCCAGAATTACAGATATAAGTATCCCCAAAAGAAGGCAGCAGATAGAGTCTCAAGTATAGAAGAGAGTGTAGAAGAGATTGACAAACTTATCAAAGAAAATTTAAAATTTAAAAATCTTCTATCTCAAAACATCCAGGAAATTCAGGACACAATGAAAAAATAACA
The DNA here is from genome assembly GCF_021556685.1 of Rattus norvegicus. Lineage (NCBI taxonomy): Eukaryota > Metazoa > Chordata > Mammalia > Rodentia > Muridae > Rattus > Rattus norvegicus. The sequence goes on from NC_141545.1 coordinate 3,043,826, forward strand.
AATCTAAGAATAATTGGAATAGAGGAGATTGAAGATTCTTAACTCAAAGAACCTGAAAATATCTTCAACAAAATCATACAAGAGAACTTTGCCAACCTAAAAAGAAATGGAGTACCAAAAAGGGACAAAAAGCCCATAGATATACCATACAAATGGTACCAGAAAGGAAATTCCTCTTGCCATATAATAATCAAAACACTAAATGCACAGAATAAAGAAAGAATAGTAAAAGCTGCAAGGGAAAAGGCCAAGTAACATACAAAGGTAGACCTATCAGAACTACAACAGATTTCTCAACAGAGACTATGAAAGCCAGAAGAGTCAGATCAGAGGTCATACAGACTCTAAGAGAACACAAATGTCAAGCTACTATACTCAGCAAAACTATCAATCAACATAGATGGAGAAACCAAAATATTCCAAGACAAAACCAAATTCAAACAATATCTATCTACAAATACAGGCCTACAGAGAATCCTAGTAGGAAAAGTCCAACAAAAGAAAGATCCCTCCCTAAAGAAAAGCTATTAAGAATCTCACAACAAATGAAAGAACCACAATTACATAAAGCCACTTACAAAAACAAATATAACAGGAGCCAACAGTCATCTGTCTTTAATACCTCTCAATATTAATGGACTCAACTCTTCTATAAAAAGAAATAAGTAAACAGACTGCATAAAACGACAATATCTCAGAGTAAAAGGATAGAGAAAGGTCTTCCAAGTAAATGGTCCCAAGAAACAAGCTGGAGTCGCCATTCTAATATTCAATAAAAAAGAATTTCAACCAAAATTTATCAAGCATAATGAAAAAGGACACTTCATATTAATCATAGGGAAAAGTCCCCAAGAGAAGTCTAAATTCTTAGCATCTATGCCCCAAATGCAAGGGCACCCACATACATAAAAGAAACTTTACTAAAGCCCCAAAAATACATTGAACTCTGCACAGTAATGGTGGGAGACTTCAATACCTCACCAATCCTCAGGTCATTGAAACATAAACTAAACAGAGACACAGTTAAACTAGTAGAGATTATGAATAAAATGTATTTAACAAATGTCTACAGAATATTTCACCCTAAACAAATGTATTCACCTCTTTCTCAGCACCCCATGGTCCATTCTTAAAAGTTAAACATGTGGGGTTGGGGATTTAGCTCATTGGTAGAGAACTTGCTTAGCAAGCGCAAGGCTCTGGGTTTGGTACCCAGCTCCGAAACAAAAAAAAAGCAAAAAAAAAAACAAAAAAAACACAAAGTTAAACATGTAATTGTTCAAAAAACAATCCTCAAAAGATGCAAGAAAATTGAAATAATCCCATGTATCCTATTAGACCACCACATGCTTTCAATGGCTTTCAATTACCAAAAAAAATAAAAAAAGCTCACATACAAGTGGACACTGAACAATGCTCTACTCAATGATAACTTGGTCAGAGAAGAAGTAAGAAAATTAATTAGAAACTTCCTGAAATTTAATGAAAATGTTCACACATCATACCCAAACTCATGGGCCACAATGAAAGCAGTGCTAAGAGGAAAATTCATAGCACTAAGTGCCCTGGTAAAAAAAACAGGAGGTATCTTAATGAAAGCAACTTAACAGTACACCTCAGAGCTCTAAAATAAAAAGAAGCATACTCATCCAAGAGGAGTAGATGGCAGGGAAGAGTCATACTGAGGGATAAAATAAACCAAATAGAAACAAAGAGAACAATGTAAAGAATCAACATAACCAAAAGCTGATTCTTTCAGAGATTCAACAAAAGAAATAAACTCCTATCCAAATTAACTAAAGTGCCCAGAGCCAGTATACAAATTAATGAAATTAGAAACAAAAGGGAGACATGAGAACAGAAAAGGAGGAAATTAAAAAAAACATCAAATTTTACTACAAAATCCTATACTCAACAAAAGAGGAGTCTAGGTGAAATGGATGGTTTTCTAGACATATACCACATAACAAAGTTAAATTAAGAGCCGGTAAACAATATAAACAGGACTGTATCCCAGAAGGAAATAGAAGAAGACATTTAAAACCTAACATCCAAAAAAGCCCAGTGCCAGATGGATTTAGTACCGAATTCTACCAGACATTCAAAGAAGACCTGATACCAATATTCCTCAAAGTGTTCCATAAAATTGAAATACAAGGACCAGTGCCTAATTCATTCTATGAAGCCACAGTTTCTCTAATACCTATACCACATAAGGACTCAACCAAAAAAGATGATTTCAAACCAATCTTGCTTATGCATACTGATAAAATATTACTCAATAAAATTCTTGCAAATTGAATTCAAGAACGTATCAAGCCATCATTCTTCGTGATCGAGTAGGCATTATCCAAAGGATGCAAGCTTGGTTTAATGTATGAAAATCCATTAACATAATCCACAAGATAAATAACCTCAGAAAAAAATCACGTGATCATCATTTTTGATGTAGAAAAGTCATTTGACACAATACAACCCCTCTTCATGTTAAAAGTATTGGAGAGATCAGGAATTCAAGGCCCATACCTAAACGTAATATAAGATTTTTACTGCAAACTAACAATCAATATAAAATTAAATAGAGAGATACTTGAAGCAATCCCAATAATCTCAGGGACAAGAAAATGATACCTACTCTCCCTGTATCTATTCAATATATACTCAAAGGACTTTAAGACAACGAAAAGAAATCAAGGGTATGCAAATTGGCAAAGAAGAAATAATGTTTTGCAAATGATATGATAGTATTTATGAGCAACCATAAGATTTCTATCAGAGAACTTCTCTATCTGATAAACAACTTCAGCAGTGTGGCTGGATATAAAATGAGCTTAAATAAAATAGTAGCCTTTCCTTATAAAATGATAAACAGGATGAGAAAAAATTACAGAAATGACACACTTCAAAATAGCCACAAATAATGTAAAATATCTTGGGATAACTCTTACCAAACAATTGAAAGATCTGTATGACAACCTCTTCTGAGAGACATATCCAGAGTGTGTCAAAAACGGAGGTCAATGCTAGCAGCAAACCACTGAACTGAGAACAGGACCCTCTTTGGGGGAATTAAAGGAAGGATGAAAGAGCTGAAGAACCTTGCAACACCATAAGAACAACAATGCTAACCAAGCAGACCTTCTAGGGACTAAAGCACTATCAAAGGACTATGCATGGATTGACCCATGCCTCGAACTGCATATGTAGCAGAGAATAGCCTTGTTGAGGCACCAGTGGAAGGGAAATCCCTTGGTCCTGCCAAGGTTAGACCCTCAGTTCAGGGAAATAAGGGGGGTAAAGGGGATGAATGGAGAGAACACAAAACAAATAAACAAACAACAAACAAAAATTCAAATCTCTCAAGGAATAAATAGAAGATCTCAGAAAATGGAGAGATCTCTCATGCTTATGGATTGGCAGATTAACACAGTAAAAATGACCAAACTATCAAAGGCAATCTCTAGATTCAATGCAATTCCCATCAAAATCCCAACCAACATCTTTAAATACATGGATAACAATTCTCAAATTTATCTAGAAAGTAAAAAAAAAAAAAACCAGAATAGAAAAACAAACAATCAAACAAACAAAAAAACAAAAAAACAAAAAACAATTTTTAACAGTAAAAAGGAAAAAAAAAAAAAGAAAAAAGGGCTAGGGCAATCAGCATCCCTGACCTCAAGCTCTACTACAGAGCAATATTGATAAATACTGCAAGGTATTGACGTAGAGACAGACATGTTGATAAATAGAGTAGAATTGAAGACTCAGGGGAAACACACACACAGACACACACACACAGACACACACAGACACACACACACACACACACACACACACACACACACACACACTTACACTTTACTTCTTTAAAAAAGAATCCAAAAACATACATTGGAAAAAAGAAAGTGTCTTCAAAAAATGGTGCTGGTCTAACTGGCTGTGTGTATGTAGAAAAATGAAAATAGACGCATATTCTTCACCTTGCCGAGTGCTCAAGTCCAGGTGGATCAAGGAACCTCAACATATAACCAGATACATTGAATCTAACAGAAAAGAAAGTGGAAGAGAGCCTTAAACTCATTGGCACAGGGAGAAAATTCCTAAACAGAACTCCAATGGCTCATACTCTCAGATAAAGAATTTATAAATGGGACATCCTGTAACTGGAAAGGTTTGCAAGGCAAAGAACTTAGTCAATAAAACAACTGGGCAATCTAGAGATTGGGAATTTTTTTTTCACTAATCAAACAACGGAAAAAGGTCTAATACTCAAAATGTATAAATAACATAAGATGCTAACCACTAATAAACCAAAGAACCCAATCAAAAAATGGGGTATATAGCTAAACTGAGAATTCACAGCAGAGGAATCCTGAATGTCTGAAAAGCTTCTAAAGAAATGTTCAAAGTCCCTAGTGATAGCGAAATACAAATCTAAATGATCCCGACATTCCATTTTACACCAGGCAGAGTGGCTAAGACCACAGCCTCTGGGGATAACAAGTATTGGTGAAGATGCAGAGAAGGAGGAACACTTCCTTCCCTTGCTGGTGGCTTTTCCAACTGTCGGGAGCAGTCTGGAAATCAATTTAAAGCTTCCTCAGAAAATTAGTAATACACCTACCAGAAAACCCAGAAATACCACTCTTGGGAAAATACCCAGGCCGTAGGGGAACATGTTCCACTGTATTCATAGCAGCCTTATTTGTGTGTCTCCCTTGAGTCTGTTCATGTGTGGTTTACATTGATATCGATGTATTTTCTTATATTGAACTTACATCGAATCCCTGGATGAAGCCTACTTGATCATTGTGACTGATCCTTTGATATGTTCTAGGATTCAGTTTGCAAGAATTTTATCGACTATTTTTGGTCCATATTCATAAGGAAATTAGTCTGAAATTCTTCTTTGTAGGGTCTTTGTGTGGTTTAGATATAAGAGCAATAGTTGTTTCAAAGAAACATTCTGATAGTTTACTTCTGTTACTATTTTGTGGAATCAAGAGGAGTATTTGTATTAGGTTTTCCTTGATGATATAATAGAAATCTGCATTAAACCCATCTTGTCCTGGCCTTTTTTATTCTTTTGGTGACTTTTAATGATTGATTCTGTGGTACTGTTTAGATGGTTTATCTGATTTTGATTTAACTTTGGAACCTGGTATCTATATAGAAAATGAGCCATTTCCTCCAGATTTTCTAGTTTGTTATGTATAGGCTTTTGCAGTAGGATTTGATAGCATTTTTTTATTTTCTCAGTTTCTGTTGTTATGTCTCCCTTTTCATTTTTATTTTGTTATTTTGGATACTTTCTCTCTGCCCTGTGGTTATGCTTCCTAATGATTTATATGACTTGTTGATTTTTACAAATAACAAGCTCCTGCTTTTGTTGAATCTCTGAATAGTTCTTTTTGTTTCTAATTGGTTGATTTCTGCTCTCTGATTTTTTTCCTGCTGTCTCTTCCTCTTGGGTAAATTTACCTATTTTTGTTCTAGTGATTTCAAAGGTGCTGTCAAACTGCTAGTGTGTGCTATCTTGGGTTTGTTTTGGTGGCACTCAGTGCTAAGAGTTTTCCTCTTAGCGCTGCTTTCACAGTATGACATAAGTTTGGTATGTTGTGCCTTCATTTTCATTAAATTCTAAATAAGTTTTTTATGTTTTTCTTTATTTCTTCCTTGACCAAGTTGTCATTGAGTAGAGTGTTGTTCGGCTTCCATGAATATGTTAGCTTTCTGTTGTTCGTGTTCATATTGAAGATCAGCCTTAGTCCATGGTGATATAATAGAATGCGTGGGATTATATCAATCTCCTTGTATCTATTGAGTCCTTTTTTGTGACCAATTATATGTCCAATTTTTAAGAAGTTATCATTATGTGCTTTTGTTTTTGGATTAAATGTTCTGTAGATGTCTGTTAAATCCATTTGTTTTATAACTTCTGTTAATTTCACTCTGTCTCTGTTTAGTTTCTGTCTCCATAATCTGTCCACTGATGAAAGTGCTGTGTCGAAAGTCTCAGACTATTACTGTGTAAGGTACAGTGTATTCTTATATATGCATTGAGCTTTAGTAAATTTTTTTTGATTGTGTGTGCCCTTGCATTTGGAGCATAGATATTCAGAATTGAGAGTTCATCTTGGCATATATTTTCTTGGATGGGTATGAAGTTTTCTTCCTTATCTCTTTGATAACTTTTGGTTAAAAGTTGATTTTATTCAATATTAAAATGGCTACTCCAGCTTATTTCTTGGAACCATTTGCTTGGAAAAAAATTTCCCAGTCTTTTACTCTTAGATATTGTTTGACTTTAGTCACTGAGGAACATTTGCTGTATTCAGCAAAATGATGTACCCTGATTACATATCCAGTCCATTAGTCTATGTGCTTTTAATTGAAGAATTGAGGCCATTAATGTTAAGACACATTCAAGAATAGCAATTGTTGTTTCCTGCTATTTTTGTTGGTAGAGGTGGAATTATAATTGTGTGGCTATCTTCTTTTGGGTTTATTGCCAGAAGTTTGCTGTCTTGCTTTTTCTAGGTTGTAGTTTACCTTTATGTGTTGGGGGGTTTCCAATTATTATCCTTTGTAGGGCTGGATGTGTGGAAAAATATTGTATAAATTTGGTTTTGTCAAGGAATATCTTGGTTACTCCATGTACGTTAATTGAGAGTTTTGCTGGCTAGAGTAGCATGGACTGTCATTTGTGTTCTCCCAGAATTTGTTTAAAATCTGTCGAGGATCGTCTAGCTTTCATTTTCTCTGTTATAAAGTCTGGTGTAATTCTCATAGGGCTACTTTTATAAAATACTTGAACTTTTTCCCTTTTCATTTTAATATTCTTTGTATTGTGTGTTTCCTGTTTTGACTATTTTGTGAGAGGAAAAATTTATTTTTTGGTCCAGTTTGTTTGGAGGTCTGTAAGTTTCTTTTATGTTCATGGACATCTCTCTCTTTATGTTAGGGAAGTTTTCTTCTATAATTTTGTTTCATTATTTACTGGCCCATTAAGATGGGAATCTTCTTTTTTATATTTATAGTTCTTTAGTTTGGTCTTCTCATTTTGTCCTGGATTGCTTGGATTTTTTTTGCTAGGAGCTTTTTGCTTTTTGCATTTTCTTTGACTACTGTGTCAGTGTTTTCTGATATCTTCTGCCCCTGAGATTTTTCTTTTCAAACTCTTGTATTCTGTTGGTGATTCTGGCATGTCTGAGCTGGACCCATGCACATGGAGAGTTCACCACTAGCTCACTGGATGAATAATGTCCATTATTTCTTCTTGATTATAAACACACAGCCTCTGCCCCCAAAGGGAATATGAGTAATATTTTATAGCATTCAATTGGCAGAAAGTACTTTTTTTTAGAAATACTAGACTGTGTTTTTATTTCTTATGACCCTAGGTATTCAAGCTAAAAAAGGAATTTCATTGACTTTTAAATGTTGCATAGTGACATATATAAGTAGTGGCCTGTTAACTACATTATGAAACAAATATTCATAATATACCTGATATTTGCAGATGCTACATTCTGTCTAAAGAGAAAGGAGATGTTCCTGTTTGACTCATGGATCCAAAAATACCTGATTTTCCAATATTAATATTTAATATTAAGGTGGTTTGTGACCTTACACTTACATTTTCCAATCATTACAGAATCTTTCCAAGATACAACTAAATTTTTCTTTCCTATGTGTAGTTTTACAGAACTCTGTGTGGGGTTCCTTTTAGATCAGAATAAGAAAAAAGAGTTTGTTGGTTTGTTGTATGGACTTTTTTTATTTCTTTGTCCTTTTTATAGGATATTTTTTATTTACATTTCTTTTTTATTGGACATATTTTACTTATATTTCAAATGTTATCCCCTTTTCCAGTTTCCTGTCTATAACCCCCCTGTTCTATCCCCTATACCCCTGCTTCTGCGAGGGTGTTCCCCTACCCACCTACCCACCTACTCACCCACTTCTACTTGCCTGCCTGCCCTGACATTCCCCAACACTAGGACATTGACCCTTGGCAGGACCAAGGGCTTCTCCTCCAAAGGGGAACTATCAATAAGAAAAAGTGGCAACCAACAGACTGGGAAAAGATCTTAACCAATCCCACATCTGACAGCGGACATACATCCAATATATACAAAGGACTCAAGAAGTTAGACTCCAGAGAATCAAATAACCCTATTAAAATGGGGTAGAGAGTTAAACAAAGAATTTTCATCTCAGGAATATTGAATAGCTAAGAAGCACATAAAGATTTAAGTTCAACATCCTTAGTCATCAGGGAAATACAAATGAAAACAATCCTGAGATACCAACTCACAGCAGTCAGAATGACTAAGATTAAAAAAATCAGGTGAAAAAGAGATAGTGGCAAAGATGTCAAAAATGAGGAACACTCCTCTATTGTTGATGGGATTGTAAGTTGTTACAACCACTCTGGAAATCAGTCAGGTGGTTCCTCAGAAATTTGATATAGTAGTACCTCAGGATCCATGTATACCACTCCTGGGTATAAACCCAAAGGATACTACAACATATAACAAGGATAAATGCTCCACTATGTTCATAGCAGCCTTATTTATAATAGCGAGAAGCTAGTAAGATCCCAGATGTCCCTCAACAAAGGGATAGATAAAGAAAATGTGGTAAACTTACACAAAGGATTACTACTCAGCTATACTTGTATGAACTTTAAGGAGAGGCATCTCAGCAGTGATGAGACTATATTATTTCATCATCATAGAGCCATAGGTTGCAAGGAGACTGGTTGTCTCAATCTTTTTGCCTGAGTTAATTTTTGTACATTTCCTTTCATGTTATTTACATTGTGAGGTATACAGTCCAAATAGTATAGTTCTGATAAATTAGCATGAGACACTTTGTTAAATATTAAATTGTACAATTACTATCATGCAAATCAAAGTTATGCAAATTAATGTGTATCATGCAAATTAAGGCAGTTCTTGTCCAAATGTCAGATTACAATGTGCAATGTAATGTGCACAGCTATAGCTGTGAAATGCCAAGTTATAGCAATCTATGTCTATATATTTGAAACTCCTGGATCACTGGCCCATGCTGTGAAGGCTTCTAATGGATACCAATTTCATTTTCTTATCTCTTATCAATGGACTTCCCTTTATAGCATTTTGCTTCTACATAAGTCACACTCACCAGGAGATTTCTATCACCATTCCTGTTGACTGCTTCTACCTCCATTCTTTCTAATTTCCTTCATCACAAGCATTCTAGGAAAAGGAGACCCTAGGACTAAACCTCTGCTTACCACCACAGATGAGATGCAAGTACCTTGCACAGATTTTCAAACTCTAAATTGTTATCAGGAGCCACAGGTTTTTATAAATCTTTTTTTCTTAACTTGTTTTCTTGCTATTGGTTTTTCTCCCTTTTCAAATGATTCTGCCTGCAGATCACAAGCACTTTTTTTCAAAGTAGCCAGCAGTCAGGGACAGCCCAATAGGAACAGGGAGTATGAACTACCCAGCCGCCCCTTTCTCTAAAAGAAATAGTGAACCTGGTTCTTCGCTCTGTCACATAAGCCATATCTTTCCTCAGATACTTTGCTATGCTGCTCTCTGTCTTTGGCACTAATGAAGCTGTAAATAAATGTCTTTACCCAGTAGCTGAAAAGTTAATGATCCAATAACCTCGGGTGGACTGGAAGCTCTGGACAGGAAAGTTACCTGACTGACACTTCTTGAAGCTACTTATAAATCACCCACATACAAATCTGTGGGCATTCTCACTTCCAAAGTACTGTGGAACTGAACAGCAGCTGGACCCTTTCATCTCCATGATAACCCAAAGACCCACACCATATGTATAGAATCTCATATCAGTGGACCTTAGCACAAAAGTTCAGAATACCCAAGATGCAATTCACAGACCACATGAAGCTCAAGAAGAAGGAAGATCAAAGTGTGGTTGCTACAGTCCTTCTTAGAAGGTGGAAAAAAATACTCAAGGGAGGAAATATGGAGACAAAGTGTTGAGCAAAGACTGATATCCAAAGACTGCCCTACCTGTGGATCCATCCCATATATAATCTTCAAACCCAGCCACTACTCAGGAGCCTGATAAAGCTGTCTCTTGAGAGGCTTTTCCAGAACCTGTCAAATACGGAGGTAGATGCTCAGAGACAACCATTGGATTGAACACTGGGTTACCAATGGAAGAGTTAAAAAACCGAAGGAGCTGAAGGGGTTTGCAATCAAACAGGAATAACAACAATATCAAACAACCAGACTTCCCAAGGACTAAGCCACCAACCAGAGATTACACATGGAGAGACCCATGGATCCAGCCACATATGTAGCAAAGGATGGCTTTGTTGGACATCAATGGAAGGAGAGATCTTTGTTTCTATGAAGGATCGATATTCCAGTGTCGAGGAATTCCATGGCAAGGAGGTGGGAGTGCTTTATGTGTGTGCGAGCACCAGGGGGAGGGAGGATGGGATATGGTGTTTCCAGAGAGGAAACAGGCACAGTGGATAACATTTGAAATGTGAATAAATTAATATCCAATTAAAAAAATGTTGTGCTTCTGGTCATGCCTGTCTGAATACTTTTATTTCTACATTGCCTCAATCAATCCCAATCTAATGTTAGACATCTTTGTAAGTGTCCTATTGAGCCCCAGACGTGAACTGCTTCAGAATCTTTGAGGGAAACAAATGTACATCTTGCTACTTTTCCACCTCCAAAGCACTGGGAATTGACATTATTTACTGTTCTAAGCTTCTTCATTGACCACCAAATTCTCTCCATTTAACCATTTCTATGGAAAACAGGATAAACACAGCAATGCTCCGGTTTTGATTTTCTTTAATGACTACATTTGTCAAAAGCAAAAAAAGTGAATGAAGGTGTTTCTATGGTAAAACCACGTGCAACATTTTAATCCATCAGGTTGCATATGTTCAATACGAAATTACATTTAAGTGTCTTGGAAAAAAATGTCATCGTGTGTGGTGAATCACTTAAAGAAAACAATGTCTGACACTTTTTTCCCCAGAATCACATCAACCACGAATCTCAGCCTTTACTTACTAGCATCTTTCCTCATCCTGTTTAAAACAGAACCATTTTCCTATGGACCTCACATTTTTTTTAATCCTCTCTCTCCATTTTATGAGAATCACTCAGGAAACTACCAAAAATGGCCAGTAGTAAAGACTTTAGGGTGATTAAAAAAAAGGTGTTCCATTTTGATCTCCATTAAATATAGAAACTTTGAACATATGTGGAGATGTTATCTATCATAGAAATTAATTTTATACGTAAGGAAAAATTATACATTTACTTTTCCTAAACAAAATGGGATATCTCATGAGATATTTCCCTGTAAGGAGGTGAAGTCTTAAGGCAGATAAAGGGATGCACTTTAAGTTACCTCTCCGTAGAAAGTGAGAAGGGTTTGATTGTAGTCCCCCAGACCCAAACAAGCCAGAAGATCCAAACAGCCAAAGCCTTGTAATCAGTAAGTGTGATGTTAGGGATACTACAGTTGCTGATGACTTGAAATTCTAGTAAAACCAGAGCAAAGGAAAACTAGCACACAATCAGATGTAAGGCAGAATACAGGGCCCTTATAGCAATTTTTGTTTAACTTTCAATGAAGGTACCAAACACATTATTTAAGGAAAATACAACCTTTTCAACAGTGTGAGAAAACTGGCTATTCAAATATAAAAGAATGAATGAAGGGAATGTCAGGGCAGGGAGGCAGGAACAGGGGGTTGTTGGAGAGGGGCAATGGCCTTATAGAAGAAGGGGGAGGTGAATGGGATAGGTGGCTTACGGATGGGAAATCAGGAAAAGGAATAACTTTTAAAATGTAAATCAAAAATATTCAATAAAAAGAGAAGAAAGCAAAGAAGATTGAATTAGATTCATTGTTTTTACCATATACAAAATCTAAACAAAATGGGTCAAAGAAATTGCTGTAAGACCAACTTCCTTGAAAGTGCTAGAAGAAAACTAAAAATATACTTCTATATCAATCAGAGGTGGGATTTCTGAAAACAATTCCAGAAGTTAAAAAAAATAGCAAGAATAGACAAATGAGGTTGGTAGGACTTTTTTTTTTTTTTTTGGAAGAACTTTCTATACTCAAAGAAACCTTTCAGCAGAGTATAGAGAAAACTAATAACTGGAAAGACTTTTACCAAATATATGATATACAGAGGTGTTCTGTATAGGATATAAGAACAATTAAAAAAATAACTCTTAAAATTTCAAGTCAATTAATGCAGAAGTAAGCAGATAAATAAAATGGCATATAAAAAAACATAGACATATCCAACATTCTTATCCATCTAGGAAATAAAAAATACTAGTAAAATAAGATTCCAAATAACTCTGGCCATAATATATTTCAGAAGTAAAACCATTAACTTTGTCTCCATATCCTCTGCTATGAATATTTTTGTTCCCCCTTATAAGAAGGACTGAAGCATCCCCACTTTGGTCTTCCTTCTTGAGTTTCATGTGGTCTGTGGATTGTATCTTGGAAAATTCAAGCTTTTAGGCTAATATCCACTTATCAGTGAGTACATACCTTGTGAATTTTTCTATGATTGAATAAACTCACTCAGGAGGATATTTTCTAAATCCATACATTTGCCTATGAATTTTCCGAAGTCATTGTATTTGATAGCAGTATTTGTATTTGATAGTAGTATTCCATTGTATAGATGTACCACATTTTCTGTATCCATTACTCTGTTGAAGGGAATCAGGGTTCTTTTCAGATTCTGGCTAATATAAATAAGGCTACTATGAGCATAGTGGAATATGTGTCTTCATTGTATGTTGGAGCAACTTTTGGATATATGAACAGGAGTAGTACAGCTGGGTCCTCAGGTAATGCAATGTCCAATTTTCAGAGGAACCTCCAGACTGATTTCCAGAATGGTTGTATAAGTTTGCAATTCAACCAAAAATGGAGAAGTATTCTCTCTCTACATCCACGAGAGCATCTGCTGTCACCAAAATTTTTGATCTTAGTTATTCTTGACTGGTATAAGGTGGAATTTCAGGATTGTTTAGATATGCATTTCCCTGATGACTAAGGATGTTGAACATTTCTTTAAGTAGTTCTCAGCCATTCAATATTCCTCAGCTGAGAATTATTTTTTAGCTCTGTACCCCATTTTTAATAATGTTATTTAGCTCTCTTGAGTCTAACTTCTTGAGTTCTTTGTATATTTTGGATATTAGCCCTCTATCAGATGTAGGATTGGTAAAGATCTTTTCCCAATGGGTTGGTTGCCATTTTGTCATATTGACATTGTCCTTTGCCTTACAGAAGCTTTGCAGTTTTATGAGGTCCCACTTGTGGATTCTTGATCTTAGAGCATATTGTTATTTTGTTCAGGAAAATTTCCCCAGGGCCCTTTTGTACAAGGCTCTTACCCAGTTTTTCTTCTTTTAGTTTGAGTATATCTGGTTTGATGTGGAGGTCTTTGATACACTTAGACTTACCTTTTTTATAAGGCAACAAGAATGGGTCAAATTGAATTCTTCTGCATGGTTACCGGCAGTTGAACCTGCACCATCTGTTGAAAATGCTATTTTTTTTCCTTGGATGGTTTTAACACCTTTATCAAATATCAAGTGACCATAAGTTTGGGGGTTTATTTTTGAGTCTTTAATTCCATTCCACTGATCTAGTTACCTGTCTCTGTACCAATACCATACACTTTTTATCACTATTGCTCGGCAATAGTGCTTGAGATCAGGGATGGTGGTTCCCTAAGAATTTCTTTTGTTGTTGAGTATGTTTTTCACTATCCTGGGTTCTTTGTTATTTTAAATGAATTTGCAAATTATTCTTTCAAATTCTATGAAGAATCAAGTTGGAATTTTGATGGAGATTGCATTGAACTTGTAGATTGCTTTTGCCAAAATGGTCATTTTTACTGTATTAATCCTGAAAATCCATGAGCATGGGAGGTCTTTCCATTTTCTTAGATCTTCTTCAATTTCTTCTCCAGAGACTTGAAGTTCTTGTCACACATATCTTTCACTTGCTTGGTTAAAGTCACACTGAGGTATTTTATATTATTTGGGAATGTTGTGAAGGGTGTCATTTCACAAAAGAAGGTATATTCTTTTGTTTTAGGATGAAATGTTCTATAATTATCTGTTAAATCCATTTGGCTTAAAACTTCTGTTAGTTTCTCTAATTCTCTATTTAATTTCTGTTTCCATTATCTGCCCATTTGTGAGAGTGGGTTATTGAAATTTCCTATTAGTGTGTGAGGTATAATGTGTACTTTGAATTTTACTAAGGATTTTTTGTTTTGTTTTGTTTTTTACAAAAGTAGGTGCTCTTGAATTTGGAGCATAGATATTTGGGATTGAGGGTTCATCTTGGTGGATTTTTCCTTTGAGGAATATGAAGTATGCTTCCTTATCTTTTTGGTTAACCTTTGTTTGCAAGTCCATTTTCTTTGATAAGAGAATGGTCAATTCAGCTTCTTTCTTCAGACCATTTGCTCATGAAGTTGTTTTCTAGCCTTTTACTCTGAAGTAGTGCCTGTCTTTGCCTCTGAATTGTGTTTCCTGTATGCGAGAAAATGCTGGCTCCTCTTTTTGTATCCAGTCTGTTAGTCTAAGTCTTTTCATTGGGTAATTGAGTCTACTGATGTCAAGAGATATTAAGGAACAGTGATTGCTGTTTCCTCTTATTTTGGTTTTTACAGCTGTAATTATGTTTGTGTGCCTCTCTTCTTTTGGTTTCATTGCAAGGAGATTACTTTCTTGCTTTTTCTAAAGTATAGTTTCTCTCCTTGTTTTGCAGTTTTCCATCTATTATCCTTTGTAGGGCTAAATTTCTATAAAGATATTATATAAATTCAGTTTTGTCAAGGAATATCTTGGTTTAATCCATCTATGTTATTTTAGAGTTTTCATGGATTTAGTAGCCTGAACTGGCATTTGTTCTCTCTTAGGGTCTATATGACGTCTGCCCAGGATCTATCGGCTCTCAGAGTCTGTGGTGAGAAGTCTGGTGTAATTCTGATAGGTCTGCCTTTATATGTTTCTTAACCTTTTTCCTTAATACTTTAAATATTATTTCTTTGTTTTGTATACTTGGTGTTTTGACTACTATGTGACTGGAGTACTTTCTTTTCTGTTCCAATGTCTTTGGAATTCTGTAGGCTTCTTGCATGTTTATGGATGTTTTGTGTTAGGAGCACTTTTCATCTTAAATTATCTTTGATAATTGTCTTGATGTCTTTAGTTGTATCTTCTGCCTCTGAGGTTCTCTCTTCTATTGCTTGTATTCTCTTGGTGATGCTTCTATTGATGACTCCTGATCTCTTTCCTAGGTATTCTATCTTCAGGGTTTTATCTCTTTGTGATTTGTTTATTGTTTCTATCTCTATTTTTACATTCTTGATTGTTTTGTACAATTCCTTCACATGTTTGGTTTTGTTTTCCTGCAATTCTTAAAGGGATTCTTATGTTTCTTCTTTAAGGACTTCTACTTGTTTACCTGTGTTGTCCTGCATTTCGTTAAGGGAGTTATTTATGTCATTCCTGAATTCCTCTATCATCATCAAATCCAAATCTGTCTTTTCTGGTGTACTGGAATATGCAGTATTTGATTTTTTTGGGAATACTGGGCTCCGACGATGCCAAGTAGCCTTGGTTTCTCTTACTTAGATTCCTGTGTTTGCCTCTCTATATCAGATTGTTTCTGGTGTTAGCTTGTTTTTCTGTCTCTGACAGTGGATTGACCCTCCTGTAGGCCTGTGTGTCAGCACTACTGTAGACCTGTTTTCTTTCAGCCAGATCTGGGAACAGAGCGCTGCTTCTTCATTTGTGTGACCTGAAGCCTCCAGGTGGGTTGCTTAGCATAAAAAAGTTGGTCTTTCCTCTGCTCTCATGTGTGTAGGTGCTCATGGTGATTGGCTTTTAGCTCTGGACACAGGCAAAAACCCAAAGTGTTCTGACCCTCACTGCTCCTAGGTCCCTATTCCCAGAGGGCACAGAGGGGACCAGGCAGGTTCCTCTTGGGTCATAAATGTGTCCAGAAGTAATTGTTTCCTCTGAGCTCTCAGGATTGTCCACATTTCTGAGAGTCCAGCTCTCTCCTTCATGGGATTTGGGTGCAGCAAGCTGTGGACAGGTTCAGCTCAGGGCAGCCTGTCACCAGTAGTTGAATCTTGACTCTTTCTGTCTTCTTCTGGTGTCCTTGATTACACTGTCTCCCTTTTCCCTTCCCCTACTCTTGCACAAGACTCCCTGGTCTCCCTCAAATCTTTGGCTGTCAGTCTCTGCATATAATTCTTTAAGCTATTGGATGAAGACTCTCAGAAAACAGTTATGCCAGACTCCTGCTTCCAACAATGGCATAGTATCATCAATAGTGTTGGGGGTTGTCTCTCTCCCATAGGATGGGATTCAAGTTGAGTCAATTATTAGTCGGCCATTCCTTCAGCTTTGTTCTGTGTTTATCCCTGCATATTATAAAGGCAGAACAAATTTTTGGTGGAAAGTTTTGTGGATGGTTGATATCCTCTTCTATCCAATGGTAGCCCTGCCTGGCTACAGGATAAAGCCATGTTAGTCTCTGTACACCTAGCTACTAGGAATTTCAGATAGTGTCAAATCCCAAGACTTCTGGAAGCCTCCCCCATTCCAGGTGTCTGGCTCATCATAGAGATCCTCCTCCCACTCTTTTCTGTTCTATTTTCAAGTCCTATGGTGCCTTTTGCACCCCCACAGCTCTTTCAAACCTCATTTCCACTCTCTGGTCTCCTTTGTAACCTACTTCTAATCCAGTCCCCTCACTCCTTACATATTTGATGTCTATTTTATTTCCCCTTCTCAGTGAGATTCAAACATCCTCCTTTGATACTTCCTTTTTACTTGACGTCTTTGGGTCTGTGGATTGTAGTGTACTTATGCAGAATTTTATGGCTAATATCCTCTTATGAATATATACTGAGTGTTTCAGAGTCTGGGTTTCCTCACTCATGATGATAATTTTTAGTTCTATCTATTTGTCTGCATTTTTCATGACGTCTGTGTTTTTAACTGATGGATAGTATTACACATGTAAATGTACCACATTTTCTTTGTCCCTAGATGAGGAACATCTAGGTTGTTTTCAGATACTGGTTTTTATGAATAAAAGTGCAATGAACATGGTTGAGTAGGCATCCTCTAGAATGGTAGAGAAACTTTTATGTACATTGCCTGGAGTGGTGTAGCTGTGTCTTAAGGCAGAACAATCCCAAAATTTCTGGGGACGTGACAAATTAATTTACAAAAGTTTTATTCATGTTGCACTCCCAATGACAATGATGGACTGTACCCTTATTCGATATCCTAGGCAACATATATAGTTGCTTGAGTGTTTTGCCATTTTGAATGGTGCGAAATAATATTTTAGGGAAATTATAATTTGCCTTTCCCCAGTGACTAAGGAATTTGAACAATTCTTTAAATGGTATAGAGTCATTAGAGATATCTGTGTTGATAGTTGTTTTGTCTGTTTCTTTTTTTTTTTAACTTTGTACATTATTTTACAATTGGATCATTTGGTTGGCTGGTGTTTAGTTTCTTAAGTTATTTATATATTTTGGGAATTACTCCTCTGTTGGATCTAGGATTGGTGGCAATCATTTTTTAATCCTTTCTGAAGAATGTAATTTTGTCTTATTGATGGTGTCCTTTGCCTTTCAGAAGCTTTTCAGTTTTATGAGATCCAATTTATTAATTGTTGGTCTTAATGCCTGACATATTGGTTTTCTATTACAGAAATTGTTTCCTATGTCAATGTGTCCAAAACAGTTCTTCATTTTGTATTCTGTTAGACTTAGTATATCCAGTTTTATTTTGAGATCTTTGATCTTCTTTGACTTGGGTATTTTGTATAATAAATACAGATGTTTGCATTTTTCTACATATAGACACCCAGTTAAACCAGTATCATTTGTTAGAGATAATTTCTTTCTTCCATTGTATTTAGCTCTTTGTCAAAAATCAAGTATCCATTAGTACGTAGGAGTTTTTTCAGAAACTTCAATAATATTACTTTGAACACCTTCTTCATTTATAATGCCAAAACATACAGTTTTTTGATATTTTATTTATTTATTTTTCTCCATCTTTATTAAATTGGTTATTTCTTATTTACAGTTAAATTGTTATTAACAAAACATACAGTTTTTATTACTATTTTTCTGTAATCAGTAGCTTGAAATTAGAGATGATGATATCTCCAAAAGTTCTTTATTGTACCAGATTCTTTTAGCACTCCTCAGTTGTTTATTTTTTTTTCTTCATTTTTCCACATGAAGTTGAGAATTGCTCTTCAAAATTGGTAAAGACTTGTGTTGGGATTTTAATGGCAATTGCATTGAATCTGTATATTGATTGTGGTATAAAGACCAGTTTTACTATGTTAATGGATATCTTTCCGTCTTGTAATATCTTCTTCAATTTCCTTTGTCAGAGACTTGAGGTTCTTGTCATACAAGTACTTAACTTGTTTTGCTTGAATTACAGTGAGATATTTTAAATTATATATAACTGCTGTAATATGTGTTGTTATAAAAATTCTTTCACAGCCTATTTAATGTTTATATAAAAGAGGGCTACTTTTTATTATTATTATTAACTTGAGTGTTTCTTATTTACATTTCGAGTGTTATTCCCTTTCCCGGTTTCGGGCAAACATCCCCCTAATCCCTCCTCCTCCCCTTCTTTATGGGTGTTCCCCTCCCCATCCTCCCCCCCATTGCCGCCCTCCCCACAACGATCACATTCACTGGGGGTTCAGTCTTAGCAGGACCTTCCCCTTCCACTGGTGATCTTACTAGATTATTCATTGCTACCTATGAGGTCAGAGTCCAGGGTCAGTCCATGTATAGTCTTTAGGTAGTGGCTTATTCCCCGGAAGCTCTGGTTGCTGGGCATTGTTGTTCATAAGGGGTTTCGACCTCCTTCAAGCTCTTCAAGTTCTTTCTCTGATTCCTTCAACAGGGGTCCCGTTCTCAGTTCAGTGGTTTGCTGCTGGCATTCGCCTCTGTATTTGCTGTATTCTGGCTGTGTCTCTCAGGAGAGATCTACATCCGGCTCCTGTCGGCCTGCACTTCTTTGCTTCATCCATCTTTTCTAATTGGATGGCTGTATATGTATGGGCCACATGGGGGGCAGGCTCTGAATGGGTGTTCCTTCAGTCTCTGTTTTAATCTTTGCCTCTCTCTTCCCTGCCAAGGGTATTCTTGTTCCCCTTTTAAAGAAGGAGTGAAGCATTCACATTTTGATTATCCGTCTTGAGTTTCATTTGTTCTAGGCATCTAGGGTAATTCAAGCATTTGGGCTAATAGCCACTTATCAATGAGTGCATACCATGTGTGTTTTTCTGTGATTGGGTTACCTCACTCAGGATGATATTTTCCAGTTCAAACCATTTGCCTACGAACTTCATAAAGTCATTGTTATTGATAGCTGAGTAATATTCCATTGTGTAGATGTACCACATTTTCTGTATCCATTCCTCTGTTGAAGGGCATCTGGGTTCTTTCCAGCTTCTGGCTATTATAAATAAGGCTGCTATGAACATAGTGGAGCACGTGTCTTTTTTATATGTTGGGGCATCTTTTGGGTATATGCCCAAGAGAGGTATAGCTGGATCCTCAGGCAGTTCAATGTCCAATTTTCAAAGGAATCTCCAGACTTATTTCCAGATGGTTGTAGCAGTCTGGAATCCCACCAACAATTGAGGAGTGTTCCTCTTTCATCCTCGCCAGCATTTGCTGTCACCTGAGTTTTTGATCTTAGCCATTCTCACTGGTGTGAGGTGAATTCTCAGGGTTGTTTTGATTTGCATTTCCCTTATGACTAAAGATGTTGAACATTTCTTTAGGTGTTTCTCAGCCATTCGGCATTCCTCAGCTGTGAATTCTTTATTTAGCTTGGAACCCCATTTTTGAATAGGGTTATTTGTCTCCATGCGGTCTACCTTCTTGAGCTCTTTGTATATTTTGGATATAAGCCCCTCTATCTGTTGTAGGATTGGTAAAGATCTTTTCCAAATCTGTTAGTTGCCGTTTTGTCCTAACCACAGTGGCCTTTGCCTTACAGAAGCTTTGCAGTTTTATGAGATCCCATTTGTTGATTCTTGATCTTAGAGCATAAGCCATTGGTGTTTTGTTCAGGAAATTTTTTCCAGTGCCCATGTGTTCCAGATGTTTCCCTACTTTTTGTTCTAGTAGTAAGAGTGTATCTGGTTTGATGTGGAGGTCCGTTATCCACTTGGACTTAAGCTTTGTACAGGGTGATAAGCATGGATCGATCTGCATTCTTCTACATGTTGACCTCCAGTTGAACCAGCACCATTTGCTGAAAATGCTATCTTTTTTCCATTTGAGGGTTTTGTCTCCTTTGTCAAAAATCAAGTGCCCATAGGTGTGTGGGTTCATTTCTGGGTCTTCAATTATGTTCCATTGGTCTATCTGTCTGTCTCTGTACCAATACCATGCAGTTTTTATCACTATTGCTCTGTAATACTGCTTGAGTTCAGGGATAGTGATTCCCCCTGATGTCCTTTTATTGTTGAGGATAGTTTGAGCTATCCTGGGTTTTTTGTTATTCCAGATGAATTTGCAAAATGTTCTGTCTAACTCTTTGAAGAATTGGATTGGTATTTTGATGGGGATTGCATTGAATCTGTAGATCGCTTTTGGTAGAATGGCCATTTTTACTATATTAATCCTGCCAATCCATGAGCATGGGAGATCTTTCCATTTTCTGTGGTCTTCTTCAATTTCTTTCTTCAGAGTCTTGAAGTTCTTATTGCACAGATCTTTTACTTGCTTTGTTAAAGTCACACTGAGGTACTTTATATTATTTGGGTCTATTATGAAAGGTGTCGTTTCCCTAATTTCTTTCTCGGCTTGTTTCTCTTTTGTGTAGAGGAAGGCTACTGATTTATTTGAGTTAATTTTATACCCAGCCACTTTGCTGAAGTTGTTTATCAACTTTAGTAGTTCTCTGGTGGAACTTTTGGGATCAGTTAAATATACTATCATATCATCTGCAAATCGTGATATTTTGACTTCTTCTTTTCCGATCTGTATCCCCTTGACCTCCTTTTGTTGTCTGATTGCTCTGGCTAGAACTTCAAGAACTATATTGAATAAGTAGGGAGAGAGTGGGCAGCCTTGTCTAGTCCCTGATTTTAGTGGGATTGCTTCAAGTTTCTCTCCATTTAGTTTAATGTTAGCAACTGGTTTGCTGTATATGGCTTTTACTATGTTTAGGTAGGGGCCTTGAATTTCTATTCTTTCCAGGACTTTTATCATGAAGGGGTGTTGAATTTTGTCAAATGCTTTCTCAGCATCTAATTAAATGATCATGTGGTTTTGTTCTTTAAGTTTGTTTATATAATGGATCACGTTGATGGTTTTCCATATATTAAACCATCCCTGCATGCCTGGGATGAAGCCTACTTGGTCATGGTGGATGATTGTTTTGATGTGCTCTTGGATTCGGTTTGCCAGAATTTTATTGAGTATTTTTGAGTCGATATTCATAAGGGAAATTGGTCTGAAGTTCTCTTTCTTTGTTGGGTCTTTGTGTGGTTTAGGTATAAGAGTAATTGTGGCTTCATAGAAGGAGTTCGGTAGTGCTCCATCAGTTTCAATTTTGTGGAATAGTTTGGATAATATTGGTATGAGGTCTTCTATGAATGTCTGATAGAATTCTGCACTAAACCCGTCTGGACCTGGGTTCTTTTTGGTTGGGAGACCTTTAATGACTGCTTCTATTTCCTTTGGAGTTATGGGGTTGTTTAACTGGTCTATCTGTTCCTGATTTAACTTCGGTACCTGGTATCTGTCTAGGAAATTGTCCATTTCCTGCAGATTTTCATGTTTTGTTGAATATAGGCTTTTATAGTAAGATCTGATGATTTTTTTTAATTTCCTCTGAATCTGTTGTTATGTCTCCCTTTTCATTTCTGATTTTGTTAATTTGGACATACTCTCTGTGTCCTCTCGTTAGACTGGCTAATGGTTTATCTAGCTTGTTGATTTTCTCAAAGAACCAACTTTTGGTTCTGTTGATTCTTTCTATGGTCCTTTTTGTTTCTACTTGGTTGATTTCAGCTCTGAGTTTGATTATTTCCTGCCTTCTACTCCTCCTGGGTGTATTTGCTTCTTTTTGTTCTAGAGCTTTTAGGTGTGCTGTCAAGCTGGTGACATATGCTCTTTCCTGTTTCTTTCTGCAGGCACTCAGCGCTATGAGTTTTCCTCTTAGCACAGCTTTCAGTGTGTCCCATTAGTTTGGGTATGTTGTACTTTCATTTTCGTTTAATTCTAAAAAGTCTTTAATTTCTTTCTTTATTTCTTCCTTGACCAGGTTATCATTGAGTAGAGGATTGTTCAATTTCCATGTATATGTGGGCATTCTTCCCTTATTGTTATTGAAGACCAGCTTTAGTTCGTGGTGGTCTGATAGCACGCATGGGATTATATCTATCTTTCTGTATTTGTTGAGGCCCGTTTTTTGACCAATTATATGGTCAATTTTGGAGAAAGTACCATGAGGAGCTGAGAAGAAGGTATATCCTTTTGCTTTAGGATAGAATGTTCTTTAAATATCTGTTAAGTCCATTTGGCTCATGACTTCTCTTAGTCTGTCTATGTCTCTGTTTAATTTCTGTTTCCATGATCTGTCCATTGATGAAAATGGGGTATTGAAATCTCCTACTATTATTGTGTGTGGCGCAATGTGTGTTTTGAGCTTTAGTAAGGTTTCTTTTCTGTACATAGGTGCCCTTGTATTTGGGGCATACATATTTAGGATTGAGAGTTCATCTTGGTGGATTTTTCCTTTGATGAATATGAAGTGCCCTTCCTTATCTTTTTTGATGACTTTTAGTTGAAAATTGATTTTATTTGATATTAGAATGTCTACTCCAGCTTGCTTCTTCTGACGATTTGCTTGGAAAGTTGTTTTCCAGCCTTTCACTCTGAGGTAGTGTCTGTCTTTGTCTCTGAGGTGTGTTTCCTGTAGGCAGCAGAATTCAGCATCCTCGTTGCGTATCCAGTTTGTTAATCTATGACTTTTTATTGGGAAGTGGAGGCCATTGATGTTGAGAGATAGTAAGGAATAGTGATTATTGCTTCCTGTTATATTCATATTTGGATATGAGGTTATGTTTGTGTTTTTCTTCTGTTTGTTTTGTTGCCAAGACTATTAGTTTCTAGCTTCTTCTAGGGTATATCTTGCCTCCTTATGTTGGGCTTTACCATTTATTATCCTTTGTAGTGCTAGATTTGTAGAAAGATATTGCGTAAATTTGGTTTTGTCATGGAATATCTTGGTTTCTCCATCTATGTTAATTGAGAGTTTTGCAGGATACAGTAACCTGGGCTGGCATTTGTGTTCTCTTAGGGTCTGTATGACATCTGTCCAGGATCTTCTGGCTTTCATAGTTTCTGGGGAAAAGTCTGGTGTGATTCTGATAGGTCTGCCTTTATATGTTACTTGACCTTTTTCCCTTACTGCTTTTAACATTCTTTCTTTATTTTGTACATTTGGTGTTTTGACTATTATGTGATGGGAGGAGTTTCTTTTCTGTTCCAATCTATTTGGAGTTCTGTAGGCTTCTTGTATGCTTATGGGTATCTCTTTTTTTCAGTTAGGGAAGTTTTCTTCTATGATTTTGTTGAAGATATTTACTGGTCCTTTGAGCTGCAAGTCTTCACTATCTTCTATACCTATTATCCTTAGGTTTGATCTTCTCACGGAGTCCTGGTTTTCCTGTATGTTTTGGACCAGTAGCTTTTTCTGCTTTACATTATCTTTGACAGTTGAGTCGATGATTTCTATGGAATCTTCTGCTCCTGAGATTCTCTCTTCCATCTCTTGTATTCTGTTGGTGAAGCTTGTATCTACAACTCCTTGTCTTTTCTTTTGGTTTTCTATATCCAGGGTTGTTTCCATGTGTTCTTTCTTGATTGCTTCTATTTCCATTCTTAATTCCTTCAACTGTTTGATTGTGTTTTCCTGGAATTCTTTCAGGGATTTTTGTGACTCCTCTCTATGGACTTCTAATTGTTTGTTTATGTTTTCCTGGAATTCTTTCAGGCATTTTTGCGATTCCTCTCTGTAGGCTTCTACCTGTTCTCTAAGGGAGTTCTTCACGTCTTTCTTTAAGTACTCCAGCATCATGATCAAATTTGATTTTGAAACTAGATCTTGCTTTTCTGGTGTGTTTGGATATTCCGTGTTTGCTTGGGTGGGAGAATTGGGCTCCGATGATGCCATGTAGTCTTGGTTTTTGTTGCTTGGATTCCTGCGTTTGCCTCTCGCCATCAGATTATCTCTAGTGTTACTTTGTTCTGCTATTTCTGACAGTGGCTAGACTGTTCTATAAGCCTGTGTTTCAGTAGTGCTGTAGACCCGTTTTCCTGTTTTCTTTCAGCCAGTTATGGGGACAGAGTTTTCTGCTTTTGGGCGTGTAGTTTTTCCTATCTACAGGTCTTTAGCTGTTCCTGTGGGCCTGTGTCTTGAGTTCACCAGGCAGGTCGCTTGCAGCAGAAAAGTTGGTCTTACCTGTGGTCCCGAGGCTCAAGTTTGCTCCTGGGGTGTTGCTTATGAGCTCTCCGCAGCGGCAGCAACCAGGAAGCACACAATATCTTAATATAAACCCAGCCCAACCAAAGATAATTGAAAGAAAACTCCAACACCAGGACAGAAATTGCAACATATAGAAAGCATGAATATAATTTCTTTGCAATGAAACCAAAAGTAAACAAAAAAAAAACCTAATTCTACCTCTAAAAATGAAAGTAACAGGAATTGATGATCATTATTCCTTAATAATATCTCTCAACCTCAACAGAATCAATTCCCCAATTAAAAAAAAAAAAACATAGACTAACAGACTGGAATCATAAAGAGGACCCAGTGTTTTGCTGCTTGTAGAAAACATACCTCAGAAACAAAGACAGATACAAACTCAGAGTAAATGGCTAGAAAACAACTTTCCAAGCAAATGGTCTGAAGAAACAAGCTGCATTTGCCATTCTAATATCAAATAAAATTGAATTTCATCCAAAAGTCATTAAAATTGTGAGGATGGACATCAAAGGAAAAATCCACCAAGATGAACTCTAAATCCTAAATACCTGTGCTCCAAATGCAAGGGCACCTACATTCATAAAAGAAACCTTACTAAACCTAAAAGAACACTTTATACCTCACACGATAATAGTAGGAGATTTCAACACAATACTCTCATCACCGGACAGATCACGGAAATAAATTAAACAGAGACGTAGAAAAACTAACAGAAGGTATGAACCAAATGGATTTAACACATATTTATAGAACATTCCATCCTAAATCAAAAGGCTATACCTTCTTCTCAGCACCTCATGGAACCTTCTCCCAAATTGACCATATAATCATTCACAAAACAGGCCTCAACAGATACAGGAAGATAGAAATAATCCCATGCAACTATTAGATCACCATGCACTAAGATCAGTGTTCAATAGCAACAATAATTAGAGAAAGCCCACATATACATGGAAGTTGAACAATACTTGACTCAATGACAACTTGGTCAAGGAGGAAATAAAGAAAGAAATTAAGGACTTCTTGGAATTTAATGAAAATAAAGATTCAACATTCCCAAACTTATGGAACACAATGAAAGCAGTATTAAGAGGAAAACTCATAGCTCTGAGTGCCTGCAAAAAGAAACAGTAGAGAGCATATGTCAGTAGCTTGATAGCACACCTAAAAGCTCTAGAACAAAAAGAAATAAATAAACCCAAGAGGAGTAGAAGGCAGGAAATAAACAAATGTAGGGCTGAAATCAACCAAGTAGAAAAGAAAAGGACTATACAAAGAATCAATAAAAGCAGGAGCTGCTTCTTTGAGAAAGTCATCAAGATACATAAGCACTTAGCCAGACTAGCCAGAGATCCCAGAGAGTGTATCCAAATTTAAAAAAAAAATCAGAAAGGAAAAGGGAGACATTAAACAGAATCTGAAGAAATTAAAAAAAATCACATCCTACTACAAAAGACTAAATTCAACAGCACTGGTGTACATGGAGGGAAAGAAAATTTTCTAAATACATACCAAGTATCAAAGTTAAGTCAGGAACAAATAAACCATCGAAACAACCTCATATGTCCTAAAGAAACAGAAGCACTCATTAAAAGTCTCCCAACGAAAAGGAGCCCAAGTCCAGATGGTTTCAGCACTGAATTCTATCAGACCTTCACAGAAGACCTCATACCAATGCTGTCCAAATAATTCCACAAAACTGAAACAGATGGAGCACTACCAAATTCCTTCTATGAAAGTACCATTACTTTTATAACAAAACCACACAAAGACCCAACATAGAAAGAGAACTTCATACAAATTTTCTTTATGAATATTAATGGTAAAGTATTCAATAAAATTCTTGCAAACCAAATCCAAGAATACATCAAAATGATCATCCATCATGAACAAGTAGGCTTCATCCCAGGCATGCAGGGATGGTTTAATATACAAAAATCCATCAATGTAGTCCAATATAAAAATAAATTCAACAATAAGAACCACATGATCATTTCATTAGATGCTGAAAAAGCATTTGACAAATTTCAACACCCTTTATCATGAAGATCAGGAATTCAAGGCCCATATCTAAACATAGTAAAAGCAGGATAGAGCAAACCAGTAGTTGACATCAAACTAAATGGAGAGACACTTAAAGCAAGCCCACTAAAATCAGGGACTAGACAAGGCTGCCTACTCTCTCCCTACTTATTTAATATAGCACTCGAAGTCCTAGCTAGAGAAATCAGTGAGTAAAAGGGGGTGAGAGGGATACAAATTGGAGGGGAAGAAATCAAAATATCATTATTTGCAGATGATAGGATAATGTTCTTAATTAACCCATAAAGTTCCAACAGAGTACTTCTTAACCTGAAAAACAACCTCTGGAAAGTGTCAGGGTATAAAATTAACTCATACTCAATCTTTCCTCTACTCAAAGTAAATGAGTAGAAATTAAGAAAATGAGAAAGTAATTAAGGAAATGACACCCTTCACAGTAGTTCCAAGTAATATAAAATAACTTGGTGTGACTTTAATCAAGCAAGTGAAAGCTCTGTATGACAAGAACTTCAAATATCTGAAGAAAGAAATTGAGGAAGATCTCAGAAGATGGAAAGATCTTCCATGCTCATGGATTGGCAGGATTAATAGAGTAAAGATGGCTGTTTTGCCAAAAACAATCTAGAGATTCAATGAAATCCCCATCAAAATTACTACTCAATTCTTTATAGAGATAGAAAGAACAATTTGCAAATTCATTTGGAATAACAAAAAACCCAGGATAGCAAAAACTATACTGAACAATAAAAGAACTTCTGGGGGAATCACCATCACTGAACAAGCAGTATTACAGACCAATAGTCATAAAAACTGTAGGGTATTTGTAGAGAGACAGGAAGACAGATCAGTGGAATAGAATTGAAGACCCACAAATGAACCCACGCACATATGGTCACTTGATCTTTGACAAAGGAGTTAAAAACCATCCAACAGAAGAAATATAGCATTTTCAACAAATGGTCCTGGTTCAACGGGAGGTCAGCATGTAGAAGAAAGCAAATCTATCTGTTCCTATGACCATGTACAAAGCTTAAGTCCAAGTGCATCAAGGACCTCCACATCAAACCAGATACACTCAAGCTACCAGAAGAATAAGTGGGGAAGAGGCTCAAACACATGAGCACTAGGGAAAATTTACTGAACAAAAAATCAATGGCTCATGCTTTAAGATGAAGAATTGACAAGAGAGACTTCATAAAACTGCAAAGATTTTGTAAGTCAAAAGACACTGTCATTAGAACAAAATGACAACAAACAAATTGGAAAAGGATCTTTACCAATCCTACATCTGATAGAGGGCTAATATCCAAAATATACAAAGAACCAAGAAGTTAGAGCCCAGAGAGCCAAGTAACCCTATTAAAAATGGGGTAGAGAGCTAAACAAACATTCTCAGCTGAGTATTATCACATGGCCAAAAAGCACCTAAAGAAATGTTCAACATCCCAGTCATCAGGGAAATGCAAATCAAAACACCTCACACCAGCCAGAAGAGCTAAGATAAAAAAACTTAGGTGACAGCAGAAGCTGGTAAGGATGGGAAGAAAGAGGAACACTTCTCCATTGTTGGTGGGATTGCAAACTGGTACAACCACTGTGGAGTTCAGCCTGGAGGTTCCTCCGAAAATTGGACATCACACTGTCTGAGGACCCAGCTATACCTCTCTTGGGCATATACCTAAAAGACGCTCCAACATACATCAAAGACACATGCTTCACTATGTTCACAACAGCCTTATTTAGAATAGCCAGAAGCTGGAAAGAGCCCAGATGACCTTCGACAGAGGAATGGATTAAAAAAATGTTTTACATCTACACAATTGAGTACTGCTCAGCTATCAAAAAAATGACTATGAAATTCATAGGCAAATGGAATGAACTAGAAAATACCATCCTGAATGAGTTTTCCCAATCACAGAAAAACACTCTTGGTGTGCAATCATTGATAAGTGGATATTATCCAAAAAGCTCAAATTAACCAAGATCCAATCCACAGTCCACAGGAAGCTCAAGAAGAAGGATGACCAAAATGCGGATGTTCCCACTCTTTCTTAAAAGGGGAAAAAATATCCTAGGAGGGGATAAGGAAGCAAAGTTTAGAGCAGCGACTCAAGGAATGGCCATTCAGAGCCTGCTCCACATGTGTTGCATATCTACTTATCTATCTATCTGTCTGTCTGTCTGTCTGTCTGTATGTATGTATGTCTGTCTGTCTGTCTATCTACCTATCTACCTATCTATCTATCTATCTATCTATCTATCTATCTATCTATCCATCTCCACCAAAACTAGATAAGATTGATGAAACTAAAAAGCACATGCTGAAAGGGACCCGATATAGATCTCGCCTGAGAGACACATCCAGATCGTGTCCAATAGAGAGGTCAATGCTAGCAGCAAACCACGGAACAGAGAAAAGGACACCTTTGGGGGTAGTTAGAGGAAGTATTGAAAGAGTTGAAGGAGCTTGCAATCCCGTAAAAACAATGCCAAACAACCATTGCGTCCAGAGACTGAACCACTACTGAAAGACTATACATGGACTGACACAGGGCTCTAAATGCACATATAGCCTTGTTGGGGCACCAGTGGAAGGGGAAGCCCTTGGTCCTGCCAAGGTTAGACCCCCAGTGCAGGTGAATATTATGGGTGATGTGTAAGGGGAACACCCACATAGGGGAATGGGAGGGGAAGAAATTGGTGCTTATGGACAGGAAACCAGGAACGGGAATAATATGTGAAATGTAAGTAAAGAAATATATGTGATAAAAAAATTAAAAACAGCTCCTGACACAAAATATTAAGAAAATCTGGAACACTATCCAGACCAAAGTTAAAGGGAAAGACAGCACTCCCAGCCACAATTTTCAGAAAATATTTTCAAAAAATTCACAGAAAAGACAATTCCCCAACTTAAATAAAAATATCTCTAAGAACACGAAAGAAACTTACAGACCACCTAGTTGATAGGCCCGGCCTGCCACATGATAACCAAAACATTAAATGTACAGTCCAAAGACAGAATATTCAAAGTTGTAAAGGGTATAGGCTTAGTATTATTTAAAGGCAGACCTATCAGAATTTTGTTTTGACATCTCAACAGAGATTGTAAATGCCAATAGGGAATGGGTAAAGGCTGTATAGGCCCTAAAAGATGACAGATGTCAGCCTAAATAGTGATAACCAGAAAAAAATTATAACACCATGATAGGAGAAAATATGATATTACATATAACCACCAAATTTATTTTGTTCTATTTTTTTTTCTTTTTTTCGGAGCTGGGGACCGAACCCAAGGCCTTGCACTTGCTAGGCAAGCGCTCTACCACTGAGCTAAATCCCCAACCCCAACACCACCAAATTTAAACAATATTTATCTGCAAATTCTGCTCATTATATCCAGAAGATCATAAAAGAAAAAAAGCATAAAAAAGTAAACTACACTCAAGAAAACACAGGAAATTAATAAGCCTACATGAACAAACCAAAGGGATAGAAACACACACACACTATCACCACCACCACCACCACTCCCTAACACCACCATCACCAATTCCAGAACTACCATCTCTTCCACTACCACAACATGCACACATACACAAATAGGACCATGACCAACATCAAATTAACAGGAATTAACAATTTCTAGTATTTAAATTATTAATGGAATCTGTTTCCTAATAAATATACACAGATGAAGAGAATGGATCCAAAAACTATAAAACAGTGTCTTTTATCTGCTGGTAATAAGAAACTTACCTTAGCAACAAAGTTAGCATTACCTCACAGTAAACAACAATAAAAAGATTCTCTAAACAAATTAACCCACAAAACAAACTGGAGTGTCCATTCTAACATTTAATTAAATGTACTTTCAACAAAATTTAATCTAAAGACATGTGGAAGAATATTTCATACTCATTAAAGGAAATAATCCACCAAGATGAAGTCCTAATTCTTAAACTCCTTCCCCCTAATGCTAGAGCTCCCACATTTGTAATACATTACAAATATAAACACATATATTCAGGACTCTATACCGTCCAGTGACTAGGTCATCAAAACAAAAATTAACAGAGAAATAGTGAAACTAACAGAGGTTTTGAATCAAGTGACCCTGGCAGATATCTACAGAACATTTAACCGAAATACAAAAGAATATATCTTCTCAGCACCTCATGAAATCTTCTCCAAAATTGGCCAAGTGGTTGGTCACAAAGCAAGAATCAACAAATGAAGAAAAATTGAAATGACCTTTTGTATCTGATAAAATTACCATGGCTTACAGTTGAAATTTCATAACAACAGGTGGATCCTAAACCCTATAAACTCAAAGAAACTGAAGAAATCTCTACTGAATGACCATGGAGTAAAAGAAGAAACAAAGAAAAGAACAACTTCCTAAAATTCAATGAAAATAAAGGCACAGCATATCCAAACATATAAGTCATAATGAAAGTTTTTCTAAAAGGAAAGTTCATAGCATTAAGAACCTTCATAAAGAAACTGGGGAGAGCTCTTACTAGCAACTAAAAAATCACACTTGAAAGCTTTAAAACAAAAAGAAGCAAACACACTCAAGAAGAGTAGATGCCCTGAAATAATCAAAATAAGGGATGAAATCAATAATTAGAAAGAAGAAGAACAATACAAAGAATTAATGAAACTAAGAGCCATTACTTTAATAAAATCAAGAGGATAGACAATCCCTTAGCCAGAGAAACTAAATGTAAGACAGACAGTATCCAAATTAACAAAACCAGAGTTGAAAAGAGGGAATACAACAAATACTGAGGAACTCCAAATCATCATTAGGTCTTAATTCATTCAAATGTTTGTACTCCACAAAATTGGAAAAATCTAGATGAAATGAATGTTTTTTTTGTAATGGCACCAGTTACCCACATTAAATCAAATCATGTAAGCAATTTAAACAGTGCTATAAAAGTAGTTATTTAAAAATTCCACCCAAAACAATCCCAGGACACATGGTTTTAGCACAGAATTCTACCAGACTCTCAAAGAAGAGCTAATACCAATACTCCTGAAACGATTCTACTAAACAGAAACACTGAATATTGCCAAATGAATGCTATGAAGTCACAGTCACCCTAATACCTAAACTACACAAAGACTCAAAACTAAAGAAAATATCTGAACAATTTCTCTCATGAACACTGATACAAAAATATTCAGTAAAATACTTGAAAATTGAATGCAAGAATGTGTCAAAAATATCAGCCACCATGATCAAGTGGTCCTTGTTGCCAGTGATGTAAGGATGGTTTAGTATGTGAAAATCAATCAGAGTGATTCATCATATAGAAATTGGAATTAAAAAATTACACTATCATCTCTTTAGATGCTGAAAAAAGCCTTTGACAAAATTTAATACCACTTCATGTTAAAAGGCTTAAAGAAATCAGGTACAGAAGACGCAAATTAACCCCAATACAGACAATATATAGAAAACAACAGTCAATATCAAATTAAATGAAATGATGCTTAAAACAGTTCTAGTAAAACCAGAGGTAAGACAAAGCTTCCTGTTCTCTCTGAATCTAAATAATATAGTATGCAAACTTCTAGTTATAGCAATAAGATATATAAAAGGAGATCAAGAGGATACTAATCATAGAGAAAGAATTCAAACTATCACTATTCACAGATGATACGACAGTATACATACATGAACACAAATGTTCTATGAGAGAACTTCTACATAATAAACTCCTTAAGCACAGTTGTTGCATTAAAATTAATTTTTAAAAAGTAGCCCTCTTGAAATGCAAATCAAAACCCTGAGAATTCACCTCACACCAGTGAGAATGGCTAAGATCAAAAACTCAGGTGACAACAAATGCTGGCGAGGATGCGGAGAAATAGGAACACTCCTCCATTGTTGGTGGGATTGCAGACTGGTAAAAACATTCTGGAAATCAGTCTGGAGGTTCCTCAGAAAATTGGACATTGAACTGCCTGAGGATCCAGCTATACCTCTCTTGGGCATATACCTATAAGATGTCCCAACATATAAAAAAGACACGTGCTCCACTATGTTCATAGCAGCCTTATTTATAATAGCCAGAAGCTGGAAAGAACCCAGATGCCCTTCAACAGAGGAATGGATACAGAAAATGTGGTGAACCCAGATGCCCTTCAACAGAGGAATGGATACAGAAAATGTGGTACATCTACACAATGGAATATTACTCAGCTATCAAGAACAATGACTTTATGAAATTCGAAGGCAAATGGTTGGAACTGGAAAATATCATCCTGAGTGAGGTAACCCAATCACAGAAAAACACACATGGTATGCACTCGTTGATAAGTGGCTATTAGCCCAAATGCTTGAATTACCCTAGATGCCTAGAACAAATGAAACTCAAGACGGATGATCAAAATGTGAATGCTTCACTCCTTCTTTAAAAGGGGAACAAGAATACCCTTGGCAGGGAAGAGAGAGGCAAAGATTAAAACAGAGACTGAAGGAACACCCATTCAGAGCCTGCCCCTCATGTGGCCCATACATATACAGCCATCCAATTAGAAAAGATGGATGTAGCAAAGAAGTGCAGGCCGACAGGAGCCGGATGTAGATCTCTCTTGAGAGACACAGCCAGAATACAGCAAATACAGAGGCGAATGCCAGCAGCAAACCACTGAACTGAGAACGGGACCCCTGTTGAAGGAATCAGAGAAAGAACTTGAAGAGCTTGAAGGAGGTCGAAACCCCTTATGAACAACAATGCCCAGCAACCAGAGCTTCCGGGGAATAAGCCACTACCTAAAGACTATACATGGACTGACCCTGGACTCTGACCTCATAGGTAGCAATGAATAATCTAGTAAGATCACCAGTGGAAGGGGAAGCCCTTGGTCCTGCTAAGACTGAACCCCCAGTGAATGTGATTGTTGTGGGGAGGGCGGCAATGGGGGGAGGATGGGGAGGGGAACAGCCATAAAGAAGGGGAGGAGGAGGGATTAGGGGGATGTTTGCCCGGAAACCGGGAAAGGGAATAACACTCGAAGTGTAAATAAGAAATACTCAAGTTAATAAAAAAAAATGCTTTAACATCTTTGCAAAGAAAAAAAAAGATAGTGTGTAAATTTGTTTTTTATGTAATATCTTGTTTTATCCATCTATGTTAATTGAGAGTTTTGCTGGATATAGTAACCTGGGCTGGCATTTGTACTCTCTTAGGGTCTGTATAACATCTGTCCAGGATTTTCTGGCTTTCATAGTATCTAGTGAGAAGTCTGGTGTAATTCTTATAGGTCTGCCTTTCTATGTCACTTGAACTTTTTCCCTTACTGTTTTAATATTCTTTCTTTGTTTTGTGAATTTCGTATTTTAACTATTATGTGACAGGAGTAATTTCTCTTCTGGTCCAATCTATTTGGAGTTCTGTAGGTTTCTTGTATGATTATGGGAAACTTTTTCTTTAGGTTACAGAAGATTTCTTGTATAATTTTGTTGAATATTTTTACTGCCCCTTTAAGTTGGAAATATTCCCTTTTTCTATCCCTAATTTCCTTACATTTGATCTTCTCATTGTGTGCTGGATTTCCTGTATGTTTTGGCTAGGAGATTTTTACATTTTGCATTATCTTTAACAGTTGTGGTGATATTTTCTATGGTACCTTCTGCCCCTGAGATTCTCTCTTCTATCTCTTATATTCTGTTTTTGATGTTTGTATCTAAGGCTCCTTGTCTTTTCCTTAGGTTTTCTATATGCAGGGTTGTCCCCCCTTGTGCTTTCTTTATTGTTTCTATTTCCATTTTCAATTCATTCACCTGTTTGGTTGTGTTTTCCTGTAATTCTTTCATGGATTTTTGTGTTTCCTCCCTAAGGGGTTGTACTTGTTTACTTATGTTTTCCTGAATTTCGTTAAGGGGTTCTTTATGTCTTTCTTAAAGTCTTCCATCATTATCAATAATGTCATTTTAAATATAAATCTTGCTTTTCTGGTGTGTTTTTTGATATCCTGTATTTTCTTTGGTAGGAGAACTGGGCTCTGATGATGCCAAATAGTCGTGTTTTCTCTTCCTTAGGTTCCTGTGCTTGCCTCTAGCCATTTGGTTGTCTCTGGTGTTTGCTTGTCTTGCTCTTTCTGAGAGTGACATGACCCTGTTGTAGGCCTCTGTGGCAGCACTCCTGTAGAACTGTTTTCCTATTTTCTCTCAGCTTTTCTTGAGAACAGGTGTTTTGATTTCAGTGGTGTCAGAGCTCCTGGAGACTCTCTTCCAGCTCTAGGCACCGGCAGGAATCAAAGGGCCCTGTCCCTGATTGCTCTTAGGTACTTGCACCCAGCAGGCCTAGTTGGCACTATTTGGTTCCCTCTTCGGTCTGGACTGTGGGTAGAGGATAGTCTCCTCTGATTTCTCAGGAGTATCCACATTTCTGAGGGTCCAGCTCTTTCCCCCACAGGATTTGGTTGCAAGGGGCTTTTTGGACAGTTCTGTTCAGTCCTGGGCACAGACCAGAATGACGGATAACAATGGCTGTCTGTTCCTATATCCCTGTGTCCAGAGGCACTGTGCAGTTTCCCCTTGGACCAAGGATGTGGGCAGAGGTGTGCAGAGGGTGCAGTCTGTCCTGCGGTCTCAGGATGTCTGCATTCCTGGGTGTTCTGCTCTTTTCCCCCACAGGATTTGGGGACAGGGAACTGTGGGATGGTATCAATTCACTTCCAGGCAGAGCCAGAAACAGGAAGTGCCCTGACCCAGAAGACTTCTGCCTCTGTGTATTCTGAATATGCCAGTCAGTTCACTTGGTAGCAGAAAAGTGAGTCTTACTTCTGCTCTCAGCTGTGGTGATGATTCTGGAGACTGTCTTCCAGCTCTAGGCATGGGCAAGAATCAAAGGGTTTGGCCTCTGAGTACTTGTGTAGGTCCTTGCACCCAGCGGGCACAGTTGGCTCTATGTGATTCTCTTTTGGGTCTGGACAGTGGGCAGAGGATATTCTCCTCTGACTCTCAGGAGTATCCACACTTCTGAGGGTTCGGTTCTCTCCCCCACAGGATTTGGGTGCAGGGAGCTGTTTGGCCAGTTCAGTGCGGTCCTGGGCACAGACCAGAACCACAGGTACCAGCCACTGTCTGTTCCTATATGCCTTTGTCCTGAGGCACTGCACATTTTCCCCTTGGACCAGGGATGTGAGCTGAGGTGTGCAGAGGTGGTGGTCTGTCCTGTTGTCTCAGGTTGTCTGCACTCTTGGTTGGTCAGCTCTCTTCCCCACTAGATTTGGATGCAGGAAACTCCAGGAGCTTTTTACATTTAATGTGTTTCGACTTCCACATTATTTCCTTCAATCTTGCCTTCTATACCTGAGAGTCTCTCTTCTATCTCTTATAAATTTGGTGATGCTTGCACTTCAAAATTCTGTTCTTTTGTCTTATTTTCTTTTTTCTTTAACTGTTCTACCTGATGTTCAGGTCCTGAACAATTCTCTTCACTTCTTTTACATGTTTGCTTATATTTCCCTGTACTTACTTATTTTATTGGTTAGTTTATTTACATTTAAATATTGTCTTCCTTCCCTGTTTCCACTCCACCAAACCCCCATCCAATTTTCCCTTTCACCTCAATGCCAAATAAGGAAATCCTTTGCAACATATGTAGCTAGAGCCACAATTCCCTGTATGTGTACTTTTATGATGGTGGTTTAGGCCCTGGGAGATCTGAGGAAATACTTCCCAGATTTCACCTAGTGGTGCTGGTCTCTTCACAATCACAGCTGATTTCTTAGCTCTAACTGACTAGAACCACAGAATCTTAATTCAATCTAGTAAACACATGACTATAACAGACTAATATTTCTTTTTGAAACTTCAAAATATTATTCTAACATTTGAACATTATATTCAGAACTCTCAGAATAGCTTATATTCTGTAAACACTCTTGTAGACTAACATTACCCCACAAACTTCTCCAAAATCGCATGATTTTGTATATAGCACAACAAAATCCAAAAATGAAGTAACAGCTTCTGAATTCATGAAATTTCTATTGTATATTTTTCTATCTTTTGATGTATATTGAATTTCATATATGCAATAGAGTGGAGACCTATCCTTATTTTGATATATTCTGCATTAGTTTGGAGAGTTTCCCAATTTTTATTTGAAACTATAAGAGATATTTCCTCATGTCATTTGCTTTTGTTTTGTCATTTACAATTTTGAGACAAGAGTCTCATGGAAACACAGGCTGTCCTTAAACTGGAGATGGTTCAGCAGGAAAGGGTACCTTTTGCTTAATCTGATTTCCAGAATTTGGTACCTAGGACCCACATAGATATGGTTAAAGGAACAAACTGATTTCTTCAAGTTGTATCCTGCCCTCCAGGTACACATACATAATAAACATAATAGAAAATGAAACAAATGATATTTGCTGTATGACTGAGCATAACTTTTGGCTCTGATCTGCCTGCATCAGCTTCCTGTTCATAGGATTCCTGAGCAATAGAAATCTAACAAATTCAGCAACACTCACAGAACTTCTTATTTGAATGCTTGTTTCTTAGATGCCTTGGGTGTTTTCTTCCTTAATTTTATACATTTTTGTTATTTTCATATGTAGTACATCTTTTACCATCTTTGGTAGAAAAACATTTAAGACATTTTGTAATTTTTCCTTATTCCACACTTTAATTAGTAATGTCTTTAGAGGTACCTTTAATTTCCAAATTATAAAACTCAGGACTTATGACTGCCTATGTCAATATTTTCAAATTTTTTGCTTGCTTTTAGGTTATTAATATCACATTAAAAATAATTTAATAAAATGAATGCATTTGTTATTTATTCATTCATTCATTCATGTATTTATTTATTTATTTTATGTGTATGTATATGAATACTTGTACTACATGAGTATGTGCAGTTCAGAAGAAAATTGCATGAGTCATTGTTATAATAGCATTGAAAGCTTTTTAAATGAATATTTCTTAGTAAAATCCAATTAAATCTACTTATGTATGGAATTATGCCATTGTATGAATTTTACATAGTTAATTCACTGGGTTTGTATAGCAGATAAATTTCAGCTATTATCAGAAGAGAAGAGGATAGGGAGAAATATAGAGTGTACTTGAACTAGCTATACTGAAAGGCATGCATCCCTCAAGCGCTGAAGCATTATGACTGTTTGTATTTCTCTATATGTTCCCTTAGTAGTAAAGTAAGTATGAAAACATAACAGGGCAATTGTTCTGACATATTCGTCTTGTGATCCATGTAGTTCTTGCAAATGTCATTGTTTCCTGTGAAGGATAACTGTATTGGTCCTGGCACTTGCCATTATAATCTGTTTTTGATAAAAATCCAAAATGAATGATCGTTTTCAATAAAATTGTCACAGCAGTAGCTGTGCTATGGCCTTTCTAAGTGGCCTGATTTAGGTCTGCAAGACCTTCAAGGTCTTCTCAAGAGGTAACCTTGTCCCAGTAAATAAGAAGTTAAAGGATGGGTCCTCCCTCCCCTTGGTCTCACATAACTCTTGTTTGTTAAATATTACTAATGACACCTAGATATTCTTCATCAAACTAAATGAATCAATGGATCATTAAAAGGTGATCAATGTCTATGAAATTAGCACATAATCACAATAGATATAGAAAGGCCTGTGAGTGAGGTTTTGACTAACATCTTCATCTCTTTTCCAAAATAGGCTGTGTAGAATTGTCATAGTTCGTAAGACAGTGTACAAAAATAGAAATGCACTGAAATTTGGACTGCCAAAATGGTCAAATGTAGCCCAGTCTTTTCTCATGGACAAACCCTGGTTCCAGAATCTGTGGGAAATCAAACAAACAAACAAAAACACAACAAACAATCAAACAAACAAACAAAACTAAAACAAAGATCCAAAGACATCACCTAATTGTTAAAAACATTCTAGAAGTCTATAAGATAACATGCTCAGGTATACTGACTTCCAACTCTACAGGGATCTCTCTCTCTCTCTCTCTCTCTCTCTCTCTCTCTCCCTCTTTCCCACCCTCCCTCCCTCCCTCCATGCACCCCTTCTCACTAAGATATCATATATAAATATACTCCATCATTCCAAGTTTGGAGTCTGCCAGTAATCAAGGATAGCACAAGGCAAATTAAACCCTTTTACAAGATCATAGATATTAATCTAAATGTAATTAGAAATTTATTGTGCACAGGAGACAATTATGTGAGAACCATTAAAACATGGAGGATTTCTTATTCTTATAGGACAATGGAGGGTCTAAACTGCAATGTAACCTTACACAGTATGAATGTCTAATGGTTGGGCTTGTTCTGTGACCTTGAATACACCATGTTATCTCCTGTCAGGGTTGTTAGAACATTTTTATAAAACAACATTAAAAGCCCTAGCAGTTACTGGGCCATAAATAATGTTAAGTATTGTGTATGAGGTATATTTGGTTAAGCATTAGAATTAAGAAAAATGAGTTAAAAAAAAACTCCCCACTAGTATCTCAATGTCAGAAGTGGTTATTACTTCCTGAGGAATATATTTAATGCAACTTCCATGGACTCTTTCTAGGCTTATATCACAA
This sequence comes from Rattus norvegicus, assembly GCF_021556685.1. Lineage (NCBI taxonomy): Eukaryota > Metazoa > Chordata > Mammalia > Rodentia > Muridae > Rattus > Rattus norvegicus. The sequence goes on from NC_141545.1 coordinate 3,083,075, forward strand.
TACCTTATATTTTAAAATCTTTAGTTGGCTTCCTTTGTTGAAGAAATGCCTTCCACTTCCCCACATAAATATTTTCCCAGTTTGACACGTCTAGTCTGTACACAGGCTACCTATTGTGTTTTCATTTTTATTTTCTTTCTTTCTTCCTCTTTTTTACTTTTTTCCTTTTTCTCAAATAATGGGGTCCATTTTTCTTTCATTTTTGTACCCCCATCCACCTCCCCTTCCCAACCACTGACCCCGACATTCCCTTATACAGGGGGTCCAACCTTGGCAGGAACAAGGTCTTCTGCTTCCTTTGGTGTCCAACAAGGCCATCTTCTGCTATATATGCAGTTGGAGCCATGGGTCAGTGCAGGTATAACCTTTGTGTAGGGGCTTAGTCTGTGTGAGCTCTAGTTGCTTGAAATTGTTATTCTTATGGGGTTACAAGCCCCTTCAGCTCTTTCAATCCTTTCTTTAATTCCTCCAACTGGGTTCTCAGTTCAGTAGTTTGCTGCTAGAATTTGCCTCTGTATTTGGCATGCTCAGGCTGTGTCTCTTAGGAGACAGCTATATCAGGTTTCTGTCAGCATGTACTTCTTAGCTTCATCAACCTTATTTAGTTTTGATGGCTCTGTGTGTGTGTGTGTGTGTGTGTGTGTGTGTGTGTGTGTGTGTGTATTGAGAGAGAGAGAGAGAGAGAGAGAGAGAGAGAGAGAGAGAGAGAGAGAAATGTGGGGAAGGCTCTGAATGGCCATTCCTTCAGTATCTGGTCCAAACTTTGTCTTCATATTCCCTCCTATGAATAATTTTATTCCCCCTGTTAAGAAGGAGCGAAGCAACCACATTTTGGTCATCCTTCTTCTTGATCTTCATCGAGTCAGTGTATTGTACCTTGGGTTATTCGAGCTGTTGTGCTAATATCCACTTGTCACCGAGTACATATCATGAGTGTTTTCCTGTGATTGGGTTACCTCATTCAGGATGATATTTTCTAGTTCAGTCCATTTGCCTATGAATGTCTTGAAATCATTGTTTTCGTTGGCTGAGTAGTACTACAATGTATATATGTACCATATTTTCTGTATCCATTCCTCTGTTGAAGGGCATCTGGGTTCATTCCAGCTTCTGGATATAATAAATAAGGATGCTAGGAACATAGAGGAGCATATACCATTGTTTTATGTTGGAGCATCTTTTGTGTATATGCCCAAGAGTGGTATAGCTGGGTCCTCAGTAGTGCAATGTCCAATTTTCTGAGGAACCTCCAGACTGATTTCCAGAGTGATTGTACCAGTTTGCACTCCCAACAAAAGTGGAGCAGTGTTCCTCTTTCTTCACACCCTCACCAGCATCTTTCCTCACCTGAGAGTTTGATCTAAGCCATTTTGATTGGTTGGAGGTAGAATCTCAGGGTTGTTTTGGTTTGTATTTTTCTGATGACTAAGGACGTTGAGCATTTCTTTAGGTACTTATCAGCCATTCGATATTCCTCAGCTGAGAATTGTTTGTTTACCTCCATACCCAAATTTTTATAGGGTTATTTGACTCTCTGGAGTTTAACTTCTCGAGTACTTTGTATATATTGGATATCTCTATAAGATGTAGGATTGGTAGAGTTAATTTATACAATATGTTGGTTGCTATTTTGTCCTAACAGCAATGTCATTTGCCTTACAGAAACTTTGCAGTTTTATGAGGTCCCATTTGTCAGTTCTTTAGTTTAGAGCATAAGCGATTCATGTTTTGTTCAGGAAAATTTGCCTAGTGTCCAAGAGTTCATGTATCTTCCCCACTTTTTCTTCTATTAATTTGAGTGTATTTGGGTTGCTATAGAGGTGCTTGATCCACTTGGACTTAAGGGAAATTAGAATGGGTTGATTTGCATTCTTCTACTTGCTGACCTCCAGTTGAACCAACACCATTTGTTGAAAATGTTATATTTTTTCCATTGGATGTCTTTAGCTCCTTTATCAAAGATTAAGTGAGCATAAATGTGTGGGTTCATTTCTTGGTCTTCAATTCGATTATATTGATCTATTGCTCGTCTCTGTACCAATACCATACAGTTTTTATCACTATTGCTCTGTAATAGTGCTTGAGGTCAGGGATGGTGTTTCCTCAAGGAATTATTTTGTTGTTTTGTTGTTGAGTATAGTTTTTGCTATGCTGTTTTTGTTTTTGTTTTGTTATTCCAAATGAATTTGCAAATTGCTCTTTCTAATGAAGAAAAAAATGTGTTGGAATTTTGATGGAGATGGCATTGAATGTGTAAATTGCTTTTGGCAAAATGGTCATAGGTATTATATTAAGCCTGACAATCCATGAACATAGGAGGTCTTTCCATCTTCTGAGATCTTCAATTTCTTTCTCCAGAGACTGGAAGTGCTTGCCATACAGATCTTTCAGTTGCTTCATTAGAGTAACACTAAGGTATTTTATATTATATGGGACTACTGAGAAGGGTGTCACGTTCCTAATTTCTTTCTCACTTATCCTTTGAGTAGAAGAATGCAACTGACTTGTTTGAGTTAATTTTATACCCAGTCCCTTTGCTCAAGTGTTTTATCAGGCTTAGTACTTTTCTGGTGAAATTTTTGGGGACATTTAAGCATACTACCATATCTTCTACAAATAGTGTATTTTTGCCTCTTCCTTTCCAGTTTGTATATCTGACCTCCTTTTGTTGTCTGATTCCTCTAGTTATGACTTCAACTACTATATTGAATAAGTAGGGAGAGAGTGGCCAACCTTGTTTAGTCCCTGATTTTAGTAGGATTGTATCTAGTTTCTCTCGAGTTAGTTTGATGTTGGCTACTTTTTTGCTGAATATTGACTTTACTGTGTTTAGGTATGGGCCTTGAATTCCTGATCTTTCGAGGACTTTTTTCATGAAGGTTGTTGAATTTTGTCAAATGCTTTCTCAGCATGTTATGGAATTATCATATTTTTTCAGTTTGTTTATATACTGTGTCCTTCCTTATCTTTTTTATGATTTTTGGTGGAAAATCAATTTTATTCTATATTAGAATGGCTACTTCAGCTTGTTTCTTCAGACCATTTGCTTGGAAAGTTGTTTTCCAGTCTTTTACTCTGATGCAGTGTCTGTGTTTGCATCTGAGGTGTGTTTTCTGATGCAGCAAAGTGTTGGGTCCTCTTTATGTTTACAATCTTTTAGTCTATGTCTTTACACTGGGGAATTGAGTCCATAGTGTTAAGAAATATTAAGGACGATTGTTTTGGTATGCTCTTATATTCGGTTTGCAAGAATTTCATTGAGTATCTTTGCAAAGATATACTTAAAGGAAATTGGTTTGAAGTTTCTTTTTTGTTGGGTCTTTGTGTGGTTTAGGTATAAGAGTAATTGTATCTTCATAGAAGGAATTTGGTAGCACTCCATCGGTTTCAATTTCAAGGAATAGTTTGGATAGTATTGGTATGAGGTCTTCTATGAATGTCTGATAGAATTCTGCACTGAACCCATTTGGACCTGGGCTCTTTTAGGTTGGCAGACCTTTAATTACTGCTTCTATTTATTTAGGATTAATGGGGTTTTTTAAATGGTTTATTTGTTCCTGATTTAACTTCTGTATCTGGTATCTGTCTAGGAAATTGTCCATTTCCTCCAGATTTTCAAGTTTTGTTGACTATAGTCTTTTGTAGCAGGATCTGATGATTTTTTTAATTTCCTCTGTCTCTGTTGTTATGTTGTCCTTTTCATTTCTGAATTTGTTGATTTGGACACACTTTCTGTGTCCTCTGGTTAGTCTGGCTAAGGGTTTATCTATTTTCTTGATTTTCTTAAAGAACCAGCTTTTGGTTCTGTTGATTCTTTTTGTTTCTACTTTGCTGTTTTCAGCTCTGAGTTTGATTAATTCCTGCCTTCTACTCCTCCTGTGTGTGTTTGCTTCTTTTTGTTCCAGAGCTTTTAGGTGTGCTGTCAAGCTGCTGATATATGCTCTCTGCTGTTTCTTTCTGCAGGCACTCAGAGCTATGAATTTTCCTCTTAGCACAGCTTTCATTGTGTCCCATAAGTTTGGGTATGTTGTACCTTCATTTTCATTAAATTCTAAGCCGTCTTTAATTTCTTTCTTTATTTCTCCCTTGACAAGTTTATCATTGAGTAGAGCATTATTCAACTTCCATGTATATGTGGACATTCTTTTCTTCTTATTATTGAAGATCAAGTTTAGCCTATGGTGGTCTGATAGGATGCATGGGATTATTTCTATCTTTCTGTATCTGTTGAGGCCTGTTTTATGACCAATTATATGGTCAATTTTGGAGAAAGTACCATGTGATGGTGATAAGTAGGCTTCATTCCAATGAATAATAAAAACCACATTAACATTTCATTAGATGCTGAGAAACATTTGACAAAATTCAACACCCCTTCATGATAAAAGTCCCGGAAAGGAAAGGAATTCAAGGCCCATACCTAAGCATAGTAAAAGCCATATACAGCAAAACAGTAGCTAATATTAAAATAAATGGAAATAAACTTGAAACAATCCCACTAAAATCAGGGACTGGACAAGGCCTCCCAGTCTCTCCCTACTTATTCAATATAGTTCTCAAAGTCTGAGCCAGACCAATCAGACAACAAAAGGAGATCAAAGGGACACAGATTGGAAAGGAAGTAGTCAAAATATCACTATTGGCTGATAATATGATTGTATACTTATGTAATCCCAAAAGCTCCACCAGAGAACTACTAAATCTGATAAACACCTTCAGCAAAGTGGCTGGGCATAAAATTAACTCAAATAACTCAGTAGCCTTCCTCTACACAAAAGAGAAACAAGCCGAGAAAGAAATTAGGGAAATGACACCCTTCACAATAGTCCCAATTAGATAAAATACCTTGGTGTGACTTTAACCAAACAAGTAAAAGATCTGTATGATAAGAACTTTAAGCCTCTGCAGAAGGTACATCAAGAAGATCTCAGAAGATGGAAAGATATCCCATACTCATGGATTGGCAGGATTAATATAGTAAAAAATGGCCATTTTACCAAAAACGATCTACAGATTCAATGCAATCCCCATGAAATTCCATCCGAATTCTTCATAGAGTTAGAGAGAACAATTTGCAAATTTATCTTGATTAACAAAAAGCCCAGGATAGCTAAAACTATCTTCAGCAATGAAAAGACTTCCAGGGGAATCACTTTCTCTCAACTCAAGCAGTAAAACAGAGCAATAGTGATAAAAACTGTATGGTATTGGAACAGAGACAGACAGATAGACCAGTGGAATAGAATTGAAGACCCAGAAATGGACCCACACACTTTTGGTCACGTGATTTTTGACAAAGGAGCCAAAACCATCCAATGGAAAAAAGATATCCTTTTCAGCAAATGGTGCTGGTTCAACTGGAGTTCAGCATGTAGAAGAATGCAGATCAATCCATTCTTATACCCTATAAAAAGCTTAAGTTCATGTGGATCAAGCACCTCCACATCAAACCAGATACACTGAAACTAATAGAAGAAAAAGTGGGGAAGAATCTCGAACACGTGGGCACTTGAGAAAATTTCCTCAACAAAACACAAATGGCTTATGCTCTAAGGTCAAGAATTGACAATGGGATCTCATAAAACTGCAAAGCTTCTGAAAGGAAAAGGACATTGTTGTTAGGACAAAATAGTATCCAACAGATTGGGAAAAGATCTTTAACAATCCTACAACTGATAGAGGGATTATATGCAAAATGTATAAAGAACTCACGAAGTTAGGCTGGGGTTCAGACTAAACAAAAAATTCAGAGCTGAGGAATACCTAATGGCTGAGAAACACCTAAAGAATGGCTAAGATCAAAAACTTAAGTGACAGCAGAGGTTGGCGAAGATGTGGAGAAAGAGGATGTTGGTGGGATTGTAAACTGGTACAACCATTCTAGAAATCCATCTGGAGGTTCCTCAGAAAATTGGACATTGCACTATCTGAGGACCCAGCTATACCTCTCTTGGGCATATACCCAAAAGATTCCCCAACATATAACACAGTCACATACTCCACTATGTTCATAGCGGCCTTATTTATAATAGCCAGAAGCTGGAGAGAACCCAGATGTCCTTCAATAGAGGAATGGATACAGAAAATGTGGTACATCTACATAAAGGAATACTACTCAGCTATCAAAAACAATGACTTTATGAGATTCATAGGCAAATGGATGGAACTGGATAATATCATCCTGAGTGAGGTAACCCGATCACAGAAAAGCACACATGGTATGCACTCATTGATAAGTGGCTATTAGCCCAAGTGCTTGAATTACCCTAGATACACAGAGCACATGAACCTCAAGAAGGATGACCAAAATGCGAATGCTTCACTCCTTCTTTAAAAAGGGAACAAGAATACCCTTGGCAGGGAATAGAGAGGCAAAGATTAAAACAGACACAGAAGGAACACCCATTCAGAGTCTGTGCCACATGTGGCCCATACATATACAGCCACCAAATACGTAAGATGGATGAAGCAAAGAAATGCAGGCTGACAGGAACTGGATGTAGATCTCTCCTGAGAGACCCAGTCAGAATAAAACAAATAAATTGGTGAATGCCAGCAGCAAACCACTGAGCTGAGAACGGGACCCTGTTGAAGAAATCAGAGAAAGGACTGAAAAAGCTTGAAGGGGCTTGAGATCCCATATGAACAACAATGCCAACCAACCAGAGCTTCCAGGGACTAAGCCACTACCCAAAGACTATACATGGACTGACCCTGGGCTCCAGCTGAATAGGTAGCAATGAATAGCCTAGAAAGAGCACCAGTGGAAGGGGAAGCCCTTGGTCCTGCCAAGACTGAACCCCCAGTGAAGGTGATTTTGGGGGGAGGCTGGTAATGGAGGTAGGATGGGGAGGGGAACACCCATATAAAATGGGAGGGGGAGGGGTTGGGGGGATGTTGGCCTGGAATCCAGGAAAGTGAATAACAATTGAAATGTAAATAAGGAATACCCAAGTTAATAAAGATGGAGAAAAAAGATAAAGTAATATTAATTAAAATGATTTTTAATTCTTGTTATTTTTGTTGTTAGAGTTGGAATTCTATTTTCTATGTCGCTTCTTTTGGTGTCATTGCAATGGGATTACTTTTTTGCTTTTTCTAAGGTGTATTTTCCTTCCTTGTGTTGAAGTTTTTCACCTATTCTCCTTTGTTGGGCTGGATTTGTAGAAAGATATTGAGTATATTTGATTTTGTCATGGACGTCATGTTATCTTGGTTTCTCAATCTATGTTAATTGAAAGTTTTGCTGTATATAGTAGCCTGGGTTGGCATTAGAGTTCTCTTGGAGTCTGTATGACATGTGTCCATGATCTTTTGGCTCTCTTAGTCTCTGGTAGGTAGTCTGGTGTAATTCTGAAAGGTCTGCCGTTACATGTTACTTGACATTTTTCCCTTACTCCTTTTTAAACTCTTTCTTTGTTTTGTGCAATTTGTGTTTTGACTATTATGTGATATAAGAAATTTCTTTTCTGCTCCAATATATTGGTGATCTACAGGTTTCTTTTATGTTTATGGGCATCTCTTTCTTTAGATTAGGTAAGTTTTCTTCTATCATTTTGTTGAAATATTTACTGGCCCTTTAAATTGCACATTTTCACTTTCTTCTTTACCTATTATCCATAGGACTGATGTTCTCATTGTGTCCTGGATTTCTTAGATGTTTTGTGCTAGGAGTTTTTTGCATTGTACATTATCTTTGATGGGTGCATCAATGTGATCTATGGTATCTTCTGCCCCTAAGATTCTCTCTTCTATTTCTTGTATTCCGTTTGCAATTCTTACCTCCATGTCTCCTGATCTCTTCCCTAGGTTTTTTATCTCCAGGGCTGTCTCCCTTTGTGCTTTCCTTATTGTTTCTATTTCCAAATTTAAATCTTGATTTGTTTTGTCCATTTCCTTCACCTGTTTGGTTGTGTTTTCCTGTAATTCTTTAAGGGAAACTTTAAGGAATTTTTGTGTTTCCTCTTTAAGGAATTCTATATGCTTATTTGTGTTGTCCTATATTTCTTTAAGGGAGTTATTTACGTCCTTCTAAAAGCCCTCGATTGTCATCATAAAATATGATTTTAAATCCAAATCTTGTTTTTCCGGTGTGCTTCTATATCTAGTATTTGCTTAGGTGGGAGAACTGGGCTCTGATGATTCCAAATAGTCTTGGTTTCTGTTGCTTAGATCCCTTTTGTTGCTTCTTGCCATCAGATTGTCTTTGGTGTTAACTTGTATTGCTGACTCTGAAAGTGGCTTGACCCTCCGTTGGTCTGTGTTTCAGCAGTCCTGTGGACTTGTTTTCTTTCAGCCTGATCTGGGAACAGAGAGCTGTGCTCTCAAGTTTGTATGAAGCTTTCAGCTCTCTAGGTGCAGACTGAAACCAGAAGGGTCCTGCCCCTGACTGTTCCTAGTTCTCCCTGTGTCCAGGGCTCACAGGTGGAACTAAGTGATTTTCTCTTTGGCCAGGAATGTGGGCAGAAAGTATTTGTCTCCTCTGGTTTCTCAGAAATGTCTACACTTCTGAGGGTTCAGCTCTCTCCTCCATGGGATTTGGATGCAGGGAACTGTGGTAATGGTTCAGTTCAGTTCCAGGTGCAGCCAGAAACCAGTTGGTTCCTGCTGTTGACTGCTCCTATATTCCTGTTTCCAGAGGCACTGTGCAGTTTTCTCTTAGGCCTAGAAAGTGGGCAGAAGTTTGCAGAAGTGGCCATCTGTCCTGAGGTCTCAGGATTGTCCACACTTCTGGGAGTTCAGCTCCCTCCCCCACAGGACTTGGGTCCAGGGAGCTGTAGGAATGTTCGTGTTTTCATTTTCATGTCAGCTAAAGGACACTTTCTTCAGAATAGTTCTTCTGTATTCCACTATAAAGTAATTTTCTGGATATTCAATATTTAATACACCATTGAACAAGATCAGCAAGGTAAGGTTTGAGAGTAGACAGCCTGCAAGTAGCACTGCCATGTTGAATGCAGTGTTTCTAATGCTATGACTATTTCCCATCTCAGTCTTTATTTGTTCCTTGAACAAGTTATCATTGAGTATAACATTGTCCAGCTTCTACATGTATGTGGGCTTTCTGTCCTTTTTTTGTTAGTGAAGATAAGTCTTAGTCCATGGTGATCAGGTAGAATGCATGCAATTATTTCAGTCATCTTGTATCTGTTGAGGCCTATTTTGTGACCGAATATATGGCCAATTTTGGAGAAGGTACCATAAGGTACTAAGAAGAAGGTATATCCTTTTGTTTTAGGATAAAATATTCTATAGATATTTGTTAAATCCAATTGGTTCATAGCTTCTATTAGTTTGTCTTTGTCTCTGTTTAGTTTATGTTTCTGCTATCTGTCCATTGATGAGAGTGGGGTGTTGAAGTCACCCACTATTATTGTGTGAGGGGCTATGTGTGCTTTTATCCTTAGTAAGGTTTCTTTTATGAATGTAGGTGCCCTTGTATTTGGAGCATAGGATCCAAATTGAGAGTTCATCTTCTTAGATTTTTCCTTTGATGAATATAAAGTATCTTTCCTTATCTTTTTTGATAAAGTTGGTTAAAAGTTGATTGTTTTGGGGTGGGGGTTATTAGAATGTCTACTATAGCTTCTTTCTTGGACAATATCAGTAGCCAACATCAAACTTGATGGAGAGAAACTTGATGCAATCACTAAAATCAGGGACTGGACAAGGCTGCCCACTCACTCCCTATTTATTTAACATAGTACTCAAAATCCTAGCCAGAGAAACCAGACAAAGAAAGTAGGTCAAAGGGATACAAATTGGAAAGGAAGAAGTCAAAATATCTCTATACACAGATGATATGATAGCATACTTAAGTGACTCCAAAAATTCCACTAGAGAACTCTTAAATCTGATAAACAAGTTCAACAAAGTGCCTGGGTATAAAATTAATTCAAACAGACCAATAGCCTTCCCCTACTCAAAAGAAAAAAGGTTAAGAAAGAAATGAGGAAAATGACATCTTTCACAACAGTCACAAATAATATAAAATACCTGTGTGTGATTCTAATCAAGCAAGTGAAAGATCTATATGATAAGAACTTCAAGTCTCTGAAAAAAAATTGAAGAAGTTCTTACAAAATGGAAAAAATTTCTGATGCTCATGGACTGGAAGGATTAATATTGTAAAAATGTCCATCCTGCCAAAAGCTATCTAACAAATTCAGTGCATTCCCCATCAAAATTCCAACTCAATTCTTCAAAGAGTTAGAAAGAGCAATTTGCAAATTCCTTTGAAATAACAAAAATCCCAGGATAGCGAAAATGATCATCAACAATAAAAGAAATACTGAGGTAGTCACTATCCCTGACCTCAAGATTTATTACAGAGCAATACTTATAAAAACTTTATGGCATTGGTACAGGGACAGGCAGGTAGATCAGTGGAATAGAATTGAAGACCCAGAAATGAACTCACTCACATATGGTCACTTGATATTTGACAAAGGAGCAAAAGCCATAACTTGGAAATAGGATATCATTTTCAGCAAATGATGCTGGTTCAACTGGAGATCAGCATGTAGAAGAATGCATATTGATCCATTATTACTGCCCTGTATAAAGCTCAAGTCGCAGTGTATCAAGGACCTCCACATAAAATCAGTTACACTCAAACTAATAGAGGAAACTGTGGCTTGCCTTGAACACATGGGCACTGGGGAAATTTTCCTGAACAAAACAATTGCTTATACTCTAAATCAAGAATGAACAAATGGGACTTCAAAAAATTTCAAAACTTTTGTTAAGCAAAAGACACTGTCTTTAGGACAGAATGGCAAGCAACTGATTGGGAAAAGATCTTTACCAATCCTACATCAATTAGATGGCTAATATACAATATATAGAAAGAATTCAAGAAGGTAGATTCCAGAGAATGAAATAATCTTATAAAAAATGGGATACAGAGTTAAACAAAGAATCCTCAATGACGAATATCGAATGGTAGGGATGCACCTAAAGAAATGTTCAGCATCCTCAGTTATCAGGGAAATGCAAATCAAAATAACACTGAAATTACACCTCACACCAGTCACAATAGCTAAGATCAAAAACTCACATGACAAGAGATGCTGGCACGGATTTGTGGAAAGAGGAATACTCCTCCATTGTTAATGAGGTTCCAAGCTGGTACAACTACTCTGGAAATCAGTCTGGAGGTTCCTCAGAAAATTGGACATAGTACTCCCTGAAGACCCAGCTATATCACTCCTGGGCATATAAGCAAAAGTTGCTCAAACATAAGGACACATGCTCCACATTGTTCATAGCAGCCTTTTTTATAATAGCCAGAAGGAAGAAAAAAGTCAGATGCCCTTAAACAGAGGAATGGATACAGAAAATATGGTACATTTACACAACGGCACACTACTGGCTATTAAAAACATTGACTTCATGAAATTCATAGGTATATGTATGGAACTAGAAAATTTCATCCTAAGTGATATAATTCAATCAGAAAGAAAAACACACATGGTATGCACTCACTGATGAATAGATATTACCCCAAAATATCATATTACCCAGGATACAATCCACAGACCACATGAAGCTCAAGAAGAAGGATGACCAAAGTGTGGATATTTCAGCCTTCTTAAGAAATGGAACAAAAATATTCATAGGAGGAAATACATTGACAAAGTGTAGAGCAGGAACTGAAGGAAAGGCCATCTGTAGACTATCCCACCTGGGAATCCAGCCCATATACATATAGCCACAAAACTGAGACAATATTGCTGATGCCAAGAAGTGCTTGCTGTCTGGAGTCTGTTATAGCTATCTCCTGAGAGGGCACATGTCCTGCCAGAACATGACAAATGCAGAAGTAAAGCTTGTGGCCAACCAGTGTACTGAGAACAGGGTCCCCAATCGATGAGTTAGAGAAAGAATTTAAGCAGCTGAAGGGGTTTGCAACCCCACAAGAACAACAATACCAACCTCCAGAGCTCCCAGGGACAAAGCTATAATTCAAAGAATACACATGGACAGACTCGTGGCTACAGCTGCATTGTTGGGCATCAACATGAGGAGAAGGCCTTGGTCCTGCCAAGGCTTGATGCCACAGTGTAGGGGAATGTCGGGAGATGGGGGAGGTGGCTGGAAGGGGTAGATTGGTGTGTGGAGCAATAACCTCATAGAAGCAGAGGGATGGGGATGGGGGGATGGAATAGGGCTTTTATGGACAGGAAACTGGGAATGGGGATTTCATTTGAAATGTAAATAAAACATTCAAGAAAAGAAAAAAAATAGAATGTCAAGTTCCCTGAAGTTCATTTGATCTTTACTCTCAGTATATCTAAATATTATTATTGTTGTTTCTTCCCTTACAAAATGACTATTTAACAAATTACAACCAACAAACTAAAATAATTTCTAACAACATACCCAGCTCTGTATCCTCAAACTTGTGATTAAAAGGAGAGCATATTCCTTATGAATTCCATGTATGTTAGAGTAAAAATATATTTAAAAGAAAATGTAAATGCTTAAGGAGTCGTATTTCATTGTGATGGGAAACTTTGTTTTGGCTATGATAGATACCATTAGATTAATATTTTAAAATATTTTTATTTATTCTTTGGGAATGTCACCCATGTATGTAATATATTTTGATTGGTTCAACCTCTATTAACTACTCTTTCAGAAGAACATCAGTCATCCATGAACATCAGGCTTTCTGTCTTCCATGGGCTTTAACCTGTACTTGTGCTTTCCAAAGTGTCAATTACATGCATATGTATCTCTGTGGACACTGCAGAGACAGTTAACCAATTTATCCATGTACCAGTGAGTTGCTATTGCCTAGAAAAAACCCTCAATGGAGACTACACTGAGTTCACTACAATTCCAATAGGAAGAATAATGTAGTACATTAACTCTTTTATGCCAAGCCATTCTCATCTTCCTAAACCTGGGGATGTCAAGATTGTAGGTGTAGACCAGAGTATAGATTTAACTGTCACATCTCAGGTGTCCATCAATTTGCTTTTTGAATTAGAAATTCTCATATCCCTGGATTTTACAAAGTACATTAGACTGCTATTCATCAAGCCAGTGAAACACTTTTGTCCCCATCTTCTCAGCTCTGGAATCATAATCTCTATTCAGACAGAACAGATTTTAATGTAGGTTACGAAGTCAGACTTGAGTCATTTTGCTTGCAAGAAAGGAGTTTTTTCCAAGTGAATCATCTTTCTAGCTCTTGAAATTTTATGAGTAAATTATAGTATTTTAATTTGTGTGCAAAACTACTATTCAAGAAAGAGACTCAATGTTTAAATGTTAATGTTTCTCATGGAATTTGTTGATATGTTTTCAGGTAAGATGAGTCTAAAGAAACTGGGCCAGAGGAGTACCACTCCCTGGCATGAACAAGGGCACCTATTAGAAGAGTTTGTTCCCACTGATATAATGTTGATCTGGATCATTTGCCAGGAGTCAACCAGAGCTGCTAAAAATGCACTCTAGACTACAGAGTAATAAAACCCAATGTCAAGTATTCTTCCTTTGTTATTTTGTTGTTGTTATTGTTGTTGTTTATTTGTTTGTTTTTGAGAAAAGGTCCCATGTGGCCCAAACTAACCTCAAATTTTCTATGTAGTTAAGAATGAACTTGAACTTCTAATCTTGTTTACTCTAGCATCCAAGGGGTCAAATTATAAATATCCACTAGCACTTGGGCAAAGATTGCCTTTACCTAACTGATAAGCATTTTTCATAATAAATCTTAGCAAACAAAATTATAGTTTAAAAAACACACATACATACACATGCACAGAGCTAAAAATGAGATTTAAAATTAAGATAAACTCTCTAGGAATTTGTTGTCAATATTAAATTGGAAAACATTCTGTTTATTTTTTTTCATCTTTATTAACTTGAGTATTTCTTATTTACATTTCAATTGCTATTCCCCTTCCCAGTTTCCAGGCCAACATCCCCCTAACCCCTGCCCCTCTCCTTCTCTGTGGGTCTTCCCCTCCCCATCTCCCAGAAACTACCACGCCCACAACAGTCACTTTAACTTGGGGTCAGTCTTGGCAAGACCAAGGGCTTCCCTTAAAATGCTCTTACAAGGCTATTCATTGCTACCTATGTGGTTGGAGGCCAGGGTCAGGCCATGTATAGTCTTTGGGTAGTGGCTTAGTAACTGAAAGCTTTGGTTGGTTGGCATTGTTGTTCATATGGGGTCTTGAGACCCTTCAAGCTCTTTCAGTTCTTTCTCTAATTCCTTCAATGGGGGTCCTGTTCTGAGTTCAGTGGTTTGCTGCTGACATTTGCCTATTTATTTGCCATTCTATAGCTGTGTCTACCAGGGGAGGTATACATCCGGTTCCTGTCAGCCTGCACTTCTTTCCTTCATCCATTTTGTGTAATTGGGTGGCTGTATATGTATGGGCCACATGTGGGGCAGGCTCTGAATGGGTGTTCCTTCAGTCTCTATTCTAAACTTTGCCTGCCAAGGGTATTCCTTGTTCCCCTTTTAAGGAGTGAAGTATTCGCATTTTGGCCATCCTCCTTGAGTTTCATGTCTTCTGTGTATCTAGGGTAATTCGAGCATTTGGGTTAATATTCACTTATCAATGAGTGCATACCATGTGTGTTTTTCTATGATTGGGTTAACTCACTGAAGATGATATTTCCCAGTTCCATCCATTTGCCTATGAATTTCATAAAGTCATTGTTTTTGATAGCTAACTAGTATTCGATTGTGTAGATATCCCACATTTTCTGTATCCATTCCACTGTTGAAGGGCATCTGGGTTCTTTCCAGCTTCTGGCTATTATTAAAAAGGCTGCTATGAACATAGTGGAACACGTGTCTTTGTTATATGTTGGGGCATCTTTTGGGTATATGCCCAAGAGAGGTATAGCTGGGTCATCAGGTAGTTTCCAATTTTCTGAGGAACCTCCAGACTGATTTCCATAATGGTTGTACAAGTCTGCAATCCCATCAACAATGGAGGAGTGTTCCTCTTCCTCCACATCCTCGCCAGCATCCTCTGTCACCTGACATTTTGATCTTCGCCATTCTGACTGGTGTGAGATGGAATCTCAGGGTTGTTTTGATTTGCATTTCCCTTATGACTAAAGATGTTGAACATTTCTTTAGGTGTTTTTCAGTCATTTGGCATTCCTCAGCTGTGAATTCTTTGTTTAGCTCTGAACCCCATTTTTTAATAGGGTTATTTGTCTCCCTGCGGTCTACCTTCTTGAGTTCTTTGTATATTTTGGATATAAGGCCTCTATCTGTTGTAGGATTGGTAAAGATCTTTTCCCAATCTGTTGGTTGCCGTTTTGTCCTAACCACAGTGTCCTTTGCCTTACAGAAGCTTTGCAGTTTTATGAGATCCCATTTGTCGATTCTTGATCTTAGAGCATAAGCCATCGTTGTTTTGTTCAGGAAATTTTCTCCAGTGCCCATGTGTTCGATATTCTTCCCCACTTTTTCTTCTATTAATTTGAGTGTATCTGGTTTGATGTGGAGGTCCTTGATCCACTTGGACTTAAGCTTTGCACAGGGTGATAAGAATGGATCAAGTGCAGCCATTTCTTAAGAATGAGAATCTTTCAAGCTGTACCTTGCTTAGCCCCTTTATGTTAGACGATAGACCAGAAAGTACAGAAAGCACATTCCTACCCATTCTCTTGGAAGGCACCCAACCATAAAGCAGATGGTATAGATTGTATTTACTGCAGGGCAAGTACAAGGCAAGAAACATCTCTGGGAAGCTGACTGACCACTATAGATTGTGCTGCAGGATGAAAAACATATATCAAGTTAGATGTCCTTGGTACTGACATAGCTGTGCTGACATAGCTATAGCCTTGTCCTGGGAACACCAGGAGAGAAACATCTGCCACGTCAGATATCCTTGGTCCTTTTCCTGGGAACCCCAGGATGGAAAAACTTATGTCAAGTCAGACATTCTTGGTACTGAAATGGCTGCATTGATATGGTTGCATCCTTTTCTCAGAAACTCCAGAATGAGAATCATCTGCCTAGTCAGATATCTTTGTCACCAAAATAGCTGAGCTAATGAAACTGTGTAACCTTAAATGATTATATAAGCTGTACGTTTCTGCTGGTCTAGGCTCTTCACATCCCTCCTGCGTGAAGACCGTGTCAAGGCCCAGTGCATTGGTATCCCAAAGGAAACCTCTTGTTTTTCCATCAAGACTGAGTCCTGCATGTTTGTGGGGTGGTGGGTGTCCTCAAGATTGGAGCGAGAGTCTCCTCGGTCTGAGGGTCTTTCAAAACATATCAGATCTCAGCTGTACCTCATTAAACTTAGAAGAAGAAGATGATGAGCTCCAAAGAAACTCCTTTTAGAGCTTTCTTCATTTGTGGCAAGCTAGCCTCTGGGCAAAGAAAGTGCCCTAACTTAATCGGCAGACAGAATGCCATCCAGAAAAGAAAACAAAACAAAACGAAAACAAATGCATGGAACTTGATTGCCAAGCTTTGCCAATACAGGGTAAGCAAATCCTTGGTAATTCCTGCTTCACATAAGGTTTGTCAGATACTTTGAAAAAGAGGGCTGAATGTCTTAGAATACTTGGAAGTGGAATCGACAGCCAACTGTCTGCCATTTTTAAAACTTTGAAAGCGTTTGCCTGCACCTCCTACTTAATCAGGAAATATTTCTTCTTAGTTGTCTTTTGGGGTTGAATACAAGATAATCATAGTCTCAATAAAGGCTTAAATTGTTATATTACACCTACAAAGATGGTTTTAGGTTGTTAATGCAAGTTAGGATAAAATTTGATTTAGATCCAGAACTCTGAACTCACCAGGACAGGATAGATAATAGGATATTTTTCTTAATTACCACATACTATGGACTTGACATTGTAAATATATATCACACCTTATAAATATTATAATTTTTATAATTTTATTCAATTTATATTTGAAAACAAGATATTTATTGTACTTTAAAGGGTGATTATTGAGAGAATATCTAATGACTATATGACTATGGCGCTTGTTAATAATAAATCTGATGGCTTATTATTTAGTTGGTAAATAAGAAGTGGGAAATCTGGGAGAAATCATAATTCTGAGATAAAACGTGGCAGGAGATTCACCTCGGAAGATGTGAGGAGAGAGACACATAGTACCTGAACAGCAGATTTAAACTTTTTTTTCCCAGATTTCAAGTTGTATTACAAAGCTTACAGTAATACAAAAAAGCATATTATTGACATAATAGACACATTGATCAATGTATAGAATTGAAGACTCAGATTTAGATGTAGTTCCGTACACGTAATAACACCTTGTTTTTGACATAGAAAACAAAATTACACACTGGGGAAAAAGTCAGCATCATGACAGACAGATGGTGTGAATAGCAGCACACAGAGAAATGACAGTAGATTCATATCTCTCACCCTGAACACAAGTCAACTCTAAAGGGATGAAGAACCACACTCAAATCATTGAAAGACCAAAAGCCCTGAACCTGACCTCTTTTTTTCTTATTTCCTTTCCTTTTCTTTCTTTCTTTCTTTCTTTTTTTTTTTCTTTTTTGACTCCGTATTTGTGAATCCAAAATTCAGTTTTACAGACTGGATGTTTTCCTATCCTGAGTCTCACTGGTCACAGAGCTTCCCAAAATGCCTTCTCCCACCACCTCCCACCAACATCTACATATGTTGGCTGACCTGCTTCGTGGACAGCAGGATACATCCTCAATTTTTCTCCTGCTCATCAAAATGTGAAAGTTCATGGTCTGTAGCTTTCCTGCCATAGATATCCACGTGGAAAGACATTTCTCCAGTCCTGTCAGGATGCTGGAGGTGTTGTGAGTGCCTATGTGGCTCATTTGTTTGTTTTCTAAGATTTTCCTTTGTGTGTTTGCTTTCTGAGATAAGGTGTTACAAAGCTTGGCCTGGCCTCAAACACACTGCTGCAGCCAAAGATGACCTTGAGCACTTTGTTCCTCCTGCTTCCACCCTCCAAGAGCTAGGAATATAAGAATCCCATGAATCCCTGCTCTTTGCTTTGGGGACTAGGGAGATGCTCCGGATTGGGATCCTTCTCTCTCAAGTGTTCTTAGCTCAGCTACCTAGGGCTGGAGTTTGCCAGACAGTTGCTCCTGCAACCTTAGAGTCAGTCTGCTCACCAGGAGGCTGCATTAGATAACTTGATCACTTTTCTTTCCTCAGGGTTGTTATTAGTTCTTTAAAATCTGCTCCAGTCTCAGCCTGATTGCTCTCTTGTGAGCTGATTTTTTAAAAATCAAAAAACAAAAACAAAACAATACACACAAACAAAAAGCTTAGAGTTTTACATTTCTCTGGGCCTTAAATGAGTATCCCCAAATACCAGCACTTTCCTCGTTCTTAATCTCATCAGAGTCCTCATGAGTTCTCAGCTTTCTCTGCAGCTGAAGGCAGACTGGAAGAACCAGGGAGTAGTCTGAATGAATGTCATGGAGTCACTGTATGCAATGCTCTCTACTCTGCAGAAGGTTAGCTGCCACTTCTTGGGAAATCATGGGAATGCACTGGGTGGCACATAAATAATTAAGAGGCAACTTTTAATTAAGGCTTTGTAGTGAAAATGGCTTTGTGCAACATTTTTAATGACTAACATTGATGCTCTCTTTTCAACCTGAACATGTCATCCCTGGAAACTGCACAAATAGTGACTTTTAACAGCTTTGCTCTTTTGATGATACCAGAGACTCACTTCTTTCTTGTGAATGAATGCTTTGTGAAAAGTCAGGAATCTGTTGAGGTGGCCAGCACTTCTCGCTTCAGGGAGATGATGGTATTTGTTATTCTTCTCATTGCTGTGACAACATATTCGACTAAAGCAACTTATCCATGGTTTGTTTGTAGTGGCCAGTTAGGACACCGGCCTCATGGAGGAGGGGAAGGCAGGGCAGTCAGAGCAGCTTTGGCTATGGTGACAGGAGCCTGTGCCATCTTACTTCTGGTTCTCTCTGTCTGTTCTGGATTTCTGTTACAAGATGTGATCTTGCAGCTTTTCGTCCTGCTTCGATCCTTCCTAGCCATGATGAAGTCTTCTCCCTCTGGAACTAGATAAGAAAGACAAATTGTCCTGTAACTATCAATCCCTTATAAGATATTCATAGCAACCTGTGGGCTATTTAAAGCCACACAGAATCTGGATCATCTCTTCCTCCATCTTCCTTCCTTCCTCTGTGGATTTAAACTTTTACAATCAATGGTTGCACTCAATGGTCTCAACACAACATTGGTTGAATGTATAAGGGAGAGAAACAGGGTGTGTGTGTGTGTGTGTGTGTGTGTGTGTGTGTGTGTGTCTGTGTGTGTGAGTGTGTGTGTGTGAGTGTGTGTGTGTGTGTGTGTGTGCTTGTGTACATGCGTGCACACATGCATTGTGTTTAAGCTCTTTCTTGTGTTATTTCTTTTCAGCTATATTGGTGACTGTGGAAACATGAATAGCTTTTCTTAACACATTTTGTCAAAAACAAATTTAAGCAAAGATTCCTCTGGTAAGAAGAATTCTCACGCTATTTTCTTTTCTTTGCTTTTTTTTTTTTTCGGAGCTGGGGACCGAACCCAGGGCCTTTCGCTTCCTAGGCAAACACTTTACCACTGAGATAAATCCCCAACCCCTCACACTATTTTCAGTGAAAGATTTATTAATGCCTCAGGTCATAATTGAAAGTATACTATATAAGAAGTGGAGAGATCACTTGGTAGTTGACAGTGCTTGCAGCTTTTCACTGGACTCTAGCTCAGTTTGTAGCAAACACACTGAGTGGATAGCAACAGTTTGTAACTTCAACTGTGAAAATCCAATGCCCACTTTTGAATTTTTTGAGCAACTGCTCTCATCTGTCCACATCCATATATATGTACCCATAAATGTAAAAAAAAATAAAACTTTTTAAAACTTTTTTCATACAAATATTAAGTAAATTAATCTTATTTTTATCTCTGGTACCTATCCTGAGTACTCTGAAAACTAAAATATTATAGTATTTAGGTTAGTTGCTGAAATTGGCTTAATGATCATTAGCTCACTAACAACACTGATGTGAGATAGGATCTCTAAAAGAAACCGAGACATTTTTCAGTAGCCAATTCATACACAACTAGCATGTATGTCAACTATTTGATAAGTTCAGACTGTAACTTTTCAAGTTTCAGGAAAACCAATTTATTTGTCTGTGCTTATAAAATATAATATTCAGCTCTATATAATCCAATGGTGTCTTCTTAGAGAAAAATCAGAACTTTGTCTCTTTATTATCAAGTCGTGTGTGTGTGTGTGTGTGTGTGTGTGTTCAAATGCCATAATTCCCTAGTCTTGTGTTGGTTCTTCAGAAAATTGCCAATGATGAGATTTTCTAAGGAGAGTAATAGTTCTAAAAGTTATTAATAGTTTTCTTCTAAATTTATTAAACATGTATTCCTGAAAAAAACCTACCATTTATAAAACAGATCAGTGTGCATTTGTGGACACAGAGGAAGTATATGACCTCCCTAGCCCTGTCAATATGACATGACCTAGATTCATCCAAAAAAGACATCTCAATGAAATAATCTGTCTTCAACATCCTGTCTGTAAGAGACTGCTTTGCTAATTGATTTAGAAGGACTCAGTCTATTATTGGTGGCACCAATCCCTCAAAAGTTTCACTCAGGATGTATTATAAAGTTAGTTAAGTATGAGCCTGAGCAAACCAGAGTGAGCCCCAAGCAGCCTGCCTCCATTGTTACTGTTTTAAGAGCCTACTTCAACCTTTCCCTAAATGATGGGGTTTGACTTAAATGTCTAAGCTAGATTTACTCTTTCTTTCCCAAGTTGCTTTTAGTTCTAATGTTTTTCATAGCACATAAAGAAAACTAGAAGAGAAATTGAGACCAAAAGTTGTGGTACGAACATTTTTTAATATGAATTTCTGTCAAGACATAACAAAACTTATAAAAGGCATAGAAAAAAATGAATGCTCCTCAAAATAAATAAGTAATATATATTTTCCTTACTGTAATTAAAGCTCGATTTGTTTTTTACACACTCTTTATAGTATAGCTGATGGAACAAGGTACACATTTTAAGCCAGATTTTGAAAAACCTTACTATGTCCATTGGACTATTCACATGATTTGGAGGTTATGAGTAATTGTAGCCATGTAGCTTTAAAAATGAACCCATGCTAAAGTCAGCTATGTATTGGCATTGGCGGTGTCCGTTCGTATCCTGGTACAGAGTCTGAGATCCATGACTGTGTGTTTTTCCTAACCAACGCGTCTCTCACAAATGCCAGTTCTACCTCTCCTGATCTCCAAGATCACTCTCTTGCCAGTTCACCACCCCATAGTCAGTTCCAGGCACATTCTTGCCAGCCTGGGCTCTCCAGTGGTTTCCTCTCCTCTGGAGCTTGGACTTTTGTACAGTCTTTCCATTCAATACCCTAGCTGAATGCCACCTGGCTATGTCTTTCCCTCATGCTCATCTATGTCACTTAGAATGGAAAACACCAGTACTCTTTGTTTAAAATAAACAGATGACACAACCACTAAGTGTGGAATCTATCCTCCTAAACTCACCAATTATTCTATGTTAGAAATCTTCTTGTGGGGGAGGCTGCTACAAGGGCTAACAGTTCCCAGTCTATATCCTGCCTCCTCTCCCTCTTGCCTCCCAGTATAAAGCCTGTTTCTTCTTCCTTAGTCCCCTTTTCCTCTCTATGACCCGGAAGACTCACCTCCTCCTTCTCATTCAATGATTGGCTTCTTTTCATCTTTATTAGCCTATCAATTAATTAAGGGAAATTCCCATACAAGTAATGTGTTCAAATTGAGTAGCTATGGAAAAAGATTTATTAATATGTCTGTAAATGTTGGGAGAGAGTATCCCTATATCATGGGAAAAAGGAAGAGTGGTAGAGAAAGATGCATTATGTCTTCCTCTGTCCTCTGTCAGCAAACA